>NC_090931.1:1220974226-1221277256 GCF_040938575.1 Ambystoma mexicanum
AGATAGATTGCTGGCCTTATTACCACTTCTCAGTGCTCGGCTCATTCTCTATTTCAGGCTGACCAACTTGGCTAGGAAGCCTGCGCAAGGGCAGCCGCTAGCTTATCAAAGGCTAGCACAACTAAACAGTATACTAGTACGATCTATGTAAGGGAAACTAGCCTTCAATCCTGGCTACCCAAAAATCAAGTTTTTTTTAAATGTATTTATTTATTTTCCTCCCTCCCTTTTATTTCTTTCTCCAAAAAGTTCCACAGTCCCACCTATCCACTCGTGTGTTAGTAGTTTATAATTGGTAATAAAACAACAAAATGTACAACAGTCACAACAGAGGAATATAAGTTGTCCAGAAAGAAATACTCTCAATACCTTCTAAGAATCACAAGTTAAAGGCAATAAATGTATAAGTACATTAAAGTCTATTACCTGCTTTACAAGTCCTGATTAACAAATGGAATTCAATGGGTATTTACTTAGTAGTGGCCCTCCGGGACCTAGGAGTCAAAGGTACACTCGTCTCCCTCTATGCAAATCTAACAATTCCAATGTGCCACTAATGGTATACCCAAAACGCACAAGTGCGTACACCGGAATTCAAATGGACAGCGCCCTCAAAAGCACTCTATTACTAGGATGCAATTAAATACCTGTAAGCCAGTTGTAAATGCGCGTAGCCCAAACGGATCATAAACTTTCTAGCAAACAGCCTGTAGTACGTCACAGGCAGGGAACCCTGCCCGCGCACCATGAACAGTAAACAGTACTTTGCCGTACTTGTCGGGGCGCTGGGTAATGGTTATTTCACAAGGCAGAGGGGCACGTCACAACACGGGGGGGCAGAGTCACAATTCAGCACAACACCTTGGGATAGAAACAAAAGGCGGTGTTATAAACACACGGCGTATGGGAAACTACAAAATACAAACACACAAAGGAAACACACAATCACCTCCTTCACTGTTAAAGAGGCCAGGCAATTTTGTGTCACTGGAAAGGACATCCTCCAAGGATAATACAATGACGCGGCTTGTAGGCCCCGAACGTTCCAACAGGATTCGAGCGCGGGATGTCCACAGTAAACAATACTTTGCCGTACATGTCGGTGCGTACATTCTTAAAAACATATGCCTCTGGGGGCCTGAGGAAAGCCTGCTCATGGGGAATTAGTATAAGCGGTCACGCCAGCAAGGGTCTGAGGAAAAGACCACTTGTGGCGGATTGTGAGCTCTGGTGCATTTTTCCTAACTTTGGCGCAACCATCCACACGTGGTACTGCGCACTGATGGGAGAACGTTGTACGCAATGTGTAGCCTCCGCTCAGACCTTAGAAGTCTGTTGTATCATTTCAGATGCCTCCTTCATGTCTCCTTCTGTCCCACATAACACTCGGAGGGGTGTAAATGCCCCATGCTTCTGATCCGCACCCCCCTATGTGTGGGAGCCTTGAATCCCTGTGCAGCCAGTCATTAACTACTCCCAGATGTGAAGCCCAGTAGTAGGTATGGAGGCGCGGTAGACCTATTCCTTCATGTGTTGTATGTATGCGAGTGTGGCATGAGAATGAATGCTTACAAACTCTGAGGGCATATACTAATATTTGTCCTTTCTTTCTTTTAGCTTCCTACGGAAGTGCCATAGGACTTGACTGCCCTATGCCCTACTACGACAGGACACTAAAAGCCAGAGATAAGTATGCATGTCGGGTTGTAATGCTTACCTTGATGTAGACTGATCTATGTGCAAATATGATGACTCAGGGTTAGCTAGTGAGGGGCTGTCAAGGGTTTTGACCCAGGTTGAATTATTAGACGGGGTAGATGTGGGGATGAGCTGTCGCCGCCCATCATTCTATCCCAGAACAAAACTAAATCAATAGACTGGGTGGATGTGGGGGATGAGCTGTCGCCGCCCATCATTCCAGCCCAGAACCAGGAAAACCGCGCGGTTGTGCGCACACCAAAATGGTTGTCTAACCTGCCACCCACCAGTGCCAGCATGATGGACCGGAAGCGCCAGGGGTGAAAGGTGGTGTCAAAGGAAAAATAACAGTGTTGTTAGACCAAAAGCACCTTTGTTTTCCTGAATGCAAGCTCAAAGTGCCTATTTCGAACATTGCAGGATATTCAAAAATCTTACTGAACACTAGCAGACATCTGGCAGAATGAAGTGTTGTGTGCATACAAAATCTGGGAAGATGAAGAGCCCAAAACAATGTTTATAACAAAACTGGCTGAGTTGTGGATGTCAGCAGCTTAATTGAAATTGGATTTAAAACCACTAAAATCGAAATGTTTAAATTAAATGAGTGACCTACTTTTGAGTGTCACATAGTTTGCAACTGTTAAATGTCATGGTTTTGAACTTAGAATCAGAATTCTAGCTGCATGTGTAAAAATTGTAAGTTTGATTTAAACTGGGAACTAAAGTGACATTTAGCTGAATTCTGCCTGACAACTACCCCTGACAGGAGAAACCTGCTCAGCCACTCTTCCCAGGCCTAGCTGCATCCTGCTGCCCCTGCCAAAAGGAGATGACACCTCTCTGATTGGGTTAGGGGAGGAGCACCTGGGGACTGCGGGAAGTTGAACAAAGCCCTGTCCTGGACTCAGGCAAATGTTATATTGGGGGGGTCGTAAAATGGCTTCCTCTTGGGAGAAACTGGGAGGGGCAGTGCCTGTGAGAGCCAGCTGAGCTTGGGGGAAGTGGATAAACCAGTTATTCCACCATGTGATGTGGGAAGCCACACCCCTTTTTGACCAGGGCATAATTTTAAAAAGATAGATAACTCATAGTGCGGACTGGTCAAAATTATATAAATAATATTATTCTTGGGATTTTTCCGTGCACGTTTTAAGAGGTGTTAGGACCCTGTGGTGTATTGTGGGGGGGTTGCTAGCGGAAAATAGGGTCTTATCCAAATATCTGCATGTTAAAAATCTGACACTTCATCAATTAATGTCCATACTCCTTGCGCACATTTGTGTAATTTTTGGTAAATGTCCGATATATTGGTCAACCGACCAAAAAGCGCAAAATGTTGTCATTTCTGAATCCCAGCTCGCAGGAACATGGGGCTTGAACAAAGACCTGTCTTAAATCATCTGTAATATGTACATGTAATGTCAACCACTTGTGTATCTGGGAAATATGTATTTGAATCAAATATAGATTTGTGGGCAAATTGACCAGGGGAGGATCCTCTGACCCATAAACAGACCTCATCATGATGACAATCCATTTCCTTCCCCCAATCATGGGAGAGGGGAGAATTGGGCCAATGACAAGTAGAGAGGGGCAGGCTCAGTTATGCCACACACACACCCACTTTCTAAACACATAAAAGCAGACAGTGCAGGACAGGTAGGGACATTCACTTTCCACTTTCTTGCGGGACGCTTTGCCGGGAGACTCCAGACTTCAAATCCATCAACCTCCAGAGACCAGAGATCCAGAGAGACCAGAACTGTGCAGTGCTGAGAGCAGAACCAGAGACCAGACCGATGTGAAGAACTGCTAGCAGAAGTCCAGCCAATCCTGACCCGATCGGTGACAAAGCCATTCCTGTCCAAAAGATGGTGTGAGTACTCCAGGACTGTGCCAGACTAATCTCTTAGTTTAAAATAATCTAATTAAAACTAAACTACCTCATAGGAATCGTGTGTGTCATTCTGTCCTTTTTAAAGCTGAAAACTGTCACCTGTCATTTTGAACTTTTAAATTTCAAATCCGAAAAACTACCTTCACAAAATCGGCCGTATCTCCGGAACCTTTTGTGCTAACTTTTATCTTAAAGCTAAGATTATAGGCTTTCCAACAAACCTAGAACCGACTCCCTACTCCTTATAGGGCCTCCGTAATTACGCTCGACGCACGCGATTAAATTTGCCGCAATTTGACATTTTGCACAGTTTCAGCCACGTGTAAAAATCAGCAGCTCCTTGCTTTCCTCTGCTAAAATTCGTTTTAACCTGCTAGTTACTCATAGAGCATTGCTAAAGTGAGCCTGACCTAATATAAACTAGATATCACCCACCCCAAACCTCTAGAGGGAATTAAAAGCATTTTTAGCACATTTCTCACTTCATTGTCATCACATTCAAAGCATTTTGGGCCTGTGTTTCAAACTTCTACCTGTTTTCCTCTAAGCTTGCTGGGGAGAACTGCATTTCGTATAGCATTTTGTTGGGATTCTTGAAGACTGTGTGCTCTCCTTCCATTTCTTACATTGCATGGGGGGGGGGGAGTGAATTGTCAAGGAAAAGTGATTACATTGTCTTTTGTTGAAGCCATATCAAGTTATTTTCTGTACTGCATTTCATTCATCATTGCATTTCCTTGAACCATATAAAGCATTCTTTCCAACCTTATTCTTCTGTTCCTATTCATAGGTAACCAAGAACTGTGCTACTGTAGGATTACCTCTTGCTGATTACTGCTCATATTCACAAGTGTACTATCCATTATGGGGGGGCGTGGCTTGACAGCCATGGAATAGGCTGCTTTCTCTACGTGCTCCGTGATCCGACAGCCGATCCGGACAAGCGCACGCTTGAAAATGGTCTGAAACTGCTTATAAAGTAACCAGGAGAAATTGGAAAGTAAGCAGCACCTGATGCATGTACCTGCGTTTGGAAACAGTGAGCAGGACAGGAGTTAGGACACTTTGTAACTCTGGGAGCTGATACGAGGCCGAGGAAAAGATGGCGGCCTGACCCGAACAAAGGAACCCCTCGGGACTCTGATCGAGCTGGGCGGGCTGGTCGCTGCAACAGAGAATCGGACACCTCTGTTTTCGGCGGATCGCGGCTGTGATACTTCGTTTTTTGTGGAAAGGTAGCCGTGTGCGAGGGCCCTTGCAGCATCTGTAGGACAACGCAAGGAGGAGGCTCCGTACATGGCGGCGAAGAGACAGAGACAATAAGTACTGGTGCGGCGGGATTGGAGGCTCCCCAGGCTATGTACGACGCCGCCGGACACATTTGTAGCGACTCGGCAGACGATAGTAAAGTGGCAATGGGAATGAAAGTGACGGAGGAAATCGCAACATCACGCCGAACGAAAATGACGGCCGTGAATTGGATACGGGACCAGTGAAGCGTACGGAGTGGTCTGACCCGAGTGCCCGAAACGAAACCGGAACGGTGCACAACCCTGGACTAATGAAGGCTTCTAGCCCTGCAGGGGTTGGGGGTCGGACCCTGCAGGGCCCGTGGTTTCTGAAGTGGAGACGCTGTGCGCGTTGAACGGGATCTGCATCCAGCGATCACAAAGGGAGCGCCTGCAGACATGCAATGCAAGTGCGGCCACAGTAAAGGGAAGGGGAACAGCACGGTGATTGTGGGAAGCGGCGAGATGTTTTAGCCCTAACAGTATGCGAGTCAGCAGGCATACGTCATTATCATATACTGTTTGGTAATGAAGGCACCATAATATACCCAATTTACACACATTACAAAGTGTTTTTGAGTGCCGTAGGGGCACCCCATTTCTGCAGTCAACAGGCGCCCACATGAACATATAACAGGCCCTGACCAGGAGGAGAGGATACATAGGGCAGACAGCCCTATGGCGGCGTAGGAGGGCTGATTCTCGGTTGGCATACTGGAGCCACACCCGCAGTCTCTAACAAATTACCAAGGAGGCTTGGGCATACCGTGGAGCTACTGGGCACAGATGCTGTGCGCTGGGAGGGCATCGGCAGAGTGTATAAGAGAGCCTGTGTGGCTCGCTGACTTCAACAATTTGCTGGGCGCTCGCCCAAATGGCACAAAGGAACTGCATGGATTGCTGGATATATGGAGGGCTGTCAATGGGAATACGGGCAGCTGTGTGCAACGAAGAGCCAGATGAACAAGACAAATACAGAATGGTGCCTGCTGTGGTGCTGTGGAACTGACTGCAACATGGGAGGTTACAGTCCACTTGTAAACTGACCCGGCCATCACTCGTGTGGATAGGGTTTTTCCTGAAAGCCCAAGACATTGAAACTGAGTGGGTGCCTCCCCCACTGGTCGAATACAAGAGGCGGGCTGCACCACGGCATACGGCTGCAGCGCCATGTCCAGCAAGCCTTCCAGACTAAAAGCTAAGCAATCCACCCTGGACGACTTTGCCAGGATACCGCCGGGCCCAGATAGCGCCAGGAGCAAAGATAAGCTTCCCGTAAGCGGCATGGCTGCCTCGGGCATGAATCAGGAGGTCCTAGCGGTGATCGCAGACTTGAAGGCTGACCTGAAAGCGGCCTCGGAGGCCAAGCTCGAAATAGTGGTGTCCGAGCTGAAAACTGCGGTGGACCTTGAGGTCGGGGAAGTGCAAGTGGAGGTAAATCTACTCCGACAGGACGTAAGGTCTCTGGCGGAGCGCACGGAGAACCTTGAGAAGGAGACAAGCTTGAACACGGCGGATAGTGCTTCACACAAGTCGGAATTGCATATCCTGGTACAGAAAGTGGGCAATCTGGAGAATAGGGCGGAGGAAGCGGAAGGGCCGCCCGGAGGAACAACATCCGCATTGTCGGTCTGCCCGAGGGGACGGAGGGCCACAACCCCACGGAGTTTGTGGAAAACATGTTGCTGCAGGAGATACTTGGAGGAACCCTGTCTCAGGGATTCGCTGTGAAACGTGCGCACTGTACTCTAACAAGAAGGCCTCCGCCGGGCAATCCGCCCAGGCCAGTCATCGCCAAGATCCTTAATTACCGTGACCGAGAGAGGATATTGGAACACTTCCGTAAAGGTGGAACGATTAAACGGGGCTGGGGGGCAAGCATAACGGCCTACCCAGACTACACTCTGATGGTACAGCAGAGCCGGATGAAATTCGGGGTGGTCAAGAGAAGACAGAGAGGCAGGTCATAAATATATGCTACTTTATCCGGCGAAATTGAAAGTTTTTCACAGGAACAAGACTTTGTTTTTTGACACTCCGGAGGATGTCATGGGATGGCTTGACCTGCAGGGTTCCCCCCAAGAGTCCGGTATCCAGACGGAAGAAGGTGACGGGCGAGATAAGTAATGAGTACCGGGAACACTGGGAGAGGGAGCGGTTTCAGACCATGGGACTGGATTATAGTCATTGATGTGACCTGTTCGTTGAGGAGGCCAGATTGGGTCTGATAAAGTGCTGTGCGCAATGAAACTGGAGCTTCTTAAGGAGCCTAGCGGAACTAGTCTTAACACACCCATTTAGTATTAACCGTTAAGCGGCCATTAGGGCGGCTTCACCCTACTGAGCTCTGAGTACATTAGTCGGGGCTAGATGTGGGGGTGCCTGAGATCCAGGGATGGAGCTGGGCGACAGTTGGGAAGGGGGTTGTTGGGGAGGGGATGGGTGGGGGGAGGGGAGGGGAGGGAGGCGGGGAGTTTGATCTGTATATAGTTTTGGGGAGTTTTAGTTTAAACACGAGCAGGATTGTATGGTTGCATCTGTGTCGCGCATGAAGGTGGGACTTGTTGGAGGTGGAAATGGGGGACGGGAATGAGCTATGGGGGACCTCAAAATAATTACGTGGAATGTCAGGGGACTTAACAGCTACCTGAAAAGGAACAAGGTTATGTCGTATTTGAGGAGGCACAGGATAGATATCGCGCTACTGCAGGAAACGCACCTGACTGGGGAGGAGATGGAGCTGATTGTTAAGAAATGACAAGGGGTGGTGGTGGGCTCGACATATTCGGCGTATGCTAAGGGAGTGCTAATCTGGGTAGCGCCGCATGTTCCGTTCCAACCATTGCAGGAGTTGGCGGAGACGGATGGGAGGATGGTCATGCTGAGAGGATTGGTGGAGAATAGAGAGATCAGCATTATAAACACATATGCCCCCAATCGGGACACAACAGCTTACTTCAGGACCCTGAGTGCCAACCTTGGCATATGTATGGGTAGCGCGGTGATCTGGGGTGGTGATTTTAATTGCGTACTTAATCCCAATGTAGACAGGTCGGATGGCAGGGTTGATGGGCCCTCCCCAGCAGCGAGAGCACTACAGACACTGTTAGACGATTTTGACGTGTGGAGAACAAGTCACCCCCAGGAAAGGCAGTACTCTCATTATTCTGCTCCTCATCAGCTACATACGAGGCTACACTATATGTTTGCCACGTCGGATGTGATGGCGGAGGTTGCCCAGGTAGAATATAAGGCGAGGGCCCTCTCCGATCACTCGCCATTGGTGCTGGGATGGCAGTACCGCCCCCCAAGGGCAAGGATCCCGACGTGGCACCTTCGTGTTGAGGCGCTCAAGGATTCAGTCTTTAGAGAGGACATGAGGGAGGAGATCGTAAACTACTTTGAAGATAATACGGGCAGCGTAGACTCGGCAGGTACATTGTGGGAAGCCTTCAAGGTAGTGATGCGAGGGGTTGCGATAGCAAAATCAAAGGGCCTGCAGGGTGGGGTTCTAACTGATTTACGACGAACAGAGGAGGAACTAGAGAGACTATTGAAGGGTGGATGTGAAGACATGGAGCAAGTACTGGGGCTGCAACAGAAATGTGCGGAACACTGGGAAAGGCTCAGCAACCTCAATTATAGGAAGTACACTGAGAGGCAACACGCGGGTGGGGATAAGACAGGACGGCTGCTAGCGTGGCTATATAAGAGCGAGGCGCCAAGGCCCCCGATTAGATCAATAATGAGGGAAGATGGTAGCGTGGTGGACACCCAAGAGGGTGTCAACGGAGAGTTTGCAGAATATTACAAAGAGTTGTATGCGGATGAGATGGGGAGTAGCCGAGAGGAAATACTGGAAACATTGGAAGATATAGGATTGCCCATGATAAGCAAGGAGGAAAAGGAGAGGAAGTGGTGAGGCAATTACCTACCTGTAAGACCCCAGGGGCGGATGGGTTCCCGAGTGAATTCTATAAGACATACAAGGCAGAGGTACTCCCCCCGATGTTGGACATGCTCAACGAAGCGTTTGAGGTGGGACGGTTGCCGGAAACACTTAGAGAGGCGGTCATAGTACCGCTCCCTAAGCTTAACAAACCTGTACATAGATGTGGCTCCGGCAGACCTCTCTCAATGCTAAACCAGGACAGCAAGATATTGACGGCGGTCCTGGCAAACACATTACGGAGAGTGATCAGCAAGCTGATACAACCAGACCAGACGGGCTATGTTCCGAATAGGAATATAACCCATAACCACAGGTGACTCCGACGGGTGATTGAATGGGGTAGCACGGCTGAGGGCGAAATGGCGATCGTGTCCCTGGACGCGGTCAAAGCTTTTGACTCGGTCAAATGGCCGTGGCTGTTGGCGGCCTTGGAGAAGTATGGAATGGGGCCCGGATATACGAGGACAATGCTATATAGCGAGCCACTGGCTAGAGTCAAAACGGGTGCAGTAATATCGGAGAGGTGGCAATTGAGTAGAGGCACTAGGCAAGGGTGTCCCTGGTCCCCGATGCTTTACATACTAGCCCTAGAGCCCCTGGCGATATACCTCAGACAGCAATATGACACGATAGGTATTGAAGTGGGAGGAGAGCGACATCTGATCTCCTTGTATGCAGATGACTTGTTGCTATACTTAAGATATCCAGAAGAAAATCTCCAGTATATACTGGAGGTGATGGCAAGGTATGCAGAACTGTCCGGCATAGCGGTAAACCCCCCAAAATCCAGCATGTTTCCACTGGGTGATTACAAGGGAACCCCCGAGACGAGGTTACCGGTGTTACAAATACTGTGGGAGATGAGTTATTTCCGGTATCTGGGGATAGATGTGTATCATACGGTGGAGGCGGAGCACAAGTATAATACTGAGGTGGCACTCGGGAAAATTGAGAAGTGTATGCAATTTTGGGTTAAGTTGCCCTTGGCTATGATGGGACGGGGTGCAATGCTGAAAATGGTGGTTCTGCAGAGGCTTTTGCATTACTTCAACAATGTCCCATACATGATACCCAAGGGGTTCTTCGCTAGGCTTAACAGCATGTACAGGGATTTCTTGTGGCATGGTACCCGGAACAGAGTAGCGCTGTGGAAGCTGCAGAACTTTTATGAAAAAGGGGGGATAAGACTGCCCAATTTTGAGGTGTATTATGTAGCGTGTCAGCTGCAGTACGTGGTTCAGTGGCTTGAGGACGAGGCGACCCCTGAATCTAGGTTATTTGGACATGATTGTACCCCATTCTACTTGAGGGAAGTGATCTGGCTGCCCAAGGCTGAAATGAAAGAGCGCCCCAGGATGATGAAGCTTGGGTGGCAGATGTGGCGTAGGGCGTGCCGGATGTTGGAGAACTCATTTCCCTGCTCCCCGCAGGTGACGCTGGTGACGTTGGCAGGGGGAGATGTGCAACTGAGAGCTATACTCAGGACCCATTGGGAATCTGTGGGGCTGGTGACGCTAGGAGATGTCTAGCAGATGGGGGCCATTTTGGATTTCGGGGTCCTTAAAGAGGAGACAGGATTGCATGTGGGCCAATATATTACATACCACAGGATTGTTCAGAGAACCCGGGATACGTGGCCTGAAGCTGTGTTAGGAGAAGAAACTGATGCCAACATAGAAATAATATATGATATATCAGAAGGGGGCATGAGATTTCCAGGCTATATGAGATGGTGATGTCCAAAGTTGGGAAGGATCTGACACAGCTGAGACTAGACTGGGAGGCGGAGGTGGGAACCCCGATAGAGGATGGGATGTGGGAGCGGGCGCTTGGATACCATAAGAAGGTGTCAAGAAATGCTAGACTTAAGCAAATACAACTATATGTAACGCACAGAGCATATATGACGCCCTTGAGGATATCCAAGTTTGAAAACGCTGCACGACAAGCATGCCCCAAATGTGAACAAGAGAATGCGGACATGACACATATGTTCTGGTCATGCCCAGTGATTGAGCGTTTCTGGGGGGAAGTGGCACAAAAGTTAGCTGAGAAAGGGGTCACACTGATTATAGACACAGCCTGGGCTTCCTTGCTGGGAGGGTACCCCAGATCATCAAAACTTAAGCATATTAATAAATTGAGAGACCTAGCATATGTGCTTGCTAAACGGAGGATCGCCATGGGTTGGAAGACTTGTCACAAACCACGGGTGGAGGTATGGTGGAAGGAGTTACAGAAATGGGCAGATGTAGAAAAGACAGTATGGCAAGAGTCGAACACTGTAGGGGGGGGGGGAGAAGAGATAGGGACCCTAATGGCATGGAAATCACTCGTAGCTGAATTGTTTGGAGCACTACATGATCTGACTGAATCTACAGGAAATGGGACCCCGCTGCATGCGGCGGACACAGAGAATAATAAACAGACAATACTAAACAGACAGGGAAGGGGGGGGAGCAGTGGCCAAAATTAAGCATTGATGTGATCCTTTTTCTTTCTATTGTAATATGCACTGCGTGTTTGGTTGTATTTTGGTTTGTTTGATTAAAATTAATAAAAATATATTTTTTTTAAAAAGTGCACTATCCATTATCAATTTATTTATAGAAGTATATTGTTTAATTTTTCAAATAAACCTTTTAAATTTGCAAAACAAATCTACTTCTTGGCTCAGTGGGGTCAGGGGGATTCTAAGAGAGGGGTGTTATACAAGGGTTCATCATCCAGATTATAACTTGCCATAAAAGTACTTAACCCGTTCAGAGCCCCAGAGGAGGCACGTGCGACACACACCCATATACTGCATCAGAGGCATGTTTAAACAGGCCACCTTGCTGCAAACTCGTCACTTTGAGTTTGCTTTTTTTAATTCTGATTTAGTTAAAATCACAAATCAGAAAAGATTGGGGGTAACCTTCACTTGTCCCTCCTAATTGTTGTTTAAACCAGGCTTCTTGAATGTTAAAATAGATGCACAGCAGGTATCGTGTAGGTGACAGAATGGTTACAATCTTGATAAACCTCAATTCCTCTGTAAGAGAGGGCTGTAATGCAATTCAGCCCACAAGCACACAAGCACGAAAATATAAATTAGAAAGACTAAAGCGTACATTAAACCTCCCACAAAACATAGAATCTGATCAAATCCTAGTCACTGTAAATGCTTTAAAAGATATATCCGATACCGAGACACACCTGAAGGCTACAGAATGCAAATTTGTCCCACATATCTAACTATGCAACGGCCTCCCACGCTGGATTCTCTAGCGGGTCCCGAGGGACAATGATCCTCATACATAAAAAGGTCCCATTCCAGATGGGAGGGGTCCATACAGCCCAAAATGGGCGTTTTGTGGTGGTGACCGGGGACATAAGGGCTAACACTTGGGGGATAACTGCAGCATACGTGCCCCCCCGCTCACACTTGAACTCCTCGCGGATCTCCAAGCAGTACTGATGGACAAACAGGGTACAAGGCAGGGACTTTAATGAGGTGATGGACGTGCTCAAAGATAGAACACACATGGGGATTAGGAACCCTGACCAAACTACACTCCTTTGCTGGGGCTCTTGGGTGGAAAGATGTGTGGCGCACTCCACGGACTCCGGGTTCTCCTTCTCAGGCGCACACAAATCCCATTTGCACATTGACTACTTCTTTGTCCTCCAAGATATGACGCACAGGTTGCTGATAGCCACATACCTGGCAAGGGTCATCTCCGACCACTCCCCCTTGTTTATGAAAATGAAACATGGCAGGCAGGCGGCCACCCCTGCCTGGAGTCTCAATGCTTATTATCTTGGATTACTGCGAATAGTGGAAGGACTCACCCAAAAAAACAGAAGAATACTTCTCCCTAAATGAAGGCTCCATTGACAGCCCGATTACACTATGGGAGGGTTACAAGGCAGTGATCCGGTGGAGGCCCTTTCCCTGGTGTCAGCCCATCACAAATCACAAACCTGAGAGATAGCAGAGGCGGAAGAGAGCGTAGCTAGAGCAAAGGAAAGAGCTCCTCACGGCTGGGACTGGGGCTTCCAAGGACAAGCTGGTCACGGGCCAGGAGGCCTTGAGGAGCTTGTCCCTTGACAATGCCAAGTTGCACACTGGGCCATGCATAGCCAGATTTACGAGACCGGAGACAACGCCGGAAAGACGCTTGTGTGGTTGGAAAGGCGAATCAGGAGCAAGGGATATGTATGCGTCATACGGGGGCTTGAGGGGGGGGGGTTCCTCTTTGCAGACGCCGAGATCACGAAGGCGTTTGCCACCTTTTATGAGCATCGCTACTCCCCCTCAGCCGGCACCACAGGGGAATGGAAGCCCATGTTTTCTGGACTCTGTCACACTCCCTAGACTATCAGAACACCAGATAGGCAAACTAGAGGCTGAAGACACAGAGGAGGAGATTGGGGCTGCCCTGTCCCAAATGCAATCCAGGAAATCCCTGGGCCCAAATGGTTTCCCAGTGGAAACGTGGAAGAGACTGGGTGAACCAGTCACCGGGCAGATGCTAGTATGGGCCTGGGATGAGGGGCAGCTTCCTCGAGACCTTAGGGAGGCTGCTATAGTGGTAATCCCCAAGCCCGGAAAACCCCCTGAGCTCTGTTCCTACTACTGGCCAATTTCACTCAACGGGGAAGCTAAAGTCCTAGCCAGAGTTCTGGCCAAGAGAATGCTGGGGATCATACACTCCCCGATTCACCTGGACCAATGCGGTTTTATGCCATCCAGATCCACCCGGATGAACCTTCGAAGGGTCCAGTTTGCTATTGACCGGGCTGCTGCGATTAAAGCTCCACTCGCAGTATTGGCAGTGGATTTTGAAAAAGCTGTCGACTCGGTGGGGTGGGCGGCCCTGTGGGAAATCATGGACAGTATGGGATTCGGGCCAAACTATATACCATGGGTCAAGATACTATAGGCTTCCCCGGAAGCCGCGGGTGAGGGTAAACGGGATCTTCTCCAGGGCTGTCATGCTTGGGAGGGGTACCAGGCAGGGATGTCCCTTTTCCTCCCTGTTGTTCACATTGGCCATAAAACCGCTTGCAATCAGGCCCAGGGTCGCAGGGGTGTGGTCCAGTTTCGGGTAGCCGTGGGGGGTGAGGGGGATGTGCAACCCTAGGGCCTCATGCCCGGCAGTCACAAATATCCTCACTAAATATCAGGAATTCTGCGGCCTGAAAGTGAATAAGCAGAAAACAGTGCTCTTCCGGCTCCAGGGGGTGAGGGGGTTACCGCACCATTGCCTGTACTCTATCTCCATACGGTGCTCCGTATACTTGGGGATCAAAGTAAGCCCCAACTCTGAGGACTTTGTTCATCTTAATTTACAACCGGTGGTCGATCGATTCGAAGTAGACATTACCCATTGGCAATCCCTTCCACTGACGTTAATGGGCAGTGCAGCTCTCATTAAGATGCTAGCTATTCCCAGATTCCTGTATGTACTCCAGAATGCCCCCTCCATATTGCACATATGACCTTTGCATCCATAGAAGCCACCATTAGGAGATTACTCTGGGGGTGGAAGGGGGGTGCGAGAGGACAGCCCTGCATAGCGCTTAAAACCCTACAATGCTCTGTCTGGGGTGGGGGGGGGCAGGTCTACCGCGCCTCCATACCTACTACTGGGCTTCACATCTGGGAGTAATTAATGACTGGCTGGACAGGGATTCAAGGCTCCCACAGATGGGGGGGGGGGGGGGGAGATCAGAAGCATGGGGGCAATTTCACCCCTCCGGGTGTTATATGGGACGGAAGGAGACAAGAAGGAGGCGTCTGAAATGACACGACAGACTCTTAAGGTCTGGGCGGAGGCTACCCATCACATGGCCTGGGGCGGGAGGCCTACACTGGACCAGCCCCTGTGGTACAACGTGCACATCCCAGAGGTTTTGAAAATGGGGCACTTCACCAAGTGGGAGGAATCAGGGTTACGGACCCTTGATGATGTGGTGTGAGAAGGGTACCAAGCAACATTCATATGACATACAGGACAGATCCGCACTAACCAGCAGTGAGCAATATAGATACATGCAACTAGCACATGCCATTCGGGCCCAATTCCCAGTCCTGGCAGATATCCCAAAATGCTCCCCCCTAGAAGCAAATATGCTCCAGGCTGAGATCCCAGCAAAGGTCATGTACACACTTTACCAGGTAATAACGCCTTTGGGGCCCAGGAACTCTCTAAACTCCGGTCGAAATGGGAGAGGGCGCTAGGCCAGCTAGAGCTTGAGGAATGGGTGGAGGTGTTAATGTTCCCAGGGAGAGCGGTATCGACTCCAAACTCCGCCTGATACAGTATAAGATATTGCAACAGGCCTACTACTCCAGAACCTCAATGATGAAATGGGGGGGGGGTGGTGACGACGGAACCTGTCCACGCTGCAAAAGGGCAGAGGGAACCTTTTACCACATGCTCTGGGACTGTGATGTTATTCAAAGCTTCTGGAGCCAATGCATCCGCATGATCAATGGAGTCATGGGGTCTCCTGTCCCACGGGATCCAGAGCTGGTGCTTCTCGGGATATGGGGGAGGTGGACTATACCAAGTGTGAGAAAGCATTAATTGCATGGCACTGGGACTCGGAAAAAAGACTCATATCCTCCACGTGGGGATTCTCAGAGGGGCTGTGCCTCAATCGATGGGTGAATGAAATGGACCGCTGTGCCTCCCTGGAGAAAAAAAAAAAAAAATATATATATATATATATATATATATATATATATATATATCTGGGGTTGCCCTGGGAAGCACCTCAAGGTTTGGGAGAGATGGAACGACAATACATAGCCATCCAATCCAGGGAAGACCTGGGAGATGATGGACAGTGGGGTGCCCATGGCAGCGACACCGGACACTTGGCACACCCGCTGGCCGTGGGACCCCCGTGTGACAGGCTCCACACCCATTTACGGCCCGTATGAGGCAATGTAATACACCTGTGTACTGTGACCCTATTCTATCATCGATTGATGCTTGACATGCTGACCGTGGCTGTTTTTTTGGTTTTGCTTTTCGGTTTTTCTTGGTAAATCAATAAAAAGATGTTTCAAAATAAATACATAAAGGTATATCCGACACACCCAAAATATTACTCAAAGCCTTGATTAAAGTTCTTTTGTACGAATTCTTATTCGGATTGGGACAATCCTTTAAAAACAACAAATATATTTTCTCCATCCGCATCGTCTAGTCTCTGCTCTTCGTTCGTCGTCAATTGGTTATTAATGATCAAGCGTAAGGAGGGTATTTGGGTTTGGGGAGGTTTACAGGATCCTCCTAGCTTCAGCACCCTATCATTTGAATTACAGGTTTTGCAAACTGCTTCCAGCTTCCTTATGGATGACCTCATTCCAGCCTGAGCATCAAAAGCATCCTGACCCACAGTAGGACCCTCTACTATTGACAATTTCGAGAAGTCATTCTGTCCCACTTGTATATCCAAATTATCTTGAAGTACGCCTCCACCAGAGGGAAGGCTCAACTCATACATATTTTGTTGCTTATTGCTGCATATGTTACCCTCACTAATCCCAAATTGACAGCCAACATCCACTTTTAGCTGCTTTGTTGAGACTGCATCGGCTAACGGTGGGATGATGTCATAGCCTTTTATTAAGTATTGTGTTTAGACATCTGTCAAGACGCTGCTCAGTT
Source organism: Ambystoma mexicanum (assembly GCF_040938575.1). Lineage (NCBI taxonomy): Eukaryota > Metazoa > Chordata > Amphibia > Caudata > Ambystomatidae > Ambystoma > Ambystoma mexicanum. The sequence goes on from NC_090931.1 coordinate 1,220,990,736, forward strand.
CACTGTTCATTCTGCAAAATCAAAGCTTGCAGATTAACTAATTCTCCCTCTACAGATGATGGAGTAACCATTATTTGGGAGAGCCGGGGGTTGCATCCGTGGACTGTCCTCCAAGGGTGCAGTATTCTGGTTTCCAGGAAGAATCTCAACGATAGAGACATCAGATGGATGTGAAGATAAGGAGAGAGATTAAAATGCTGGCCTTGTGTTTTTGAACCAAGGTTAGTCCGATTGTTTCGAATAAACTCCACATCATCTTGACTAATCTCCTCTTGGCTGCAATGAGCTTGACGCACCCCGAAAACAGAAATCCTTTCTCCTTGTGAACTGTGCTGGTGATTCTGCTCCCGTATTAAGGTTTTTTGCGCTTCTTGGGGTCATTTTAAAGAAATGTGGATCAATTCCATAATCTGCCCGATGTATCTCCCAAAGCGTCACAAGGTCTAAATTCAGTCAGAGGGGTAGTAGTGGCCAATAGAGAATTTAACAGATCCAAAATAACGCTGCTTATCTCAGGGATAGTTTTGAAGGAGGGATTCTGGCCATTTGCCAATGATAGATTGAGTTCCGCAGTGTTGCCTGGAATTTGGTCTCCTGCCTCATTTCCCTGAGATACAGGGTCAATTCTACTGCTTCTTTCATTGCTCTCGTATGGTACAGACTCTCGTTTTGTGCTTTGAGTAAATTGTCAAGACCTCTTGAGACTGGATCCATGCTCACATGAAAACACGAAGAAGCAGACACTTGCATCCTACTCCATTTAAGTGATGCAATGTAGCAAAGTTATGAAAAGCCTCAATACGCGCTGTAGGAAAAAAGTTGCAGTTCTAGACTGATCAACGGCACATCGTATGAACAGTGATGAACTATGGGTTGCATTTGAATTGGGAATAACTTCTGGTTATTTGCTGCTCATGGGTTAGCAAGAGCTCTGGGAGTCCTGATCGCTGTGTCGCCATGCCAACATTCCAATATATTACTTGGTGCAACACTGTCCTTTTTTGGAGGCAAAGGTAAAATGACTGATTGGGAGGCATAGAAAACATTGAAATGTTACCTCAGCATTCTGTACATTGGCTGAAAGGTCAACTCAACAGTCAGTCGAAAAAACTCGCTGAAACCATTAGAGAGATTTGTAGTATTGCTATATAACCATACCAGCAGCAGATAGCATGTCAATGCTGCACGAAAGAGGCTGTTCGCGTAGAAAGGTACAGCAAATTACCTCCTACACAAGAAGCGCTTATTCAGCATATCAAAAGACTAGGCTGGTCACTGCCGGGACCAAAATTATGTTCACAAAACTGCCGCTTTCCTCACTGGGGGTGGAATAAGGATAGGGGGAATGGGAAATATGCTGGACAACTCTACCAGACGCTATGCAAGCTTGTACAGAAGGGATACGACACTGATTCAGGGAAGACTGCATGGGACATGGCAGGTGTCGGAAGGCTGCTCTACAGTGTACACTTTGTAGCACTCTTTGCACCGACTAGGATAAGGAAAGGGGGAGACAGTAGCCAAGTGTATTTGACTTGAGCAGTTACTGTAATAGGCATAGCGCCGCAAAAGTAGTTTTAACATGGAATAACAGCAATCATTCTTTTATTTGTTCTCCTCTCCCACAATGTCCAACCATTAAAAGAAATAAAGGTCTAGCTCATGACATAAAAACTGGCAAACAATTTAATATTATCTACCATATTTTTTTCCCACATTTCTACGGACTAAATCAGGCATCACAAATTCTAAAATACAGACTCTCCAAAAAGACAGGAACTGTAAAAGCAATTGCTGAACATATTTAAAAAGGTCTACCACATTTTTTTTGTTTTTGTTTTTTTACAGAATAAATCTGAGAAGGCCTTAGTGCCAAAAATCTTCAATATGGTCTGGTCTAGAAGTATATCAAGATTCATGCTTCCAGTACCAAAAGCGCAATTGTTTTACCTGACCGCAGGACTATTTAGTGTGGTGTTTTAAGTGATGAAAGAACAGTGTTGTAAAACAGGAGATTTTTCAGGCTCATATTAATTTGTATTCTAGGACTTCTAGTTTCCAATTCAGGATGTGGAAAATACATCTACAATGATATTCTGTTGACTTAACAGGTTTATATAATTTTTATTTATTTATTTATTTTAGTATTTGTAGAGCGCACTACAGCCCGGAGGCAACGAGGCGCTATAAGGAGATTTAAAGAAGGCTTGCTTGAGGGTTACAATAAGCGGCCCCATATGGTATACTTAGGTAGATTCAGTTACAGGGTTACAGACGATATACAGTCCTATTACATAGTTGCAGCGGGTATACAGTGAAGGTTACAGTTGGTTACTCATATACTTTCCTAGGTAGCACGAGGCATAACAGAGCGTGTGCTAGGTGATATAGTGGAGGTGTAGACCTAGACTGAGGGGCTCTTTTATACAAAGAGCTGGGTTTTTAAGGCCTTGCGGAAGGCTGTGTGAGACTCAATTGATCTAATCTGAGCTGGGAGGTTGTTCCATAGGGTCGCCGCCATAGAGGGGAAGCTAGTGCCTCCTGCCCGCATTCTGCGCGTGTGCGGGACAGTGATGCGATTAGCATAGGCTACTCTAGATGGTCTGTTGATTGTTTGTCTGGTAATCCTCTGTGTCAGATAAGGGGTGGCCTGATCGTGCAGACATTTATGTGTAAGGGCCAAGGTTTTGAAGACCACCCTTTCCTTGATGGGGAGCCAGTGTACCTGCCTCCTGATCCCTGAGATGTGTTCCTTGCGAGAGGTGCCAGTAGCAGCTCTTAATTTTATTTTGTGCAATGTGGAGTTTGGTGAGGTTTTTTTGGGAAGTTCCAATGAACAGCGCATTGCAGTAGTCAAGTCTGGAGCCGATGATGGCTCTGGCAATTGAGATGCAGTTTTGCTGAGATAGGAAGGGCCTGATGGCATTGATGAGTTTGGAGTGATATGCTGCAGAAGAGGCGATGGCATTGACCTGTCTGTCCATGGTGAGGCTGGGTTCTAGATATACACCCAGTGTTTTGATGGTTTGGGAGATTCTGATGGGAATATTATCCACGGTGAAGGATTGATATTTGGTGTCAAGTTTGCCCAGTGTAGATGGGGAGCCAACAAGCAGTAGTTCGGTCTTATCACTGTTTAGACAGAGCCAGTTCTCCGCCATCCATGATTGGATGGTGGCATAGATCCTATTGAGTGTGTCCAGGTCTGAGGTGTAGTCACCTGACAAGGGGATGAGGACCTGTGTGTCATCTGCATAGTTTGTATATGAGATGCCCAAGGAGTCCAGAATCTTGAAGAGAGGCCTTGTGAAGAGATTGTAGAGTGTGGGGGCTATGCAGGAGCCCTGTGGGGCTCCGCATTTGATGGAGCTGGGCGTAGCGTTGGCGGAGTCAGAGAAGACCTTCATTACCCTCTCTTGAAGGAACGAGGAGATCCAGTTGCATGCTTTGGCCGAGAAGTGGGCTGAGTTTGTGAGATGGTGGCATAGCGTTTTGTGTTCGACCAGATGGAAGGCCGCAGAGAGATCAAGGAGCAGGAGGAGAGCTGGTTTGCCCGCATCTCTTAGGTCGTCTATTTGATTTTTTAGGTCAAGTAGTGCCGTCTCGGTGCCATGTCGAGGGCGGAAGCCCGACTGGCGTAGGCCGAGGAGGTGGTTGTCTTCAATAAACTTTTGAACCTGCAGGTAGGCTGCTTTGTCCAAGATCAACAGAAAAGGGACGGTTGTGATGGGACGGTAGTTCCCTGGGATGGAGGGGTCGAGAGAGTTTTTTTTTTTTTTTTTAGGAGAGGTTTGACCCAAGCTTCTTTTAGAGAAGTCGGTACATGGGATGATTGGAAAGAGGAATAATGATTTACAGTATGGTTGCTTTACTATGCAATTTATGCATTTCGCGACTTAACTCAAGAAGACATCACCAGGCCGCCAGATAAGGTGCGTACAAGGCCTTTTTACGCATGAAAATCTTGTAAATATGACAGCTTTATTATTTTCCGTGTACATTTACACACAAGTTTAGAGCACAGGGCAGTGCAAAGGTTAGGTTACTTGACAGAAACCAGAACGCTTCTTTTGATTTTTATCTAAATGGATTTAAGTGCAAGCCATGGATAACCACCTCTGAAACAGAATTTCTCTTAAGCCTTTCAAAAAAAATAAACTGCACACTGTGGAAAAAAGGAATGTTTTTTTTCCATTCAGCTTCTGCTTTGTTGATGCTCATGGAGCAAACAGAATCACTGTGCATATTTATTTTCCTAGCATTTTAGGATTGTAAAATTAATACGATAGAAGACTACGTTGCAATTGAGAATTAATCTTTTGTAACACATTATAGAGTTCCTATGCTAATCATGCAGAGGCAGATAATTTTTACACTTATAATTTAATTTGCACTCTAATTATAAAAACGGTGTAAAATTATGACTATGCACGGTCTAGTTTACTTCGATTCAACCTTATCGCGCCTTGAAACACTGGTGTATAGGCGCGTTACAAATGCCATATCATATATCATATCATATATCATGCAATCAATGGGGTACATTACTATAAATGGTCAGTTGCAGCAGAGTCTTTATTCAAGGGTGAGTGATTGTCATTACACCAATCACAGGTGTTCTAGCCTCTCAAATCTTCAAGACAATTAAAACATCCAAAAACCTGATATCCAGGAAGTGCAAGCGCTGTTCAAAATTAAATTTACATTTGTAATTGAAATAGAAACTCAGCAAAACCGGTCCCTGTGATAATCCAGCTAGGTATTTAACTTCATGTTGCGCTTCATATGTGGTCCGTCCGACATCTAGGCACTGTAATTATTATACCTCAGTCGATACTCAGTTGACCGACCTCTGAAGGATGTTAGCCAATGAGATAGCTCAGCCGGTTGAGCACTTAGCCTTTCATCCTTTCAAGGTTGATAAAGGAGTACAGATTTCGGTTTGGTGATAAATTGTGTTAAATGTTTTCTATGTACAGCACTTGGCCAAAAGCTCTATATAAATAACCATTTCACCATGAGATTAGATGCACAATTTAGCATGGAGTCCTTTCTTTTTTGCACTGTTGTATCAGAACATTGGCATACCATTAGGTAGAAATAGCTCCAGGAAACAAGGACTTTCATTAAACATCATTAGACAATTCTGCTATGGAACCTCAAAACACACAATACAATTCACGCTTGCTTTACTATGTAACTGGCTAGGTTTTTGTGTTTTCAACATTTAAATATATACAGGAGAGATCAAATGGCCAGACCTTAGAGAAATAAGGAAAGGTGTATTCTGTCACAATTCAGAAAGCTGCCGCATAGTAATGATTTCCATACAGTTTTTGTACACCGGCTGGATGCCACATACATTTTACTTTCTATCAAAGGATTAAAGTCATTTTTACTCTCTTAAAATCGCATTTACTCTCAAAGTTTAAAAATAGGGAGTACAATACTCCCACCTCAAAATCTTATCTGGAGCACTTGGACATACTGTTGTAGACCTTGAAATACAAAACTTAAATATTTGTACAAAGTAATGCTTTGAAGGTATGTGGTTAACTGCCTAAATTGTAGAGTGGGTTAAAATCCTGGCTTCACGATTTAACCAAAGTGTGTGATCATGGGTAAATAGGTTAATCTAAATATGACTTAATCGCATGAATTGGAGTGTGAAAAAGTGATATAGTTCACACTATTTGGAAGAAAAAAAAAGAAGAAAAAAAAGCCTCCCTTACAATAGGGCATTTTTACTAATTTATTATTTATTTATTTTAATATTTGTAACGTTCCACATGCCTGCAGGCCTCAGGGGACACAAAACAGAGACAGGACGCACAAACATAGAGCTCAAGCCAGAAGGGAGATGAGACGACAGAGGCCAATTAATCTGGGCTGAGTTTGAAGAGGTGAGTCTTATGGCCTTTTTGAGGAGAGGGTAGTTCTTCATTTGGCGTATAGCAGCAGTAAGAGAGTTCCAGAGATTCGGAGTTTGGGTGTCAAAGCTAGTCCACCAAAACGGGCCCGTTTAAATCTCGGCTGAACAAGTACCGGAGCTGCGGCTCATCGAAGATTCCTATTGCTTAACTTGATCTTGATACGATCTGATCGATATACTGGGCTTGAAAGGGACACACATTTATGAGCCAGAGTGAGGGCTTTGTGTGATATTCGTTGTTTTACAGGAAGCCAGTGTACAGTTTTTCTGAAAGTGGAGATGTGTATGCGACGCAAGAGTTTAAAGATGGTACGCACAGGATTGTTCTGTGTGACTTGGAGGGCTTGGATGTTGGCGGCAGTGGTGCCGGTCAACAGACTATTACAATAGGCCAGCCTGGAATTTATCAGTGCTGTGTACAGCAGGGCGCAGCTGTCATTAGTTATAAAAGGTTGGATGTATTGTATACTGTTATTAATGAATCCACAGACCGACCGAATGTTGGATACATGGGACTACATAGCAAGTTCATCATCCAGAATAACACCAAGTGTTTTCACTTTTTTTGAAACTGTTATAACATGATCTATAATCAAGAAGTTGGAAAAGTCTGGTGTGAGCTTGCTCCAAGTGTTCTTGTTATTAAGGGCCAATGAATTACAGGCCATCCGGTTATGGATGGCGCTGTAGAGGTTGTTAAGGGTTGCAAGAGCCTTTCTTGTATTGGCCACTAAGCTGAATGCCAACGTGGGTGTCATCAGCGTAGTTTGTATATTGGAAGCCCAGGCTATTCAGTAGGTCTAACAGTGGTCGAATATACAAGTTGAAAAGAAGCAGCGTCAGGCAAGAGCCCTGCGGAACACCACATGTTTGAGGGATGGGAGTAGAGTAGTTGCTTTTCAACACAAACCCTCACTGTTCGTAATCCTAAAAAAGGTGAACCATTTCAATGCTAGAATGGAGCAATTTGCGACCTCTCCGAGCCTTGTCACAAGAACAGTGTGATCAACAGGATCGAAGACTGCGGAGAGGTCTAAGAGCATCAACAGAGCGGATTGATTTTTATCTGCTATGCTTGCCAGGACGGACTTAAGGTCAAGCACGGCAGTCTCTATGCCATGTCGAGCTAGATAACCAGATTGGCGTGTACCTAGGATGTTATGCTCTTCAACATGAGCTTGAAGTTGGATGTATGCAAGCTTATCAAGGACCTTCATAATAAAAAGGTACATTAGTGATGGGCCGATAATTTAGATCCATCGAATAAAAACTGTCTTTTTTCAGTAGCAGGGTTAACCATGCTGATTAAAGGGCAAAAATGGCATCTCTTCATGCTCTTCTGCGAGTGGTCTCAGTGGCCACCACCTAAAATGCTCTTATTGTTACACCAGTGCTCCCTCAGTCCCACTTCACTTGCTTTGATAGCCAGATATATTGTTTCTGTAACAAAATGCCTACACAAAATGATTACTATTCTGCTGGAGTAAGGGATGCACAGTGCCTAAACCCCCTACTCAGCCTTACACTGCTACTTAACCAGCAATGGCCCCCAATCATAAAGGTGAAACTGACACAGCCCGACAAACCTCATTCACCTTTTGTTGTATCCTGGTCACTATGGTCCCAAAAAACGTACCAGTGGGACAGGGCCTCTGAGGCAGGCGGTGTCGAACTCGAAGTCGGGATGCTTTCAGCACCAGGCCGGTATTGAGTCGGGGAGCAACTGCGCTGGGTCACACGAAGCAGTGGCAACTAGTAGCAGCAACTTCTTGCAGGTAGTAAAGGCTGGGGGATGTTGGGGCAGAGAAGCATAGGCTAGACTATATCAATGAGCAGGCTTGGGTGGCTCAACAAGGCATCAGAGGACTGCATGAGCGTTGGTTAGAAGGTCAAAGAGGCTGGTGACCAGGCAGTGGTGGCGAGCTTGGGATGCTGAAAGTCTCAGATGTGGAGACAGCGAAGCTTTAGAATCGAGCGAAACTCTGAGTTGCAGAGATAATTTAGCATCGAGGTCTGAGAGGACACCGATGGTTCCCGTGCAGCAGTATGGATGGTGTTGAAGATGCCCAAACCTGCGTCAATGTGGTTCAAAAATGAAGGGAGAGCCAGGGGTCACTTCCTTGGTTCCGCTTGCCGGGAGTCCCAATCCAAGGGCTCTAGGACAAGGCAAGTACTCCTTTTCTGCACTACTACTCCAGGGAGCTTGGCTGGCACCTACAAGGGATCCTTCACCACCAGTGAGTAGGAGCTTGTTTCCAGTGTAGCCAGTATAGCAGCCTTGATCCAGCAGCACTTAACCCGCAATGTTCCCTAGGGATGGTTAGGGGACAAAGCTGTCTTCTGCCCTGGATGCCGTCTGACTTTACCTCTCGAAGAGGGAATGGCCTACATTTCCAGAGATCCAGAAGTGTAACCTTCTCTTGATGGTCCACAGATGCATCAAAGAATGAGGTCACAGGGGATTTCTCCAAAGCAAGCATGCTAGGGGCAGAATCTAGATAGTTGAAACAAGTGCCTTCTACTTTATGACATCGCTCCCAGAGTGTCTTTCCTTGGAAAGGAAGAAATCCATAACAGAAACCAAGATGGTAGGATCCTTCTTTCAGCATAACCCTCTACTCTGTCTACACTAACTCCACCCCATTTCCCCCATGTCTAAAGTCTTCAAAGGGACTCTAGTGGTCTGCACTAGTGATCATTGTGAGGGTGGCTTTAGATTATGTCAGTGCAGTCATTGAAGCACCAGTTCCCAGGAAACCTCCTGTGGGAAGTTCCTATGTCCTGGGAAAGATATTCCTCTTTCTGCAGGAGAAAGAAAGAGGCAGCATGTTGGGTATTATTCCACATAGCAGCCTTGGAGACAATCTGGCAAGAAACCAATATACACCAGTCATGTCATAGCGGTGCCCCAGTCAGAGCTTAATTGCTGTGGTTTCATAATGCAGTGATTCTACCAGCCACCATGCCAAACCAGGCATGGATTTCATGTATAGACTAACGTGCCACGTCTGATCAGACTATTATAATTTAGATCACAGGTGCAAAGGATTAAAAAGCCACCACTGCCTAAAGGAACTTTGTTACAGCCCGGAGGGGCAAAGGACCAGAGAACCCAAAGACCAATGGGGGAGCAACTGAACAGAAAGCCAAGGACCAAGGGGCAAGTGACCAGAGTAACATCTAACAAGCGAGCAGTGGACCAGGCATAAGACAGACCAGAGGAGCATCTCACCAGATCAGCTAAGGACCAGAGGGGCTATAAACAAGAATAGCATCCCACAAGAGGGCAACAGACCAGAAGAGCCAAGGACCAGAGGAAAGCAACTCGCCAAGGGTCACAGGGGGATCCATGTGATTACTGTGCATTTTTTCAATGAATCAAACTTTATTTCGGTGCTAGGCCATAGAAGCATATAATTCATAACACATCTTAAAATCTTAATTACAAAATAAATATGCTCGACATCTTAAAATCGATAATTTCATCTGCAATAATTTTAAAAGCACCAGCTAGCAGCAAAACATAATACCAAGGTGACGATACATGCCATTACTACTATTATACTAAAACTGTAACATACTTGATAGCAAGGATAAAAACCTCTTACTGCATACAGGAGATTTAAACAACATCTAATCATTAATCTGCTTCAGTTTTCTGGGTCTGAGTTTCCAGCGCCTATTAATATAGCGTGCAGAGGCAAAAACCACATTGGAACAAGTAGACAGTTTACAAAGGCTCAATGCATCGCTAATTTGACGCATTCCGGCTGTTATAAAAAAAGGGCACAAATACAATTGTCTACATTTGAGAGACTTCTGACAAAGCAGAAGAAATTTGTGACAGATTCATATACAGCCCCACAGAGCGGGCATTCTTCGCTCATTTTAAGCCGCGATAGTTTGGCGAGTGGTGCCAAGGGAAGTATCCCCAATCTAAACCGCACATGCATTGCTATTTTGAACGATGGGCTAATCTGGTGTAAATAGCCTTTGTAGCCTACTGCCGTTTTAATTGAGAATTACTCCGGACCAAGCTGTAATCCATTTGCTGCCTCTACCAGGCAGCTCCTAGAGGATGCATACAGTTCGTTTTATTCTGGGGCGAGCCGGATCCTTCATACTTAGTGGTGTTTCCCATAAAGTGTGTTCACCCAAAGTGGATAGGGTATCCTTTGTGTGTCTTACCAATTTGAGCCTCTTGCCCCCCTCCAGAGACATAAAGTCGACCAGGGCTTCTCTTTGCAACTCCAGACCCTCCTTGTGCCATACCCTTAACCAGTCCAGTACCGGTTTCAGTGAGATAACGTCACACAGTGGCATGACATCTAGCTCCATGCGCACACACGATGTAGGTGTGCTCAAAAGGTAGCATCAACAATTGTTTTACTAATTTAGATTATCTAACGTCCAGAGCCTTTGTGTTTCCACAGCCCCAGATTTCTGCCCCATATGTTGAGGCGGATATGGGCCGTTTGTTATGCAAGATTAGGGCCCGGGAAACTGCCCCACTCCCAAGTTTACAGAAATAAGACTTGACTGCACTGCTATATTTACTCAAGTTTAAATTAGATTTCTCTATCTGTGCATCCCATTCCCTGTTTCACTGGAATGGGATTCCTAGTTGAAAAACCTCACTTGCTCAAGTGCAATGCATCTATTTCCAGTGACGTAGAGACATTTATGTAACGTTTAGGTCTGAAAACCATCACCTTTGTCTTCTCTGTGTTTACCACCAACTCAAGTTCTTTGCATTTGGTTTTGCAGATATTTAGGGAGGTTCTCAGGCCTTGAGGTGAGGTTGCCAGGATCACAATGTCTGCATAAAAGAGGGTTGGAAATCTTTCCTTGCCCAACTTGGGGCAATCCAAACATCGCTGTTAACGTGTTCATTACCTCTTGAATGTACACAAAGAATAGAAATGGGGCAATCACACATCCTTGTCTTACTCCCTTTTCTACTTCGAAAGGCGAGGTTAGTCGTCCCCACATCCCAAGACCATACGTCACTTCTGCTGTGTTACCAGAGTAAAGTTGTTGTGCTAATAGAATCAGAGAAGCTGGGGCTTTTCTTTCGTGCAGGATTTGCCAAAGGTGCTTTCTAGATACACTAACAAAAAAAGGTTCTTAGACCTAAAAAGATAGCGCAGAGTTTAACCTTCTCTAACATTGTATATTGCTGTATTAAAAGAGAAACTATAAAGCATTGGTCCACGGTCCCCTTGTTTTCTGAAACCCTGCCTGAAGTTTGGTTATGATACGATTGTTATCTGCCCACTCCTGCAGTGAGTTTACGATTATCTTTCCAAAAATCTACTCTGAGCTGTCAAGTAAGGAAATAGGCCAGTAGTTTGTCAGCGATTCCCTCCATCCCTTTTTATATATAGGAACAAACAGAGCATGTTGCCACGAAGATGGTACCTTTCCTAGCCTAATTATGGCGCTGAATACTGTGCACAGTACAGGCGCCCAGATCTTGATTTCATCTTTTTTTATTAATCAGGTGGAATATAGTCTGGGCCCACTGCCTACCCACTTTTTTGTGATGTTATGGCTAGCTCAACATCCCTAATACGGACTACTGACATTACATTTTGATGTACCTAGTAATGGGGCTTCTGTATGCCGACTAGCAACATATTGACCCAGGGCCTGATCACGATACAGGCTGCTGAAGTGGGACCATCATGCCCCTCCTGTAATGCTACAAATTAAAACGTGTTCATCCCCCTGGTCTTTTCCAGAGACTAACTTCCAGAATAAGACATTGTCTCTCTCTAGGCTGGCTTTGTTCAACTCATTCCACTGGTTGGCAGCTAAATCTTTCTTTATCTTAGTCACCAGTCTCCTGTATTTCAATCTCAACAATGTTAGTTGGGGTTTATTCAGCTGTGAGTCTCCTTTGACATTGTCAATCTTCTTTTTTGCTCGGTGGCAGTCAGAATCATACCAGCCGCATTTAGTGATTGCTCTCCTTCTAATTTAACGACTGGGACGAATACAGTAGGGCTCTAGTTTACTCTTGAGGGCCTCAAATTCAAACAAGATTTCAATATCAGAATATACTTAGGCTCTGCAGAATCGCGCCATACACGATTGCTTTAAGATCTGCTATTATCTTCACCCATTTCACAGCCTTCCAAGCATGTCCTGAAAAGGGCAATTTCCTGTGACCTGGTCTCTTTGCTGCTACCTCCCCCACTCAAGCTATTTAAGGAGACCTTTAGCCTGAGAGACCTGTGGTCACAACCTGATCTACTAATAATTTCAAAGTCTAAGACCCTGCCCTAATCTTTCCCTGTAATTAAGATACAATCAATTATTGACTGTACGTTACTGCCTCTGAAAGTATGTTTAGCATGTTGATCTTTACTAAGTCTGCCATTACAGGCTCGAAGATTCAGGTCAAATAAAGATCTGGCTGTTTCCTGCACTCGGCGTTGAGCTATATTTGGGGGATTAGCTTCCACATTTGGGTTATCTCATGCCAAGTCCTGGTCTTCCCAGATCGCTTCTAGCTGTCTAATAGGTTTGATCTGTAAACGGAGGTCACCTACAAACATGGTGACAGCATTGCTACCTTTGTAATGGCACCTTTCCTTCCCTTGGGTGTGCTGTCCTTCCATTATGTCCATACCCCCACTTCCTGCTGGTGTGTTGTAGACATTAAACAGCACCAGTTCCTCGTCTGTATTAATTCGAATGAACAGATGTTGAATATCAGACAAGCCTGTTTCCATAACAGACACCTCCCAGTTCAAAGTTATATCTATCCAGATCAAGATGCCATTATAAGGCCTTCCTTTAGGCCCTTTTTTTGCTACTGCACAATATGATCGAAAACCCTCAATTTGTGCCAGTGCCCAGGTTTCTTGCATGGGAACTATGTGGAGGTTACTCATGAAGGCAATCCATTCTGGGTCTTCGAAGCACTTGGCTAAACCGGCTATGTGCCATGATAAAATGTGTTGTGCCTCAGATTCCCTCTTATTAGGCTCATCAAACGTTCGTCAATCTACTACTACCGAGGGGCACCCAATTTTAGCTTCAATATGGGGGTGGGGGACTTCTAGATCCTAATCTTAAGACTTGGGGATCTGGTTGGGTCCCGTAAGTGGTGGATCATGTAAACATGGGGAGTTATATATTGGTAACTGCTCTGTCCATACAGACAATTGATTTCTGCCATTTTCGTACTTACAGCGATCATTTTATCTCGAGGTCCACTCATTTCATTGCCTTTACCTCCTAATGCAAGATTAAAATTATTTCTCACATTTGTAGTCTCATTTACTGTTTTGGATGGAAGTTCGGTTCCAGAGGTCAGTGAAGCAACATTCTCTTTTAGGGGCTTTAAGTCAGCAGAATGTGACCAAAAAAAAAATATTCAGCTCTCTGTGCTGTTAATAATTGCCTCCTTGGTAGTACTAGTGCTGGGGGAGCGTTTTCTGTGTCCCTGTTCCCCATTCGAGGTGGTCTGTCTTTGCTGCCTATCGTGGAGGAGGAGCGAATAACAAAGACTTGGCCCCTCAGCGGATCATGGCAGAGTGCTGCAGGAATATTTTCTGTGTTTCCTGTGGAAAACCTCTCGCTGCTCGCCTTTGCCTCCCCATAACTACTAGCCCGCGTCAGGGCCTACAGTCGTCCAAAAGCAGCTCACTTACGGTGGACAGGTTTTGAGGTAATTACTATCTCCTTCCACTTAAATACTGTGCGCCCTTTATATAGGGGTCCCGTTAGAACCAGACCTCTAGTGTTGATAACGGGGGCACTTGTTCAAGGAGATTAGCATGGCGCAAAAAATCTATAACTTTTATAGTGGCTCTCTGCAGGACGACCTATGGGCCCCAGAGTTTGAGGAACCTCCCAGTTCGGGAAGTATAGAGCCTCATTATATAAAAACACCACCGTACATCAGAGGCCATGTAGTCAGCGCCCAAGTACATGGAAATGGGCTAAACGTAGTAGCAGCTGAGATAGTGAACTTAGATAGCAGCGGGCGGCTATCAAGTATCGCAGGACTCAAAAGGCATCAAAGGGAACATGTTGACAGCAACATCAATGACAAGGAAAATAAATGACTTTTTCTAAAAGAAATGTTGGGAGTATGGGCGTCGTCAATAAATTTGCAGCAATTGACAGTTGCGATTCTTTTCGGACATGAGAGCCTGGGCTCTGTGAGCCATGCTGCTCCTTATCCATCAATTTATCGGGTAGGTACCCTCTTTCTACCCCATCAAGTCCCTCTTCTCAAGTTCTATCTATAGTCCCATTTTAGTCCCCACAACACAGACTCAATTGGATCAAAAAAAGAACTAAAAAGCGTGGAAAATCAAGAACTCAGTTAAGTCAAATTTCCTCTGTGCATTACCCAAGCCTGATACAAGAGTACAAAGATCGGACGTAACAGAGGCTCGGAAAGTCAAGGACGCAAAATAGCAAACCAGGATTTTGACAGCCTCGGCAGCACACACTACCCCCAGTACATCAACAAGTAATAGTTCATGTACAGGCTCTAATACAAAGGAGACAGCTGCACATGCCCCCAAATTTAATATAGGGGTACAAACTGACAAAGCTCAAGCCTTCAAAGCAAATGGGAGACGATTTTCAACCGGGGGAAGAAACTGGGGTGGGTGACTGCACAAAGCATCCAAACAGCATCCGAAATTAAAGCCCCAGTAGGTCACTCGTCTGAAAGGGCCCCACTCCATCAAGTCAGATGGAAAGGGCAAAATCAGATGTAGGATCTCCCTGCACTGTATTTCCGGAATTGGAGGTGGGTTCCAACGCCAGCACTGTATGCCTCTCTCAGCCAGGCTCTGACCTGGGGGACAGAGACCCATCCTTTCCTCATTCCAAGAGTATGGTTGAAGAGCACCACAAAGGGATGGGTCTGGAATGCCCTCAACCGTAGTGCTATCCTGGCTATTTTCAAAGAAATACATCTCTTCTCTAACCACGATATTGAATATGTTAGGTTCCTGCATCATGATTGTGGATCTATAGTTGAAATGGGCTTGAAATGACATGGGCTTGAAAACTAAACTAGTCGCCAAAGCGGTCTTGGTGGTCAGCACTGGGCTGAGTCGCTTGGGCTATGAGATCTCGCCAGTAGTTCTTGGCAGAGATGAACAGGGGGGATCCCACGAGGACTGCTGGGGGGGGGGGGCAAACAGTGTAATATCACAGAATGGGGCTCTCAGACAGGCAAACTATTCAAACACTAATATGCCTTGTATTGGTTTGGATGAATCCTAATCGTTGAATGAGACAAAGATGTAGGTGTGGTCATCGGTACCTGACATCTTGATCCTCATTTTTCAGAAGCTGGGGTCTACTTAAGAGAACCTCTAGCGACTAGGGAATTATGGCTATTGAGCTGGAACACGCTGGGTTCCAAATCATTTAGGAATACTCCAAGGAAAAATATATTTGGTGGACACAATTTGGTTCTCTTTCAGGAAAAGTGGCTCATTGACCACTTTCATTTGGAAGGCTATTCCATTTTGCATCCACCTGCAACTCATAAAAATTGACTGCCTGCTGGAGTTCTTCTTATAGCAATTTGACTCCTGTTACTAATGAGTTATGAATCGATTCTCTCCGACACAGTTGGTCTATTGGCTGCTAAATTATCTTTGACGCACATTTCCCCAAAAATTGTTAGTGCAAATTGCCTCCTTGGTTGCTGAAAAACAGCCCTTCGATCGTTGAACCCATGCTGCCCACATATGCACTAAGTATAGGATCTTGCGGGAAAGTTTCTGGACTTGAATCTTTCATTTTAGCGGGGTTGTCTTTTTAGAGATATAATTTGGCTCGAGCCCCTTGAGCCCCTTTTCCCTCCTGAGATTATAATTCCAATCCAGCAGGTATCCCCACTTAAGTTCCTGTGTGGAACATTTACCCCAGTGCCACCACGCTTCTTGGAAGACTCCACAATGTTACCCGAAAAGGGATTCAGCACTGCTCGTTTTCGGGTGACTGTCACCCTACCCACGCTATCCTCTGCTGTGGGTACAATTGGTTCAGGTGATAACACCCTCCCCCCTCATACCAGTGGTCATCCCACTCAAAGCTGCTCTTACTTCATGGGCATAGATCTCTACAGCTGGTATAGAGCCAGCTTCCCCTCTCCCACACTGCTCCCAACCGCATCTTTAACAGGAAGCAAATAATTCTATCCGCCCTCTTGGCCTGGATTCAGACCGCTTGATATGAGGCTGAAGGGTCCTTTAGGATACAGCGGCTTGTAGCTGCACCTGTGTTATTCACCTGTGGCAGGGGTGGGATGTACGGTACAATCAACAGCTCACTGACCTCATCTGAGACCGCACAGACAGAAATCCCGTGGTCACGGTGGCGTGGGGGGTTTCAGCTGAGTGTTCTATAATATCTATATCGGACAACAGCCTCTTGATCTCTGAGATAAGGCTGTCCACATCCTTAATTGGTTTGAGCATGCAAGAGATATTTCACTGCCCGTTATCTGTGGGGGGGGGGGGGTAGAGATCGAAAGCTGAGCCTTTCTTTTCGCCATTATACTGAAATAAACACAGTAACACAAAAGCGCTGCGTGTTCAAGGTACCAAGCCCTTTTCTTTCTTGGACGTGGAGCAAGGAATGCCCGGCAGCTTAAGGGGCTGCCTTAATCCGTCTTCCTCCCCACCCCCCGCCCAAAACAGTGGATATAGGTAGACGTGGCATTTTTTACTGCACATCCCAAAATGTCTTGTTTTACTGCATTTCACTGCATATATATGTGGGGGACGGCCCACGCAGACACCATACTCCCCCAAATGTATTATTAACTTAACCCATCCCCCCACATATATATGTGGTGAAATGGGGCTTTAAAAATTCGACATTTTTGGATGCGCAGTAATGGGATGCGCCGTGATGGGGTGATACCCCACATTGGCTATGGAGGAAATTAGAACAACTCAACAGGACCCAATGAGCAAAGGGGAGACAGACCAGAAGAGCCAAGGACCAGAGGAGAATGACTTACAAGGGAGCCAAAGACCAGTGGGGCAAAGGATATTACAAGGTGGGGCTTGCTTTGGAGATAAGGACTACAAGGGTGTTGGACTAGAGGAGCAAAGGACCAGAGGGGAGCGACTCACTAGGAAGGGCATATTTTGAAGAAGCATGTAGCTTTTTCTTTCTTATGACAACACTGATGTTTTGGTAACTTTAATTCTCCTGGGAGTCAAGGACCAGAGGGGTGTTGGATCAGAGTTGCATCACAGAAAGGAGCTCAGACCAGAGGTGTGATGGATCAGAGAGGCGACAAACCAAAAGGAGAGCAACTCACCTGGGAGCCAAGCACAGGAAAAGAGACAGACCAGAGTAGCAAAGGAACAGGAGACAGAAGTGACACCAATTTTCAGAAC
Organism: Ambystoma mexicanum; assembly: GCF_040938575.1. NCBI lineage: Eukaryota > Metazoa > Chordata > Amphibia > Caudata > Ambystomatidae > Ambystoma > Ambystoma mexicanum. The sequence goes on from NC_090931.1 coordinate 1,221,008,067, forward strand.
AAGGCAATTATAATTTTTTTCTAACATACTGTGTTCTCTTAATGTATATTTACGCTATTGTGTGAGGTTCCTTACTTTTGAAACCTATCAGCTGTGTGCCTGATTTTTCAGATTATTTGGATGGAAGTCAGCTAGTTTTGGGCATCTAGCAACACTAGTGTTTTGGCAATATTATATTTTTTTAATGTTAGTCAGTACTAATCACATAATAGTGTGAGTGGCACCAGCACTGCTGTGCTAGCATCCAGTTCCATGATTAACAATGGGCTGGAAGGTGGCAGCGCTGGCCGCTTGTGCTTATCATGCCAACACATTGTTCGAGTCCATCTACATGACATTGCTGCTACTCCACTGCTGTGATAACTGCCAGCACAGCAGCAGCAGGGTTGGTGGCTCAGGCGTATGGTGCGGATAGCAACCATTACTGAACATTTCATTAATCAAAATTAAACATGCAGACAGAAGAAAAAAAACACTAGTATATTCAAAACCTAGGCAAATAGATTGCAAACCAAAATACCCGAGTTTGAATTAATTAATTCCAGAAAACATACATCAGGATGGTTTAGACATAAAATGAATCAAGTTGGTTTAAGCATAAATCAAAAAAGTGACGAAGCACATAAACAAGGTTGATCAATTGTGATGGTTAGGGTCAACGCCATAAGCCAAAAGAGAGAAAATTGCAATCATGTGCTTAAGAGGTGTAACAAGAAAACCAATGGCGTTTCAGCAGGGTGGGCGAGTTCAGGCCGCCTTCTTCATGAACAAAAACCACTACTGGACCCTAAAGAACATAATTAAACCTTGTCTCAGCCTGATGTGAGTGTAACATACATTCAAAGGAAGTTGTTCACCCAGTACAACGCAGCACATGCAACCAAGGAGGAATTACTCACCAGAGAGCAGGGAGTATCACATAGTGTCACCTCTCCCAGATTGACCCTGTGCACTCTGAGCCCATGTTTAAATGTAAAATAGTCACCTACAAATGGGAGGAGTTGGAGAAGGAGGGTGCAGCCTAGGGTGCTGTCAAGGAAAGTAAAGAGGGAGCAGCCCAAGAAAAGTGCACCCGTAAAAACCCTCCATGTCGGGGACGGTATGCTTACCACTGTACAGTAGCCTGGGGAGCCCGCTACAAATGCGCCAACTGCAATGGTGCAGGAAATATCTGAAACTGTGTCCAACCTAAAGCAATAAGGTGTGCAAGAAATGGAAAAGTGCGTAGTTAGAGAAGGGCTGAGATTGAGAAACTATCTCAAGAACGGGTAGGTGAATCAGAAAACAGTGCCACGACACAGACGTGTGGCACGGAAAGAAAAGGAAATGAAAATACAGCCTACCTCAGGGGATTGCTGCCAATTGTAACTCATGTAAGCCTATTGAGTAGTAACAGGAGAAGCTGGTGTCCGGAGGGCATGCTAAAATTAAAGCTGGTACATGCTCCTCCTAGTATCGCTGAAAAGAGTACAGCCCGATGAATGGGACTGCAAAAAGAACAACAAAACAAGGGGGCAGAGGCCCCTGGTATACAGAACAATTAATAACGATGCCGAAAAGAGAGAGGGTCCCCAGTGTGGACCACGTTGGTAAATGGGATGGAGTCGATAAAAATCCTAGTGGCGAAGCAGTACTAACTTGCGGCCGCAGCATAGAATTTGCTGGAGATGTGACCTAGAGACAGTGCGAGGAGTTCCATGCACGAGTCCTAACAGTGCATCAGGGTCACCGTTAGCTGGCAAGGCTGCAGTTATGGAGTATAGGACGCTGTGTGAAATCGTGCATGACCCGAGCTCAAAAGTAAAAGAGGACTGTAGGAATAAGAACTATGCTAATAAGTGCCTCGCGCGGGCGCCATGTTGGACATGGAAGGGGTTGAAGGAGTTGCACTTGCAGTGAGGAAATTCAATTCAATTACAGTGGCGTAACGTGAGTAGGGGCTCAAACTAAAAAAAATTAATTACCAGACGGGGGCTGCACTTTCAGGAATGGGAGTCCAAATCCAATTACAGGAGCAAAACAAAAAACTGAGTCGGAGCTCAAAATTGAAAATAAGAAATTACCAGGCAGGGGCCAGCAGGTACCAGCTCAGCTCAACAAATCAAGTAAGAGAAGAAAGGAAGTAAACAACAAATGAAAGGCATACCAGTCAGGGCAATGCTAGGGGCATTACCAAAGCGGCATTGCATCATTGAGGCCATGTTCAATGGTATTGAGCATGAATATCCATCTGGCCTCTTCGTTTGCCAGAAGAGTGTGGGTGTTGGAGGCATGGTTAACAGTATCGACCACCCACCAAACTATATCATCTGCTGAGTGACCATGCTCCATGTAGTGGCATACCATAGAGGCTGTGGCATTTCTACACCTGATGCGTGAACGGTGTTAAATAATGCGAGTGTGTACCGGTCATGATGACCTGCCAACATACCCGAGACCACAAGGGCACTGGATACAATATATACAATATATGGCCCATGGTATCCTGCAGTTAGTGTGTTGGCAGAGTTGCCACATTTTGCCCGCCACATCGAATGTTTTAGTTTTTTTTGCAGAATTTGCAGATTGAACATGTGCTGCATGGAAAATGTCCTGTAAGCGGTTCGAGGTCCCCAGCTGGTGGTGGTAGACCTATTGACTTTGGGGATTGCATGGACTTGCTGGTCCCTCAGGTTTTTCTGACGTTTGACAGCGAACATGGGAGGAGACTCATTAGGCAAGTTTAATTGCACAAGAGACGAGAATTTGCAAATCAGCTTTTTGACTGACTTAGTGCCTGGGCTATCCCTCAACAAACAGACCAGTTTATACTGTTTGGTGTTGGGTCTAGTGTGGAAAAGGGTCTCTCGTGGGGTAAACCTGGCTCGCTTAAGTGAGTGGTTAACCTGTTTTTTAGGGTAGATTTGCGCACTGAGTCTGGCTGCTAGCTGCTCAGCATTCTGATCATAGCCTGAGAGGACGGTGCAGTTACGTCGGAGCCTAAGAAATTGGCCATAGGGTAGGCTCCCCTGACTGCGCAGATGAAAACTCGAGAAATGCAGCAGCGTATTTCTGTCAGTGTTTTTTTTTTTTTAACATAGCGTGCAGATAAGTTTATTCTGATGTTATTTGATAGTGAGGTCAAGGAAATGTATTTCCTGGTGGTTAGCGGTCATAGTAAATTCGATGTTGGCATGACATTGCTTAAGCCATTGTAGAAACGAATTAAGAAGCTCAGCAGATCCATTCCACATCAGGATAATGTTATCGATATATTGACGCCATGTGTCGATGTGCTGCCTACATGGATTTGTGTCAGTCAGAATGAAGCTGTTTTCAAATGTGGCCATAAAGATGATGGCAAGACTGGGAGCAAAAGCTGTTCCCATAGAAGTTCCCAGACTTTGCTTGAAAAATGGATCCTGGTACTTTTATATAGGGCCAGTGAGAGTAGTTCTATAATAAATTCCACTGGTGTTTTGAATGGTTGTGTAGTCTGTAAAAAGAGAATCCTGTATGCATTGAATAGCTTCATCCTGTTGGATGCTAGTATACAAAGCTCTGAAGTCCGTAGTGACCAGATTGTTGGTTGTAGGGTGAAAAGCCTTGTCTTCGAATAATTCAATGACGGAGGTGCTGTCCCTCAAGTATATGCTGGTATTTTGGCTAATGGGTTGGAGGAATTTGTCTATGTGCTGGCAGATGGGGTCTAGGACTATGCCGCATCCTGCAACGATCGGCCTCCCAGGAGCGTTATGAGCATTTTCTATGAATTTTAGGTATGGAGTCGAGCACTGGTTGGTATTAAGGAACATTGCTTCTTTTTCTCTAAGCCAATTGCGTTGCAGTGCATAGTCAGTAATTTCTTGAATGGTGTTTTTAAGGTCGGCATTGGGGTCTTTGCGGAGTTTATGGTAACTGCCTAGTTCATTCAGAAGGTCCCTCACCATAAAATGGTATTGGTCTGGGTTCATGACTACAATGCCTGCAGGCTTGATGAACACCTTTATTGATTGATTATTTGTATAGCGCCTATACACAATGTGTTTGAAAGCGCTTCAAGGAGGAAGGGAACATGGGAGAAATACATGTACATTCTTACAAGTCCTTGAAACAATACAGAATGTGAAAGATTTACTATCAAATCATAGAAGATAGTACAAGTGCAAAGAACAGTAAGGGAGTGGAGGGGGTGGAAGGAGGGAGACAAAACTAGCAGTAACATTACTATGTCTGACGGCAATTGTTGCAGTGCAAGAGTGACAAGAGGAGAGGGAAGGAAGGGGGGGTGAGGGGAGAGGAGTGAAGGGGTGAGGAGAGGAAACAAAACAAGAGACTATCAAAAGGTCGATGACTATCAAGAGAGTGCTGGGGGGAGGGGGGAGGAAAGAACAGAAGGGAAAACGGGGGGGGAAGCGGTTATCAAAGGTCAAGGGACCGGTGATAAGAGTAAGTGCTTAGGGAAGAGAAAAGGTCAAGTGGAGGGGCTGTGGGGAGGGGGGAGAGGTGGCTGCAAAGACTTGTGGCTACAAATTACTATGCCTGACGGCAATTGGGGTAGTGCCAGAAAATGACAGACGGCAGTGAGGGAGGGAGAGGGTAGTGAAGAGGGGGGAGTGAAGTAGGGGGGGCACAGGGTGTGAGGGCAGAGGAAGGAATAGGAAAGGGGAGAGAGCGCGAGAGAGAGAGGAGCAGTCACAAAGGGCAGAAGAGAAGAAGGAAGAAAAAAGAAGGAGAAGGAGATGACAAGGAGACAAGGGAGCCTGGAGGGGGCCAGGGGAGACAGGTGGACACTCACAGGGGGGCATTGGGGGTACACAGACACTCACAGGGGTTATAGGGGGTACACAGACACTCACGGGGCGGGAAAGCAGCATACAGTAGTGGACAGGGGTAGACGGGGCCTTTGTTGTGAGCCTTCGACAGTGTGCCGGCTCCCGCCTCCCGGTTGCAGCCATTGGCTAAAGGGGGCCAAGGCAACCAATGGGAGAGGGAGGCAGGAGCTGGACCAGAAAATGGAAGCAACATTCACAATGAAACAAGCAAAACGGCCATCTTGGAAGGCATGATGGTAACAGGCAAGTCAATTGCTCAAATAATGTAATCCCAAGTGGGTAATGCAAGGAGTGCGGAAATTCACAACAAACAAAGCAAAGTATGCACGGACGATGGAAAGGTGCATTTTGAGTCAATTTGCTGCGTCGCTCGTCGCATTACGAATAAAGGTTCCAAATTGCAGATTCCTTACCCCCATTGAAGAGCATCAGTATTGGCAGTCCAGCACAGGTGGAGGGTAATGGAGAACAGAGGGAAGGGGCTCATCCAGGTCGGAAAAAGTATGAACCCGTTTATTATTAGCCAGAGAACGGACACCACTCCGTTCAGCATTGGCTAGGTTAAATCTCATGGCATGGTGCGTCTTCTGCAGCTTCCCAAGTTCTTTAAGGACACATTTTTCAAAAGTGAGAACCTCCCAGGGCACTGTATTATATTTAGGTGTGAAATTAGATGGAGGTTGGAGTCCCGTGTCACTATCAGGTTCTGAAATTCCATGGTCTTTGAAGAAAGATTTAAGCCTAATAGATCTAAAGAATTTCCTGACGTCAGTTTCTGTCTGGGACCAATCTGTAGGGCTGGTAGGGATGAAGGTCAGACCTATCGATAAAACATTTGTTTCAGCTGGTGTGAGGGTATAATTAGAGAGATAACAAATTGGGAGTTCTAATGGTTCCATGGTTGCCTGCAACCCGACCGCCTCTGTATTCTCGGCCGGCGTTGTTATTGTCCCCATATTTGGTATTATGATTGCAGGTCCCAACCAGGTCCTGGGCCTCGTGTTTGGCCTCGGCCTAAATAAAGTCGGTACCCACGGTTTGGGGGGGGGAGGGAGGGGAGAATGGTAGATAGAAGTAAGAATGATCAGACCCAGAGGAGTCACTACTGCTATCAAAGAAAGTGACTCTGCATCTTGTTTTATTTCCTGATCGGTTGCGATCGGGGTTGGTGTTATCAGTATACTTTGCAGTGAGATATGGGTAGATTATCTCTGCTTTGAAGTCTTGAATATCGCAAGATAGTTTCTTAGTTTTTTTGGTTAAAGTGGTTAGTTTAAACTCTTCAAATTGTTTTGTTACTTCCCAAAGTTTATCTTGGGCATTGGGAATTTAAGTGTCATTCATAAAAGCTTGCTCGGCAGTATCCAGTTCTGCTTGAACAACTGCTCCAAGGTGTTGAACTGTGGATATAGTGAGTACCATTATGTCATGGCTACATTTTGTAGCTATGTAGCTGAAGTTAGTCTTGTATTCCTGGTCGTCTAAGAATAGGCATGGCTCTTTAAGTACTATTAGGCCAGCTGGAATCACTTTGGCTTTGGGATATTCACTAAGAAAGTGGCCGTGGAGTTTTGTCCTAAAGGATTTTTTCTTTAATTTAAGTAGCTCGATGCCTGAGGAACAAGAAGCTCCTTCGTTGGTGCTTGCTATGCCAAAAGGGGCTGGGCCCCTGATAATACCTCTAATCTCCTTGTCGTTGTAGCCAAGAGTGAAATTCGCTGCCATCATAGACCTGTAAGTATTGAGGAATGAAAAAGTGCCACAAACAGAGGCATAGGGGACATGGGTCAGAGTGGGCGGGACAAGGTGGAGAGGTGCGCACCAGAGGTGGAACACTCAGATCCACAATGTAACAGCCCACAGCTGTTGCGCGCATCAAGCATGGCTGCCTAGAGGGAGAGCTCCGGCTCGAAAGCAATCCTGGTACAAAATATATCCTATCAGTACCATCCCAGACACATCAAGAAGCTGGAATCCGGTGGCGGAAGGCGAAAGACACAACCCGGGGAAAAAGCGGTGTAAATCCGTGGTTGCGTCGTCAAGATATTGCATCCAAAACTCCCGGCAGCCGGGAGGTGTCTGCGTGGCCGCCTGGAGGCTCCATGAACACATGAGCTGCGACCCGTGCAGGGGGAAGGGCGCCTCATTGCCTGCAATACCCTGAGGCTAGAGGAATACGCCGAGTGGACATCCTGCCCTGTGGCAACTAAAGCGACACCAGTGGAAGCCCCTTGCAGTCCTTGGAAGGCGACGGGAGAAGGAGAAAGTGGAGGAGAGGAGCCCGGAGGCCATGTGCTGCTCCCGCCGAGTGCGCGATGGGAGGCGCTGCAACTGTTGCAGGGAGGAGCGGGCCGAAATTGGAGACACGCGGGAAGGGCCCCCCCCACACCAAGTAAGTGATACCGGGCCCGGGGAGGGAACCCCGTCAGCACTCTAAGCGCCCGTGAGGTGAACTTTCCCAGCGTGGACCCACAGTAGTAACTGCCGAAGGGGGAGGCCCATGTCATACATTGCGGCTGCAGTCCCGGGCGGCTCACCAGGCTGAACCTCTACGGCTGCTGGGGAAACAAGTGCAAATCCTTGGGTGCGGAGCAGCCACCCACAACCCTAATAAGCCCTAAACAATACGGGCACGCGCACAGGACCCACTGTGGCGACTGCCGAGGGAGGAAGCCCTCATTACATATTGCAGCCGCAGTCCCAGGTGACACACCAGGCTGAACCTCGATAACTGCTGGTGAAATAAACACAGATCCTCAAGCGCGGGAACAACCGCCCGCAACCCTGATACACCCTAAACAATACGGACACGTCCAGATAGCCCCCGCGGGCAATCCCTATTGCTTCAGGAGCGCCACCACAAGCCTCAACAAGGCAATCATACAAACAGGTCTGGGGATCAGACAGGGGGGATCTGGCCTATACAGGACTACCAGGACCATTCCTGGTACACATGCACAATATCCTGAACTGAGAGCAGACGTGCAGGGACACACTCCCCTATCTCCTACTGTGTAACATCGCATTTGGCAGCGATACGTGGGAGAACACAGTCCACCCTCAACTGCGTACATAACACATGGGCTCCAACGAGAAAAAGGGTGCAGGAGGGAAAAAGATCGGCCCGATGGATACCTTCGCCAGCTCGCAACTGCATTGGGTTGCAGGGGGGAGTGCCACAGACACCCGATAGGCAAGAGAGTGATCCAATAGATCGCCTAGCAACGCTGAGCAGAATGGGTTCATGGCGGTGAATGTAAAGTTGGATGATATTGTGGCAACAATTGGATCCCTGAAGGCACGAGTGGAAAAAGAGCGCTCGTATCACAGAGGCGGAAAACAGGATCAGCACGAGCGAAGACATGATTTCACAACACAGCCGCGACATAGCCCACCTCCAAACAGAAATGCATAAAATCCAAAATAAGTGTGAGGATCTCGAATCGAAATCCTGGAGGAACAACATCCGGATCGTCAGGGTTGCGGAGACCTTTGGCAAAGGACCTATGGAGAAACAGGTGGAAACCCTGTTGAAAGATATCCTAGGAGCCGACTCCTTTTCGGAACACTTCCTAATTGAAAGGACTCACCGTACCCTAGCACCACCCCCGAAACCAGGAGCTCCCCCTCGCACCATAATAGCACGACTCCTTAACTACAGGGGCAGAGACACCATACTTCGATTGTCCAGGGAGAAAGGAACCTTGCATCATGAACAGAACAGAATCCACATATACCCGGACTTTTCAGCTAACATACAAACACAAAGGAGATCCTATGAAATGGTGAAAAGGCAGCTACGGCTGCGCAATGTACCCTATGCTCTCATCTTCCCGGCGAAAATGAGAATACAACACGGGGGAAGGGCCCACTTCTTCCAGAAACCCACAGAAGCTATGACATATGTGGAAGGTGGAAGCTTCCATCACGTTGCCTCCTGGAAATCGGGTGATTGACCAAAATGCGAGACCACAACCGAGAGATGAGAGGCGAGACCCCACGGACTGAAAGGGGAAATACCGGCCAGCCACCTACCGCCACGAGCAAGAAAAGTATAGAGCATTGACGGCCTGAACAAAGATTTATGACTAATCGAGCCGTGGGCCTCCGTTGCGGCTAGCCAGATGGCTGCAACAGGCGACCCTCAGGAAAGCTCCACCAGTTCAAGGGAATGACAATAGAAGGGCAGCATTGTCAAGTTATAGGAGATGATGTGGGTGGGGGACCAAAGTATCTCAGGATGTTTAGCTCTGTTGAGCAGTGTGGGAATGGGGGTGGGGGGTTGAGGTTCTGGGACTCAATTGGAAGAGTCCTACAAGTTAAAAACTGTGGTGACATTGCAGCACATGGAACTCTCCTGAGTAACAGTAATACAAAAGATATAACGAGGGAATACAGATATGGCTCACCCTAATGCGACGGCTCAAGGGTTGAAGCTAAAACTTCTTACATGGAACGTCTGTGGTCTGAACAATCGCACTAAGTTGAACAAGGTGGGGACATATATAACCAGACACCATCCCCAGATAATCATGTTACAAGAAACTCATGCACTCCAGAGGGTCAACGCTGAGCTCCTGAGAGGGTGGGGGCAGCATAGATATTACACTGAATACTCTTCACAGGCAAGAGAAGTACTCACCCTGATCCACCCCTCTGTTGGTTTTCAATTTGGAAAAAGTAAAATAGACCCTCAGGGCCGCTATGTTGTAGTGTGGGGCAGCATTGCGGGGGAGGAAGTAATATTGGTGAGCTTGTATGGTCCAAATGTGGACGACCCTGACTTCTATACAAATGTTATGCAAGAGATAGGCTTCTCTGGAAGCGAGCAAATATTGTGGGGAGGAGACTTCAACACCACATTGGATATTACTCTAGACCACTCCACCTCTAAGCACAGGCATCCCACAAAAATAGCTGTTGTCCTACAACAAATCCTAACGCAACTAACAATGGTGGACGCCTGGAGAACACTACACCCACAAAAAAGACAGTACTCATTCTACTCTTCAGTGCATGACACCGAGTCTCGTATAGACTACTGGCTGGTGTCAGCATCCCTTATGAACCAAATCGATAATAGTGAAATACTTCCCCGTTCCCTGTCGGATCACTCCCCTATCCTTTTAGATATGACATTAGGAAATCTAAAACCCCCGGCCAGAAGATACAGGATGCCAACCAACATCCTTAAGGACCCAACAGTAGCAGGCGCACTACATACAGAAGTAGAATACTTCCTTGAAACCAACAAGGACTCAGTCAGTAGATATGCAACTCTATGGGAGTCATTCAGGCATGGGTGAGGGGGATCCTGATTTCCAAATCCACAGGACTGTTGAGGTCTGTTAGGGTGGAACTAGCAGAAGTGGAGAAATGGTTGGGAGAATTGGAAACGCGATATACAGCCGCACATGAGAACAACACCCTGGCGGACATCAATAGCAACCTGCAAGAGTTCAACAGATTAGCCACCAGGGAACTACTTATATGGCAACTCCAATCAGAGCACGCCAATACAGCGAGGGGAACAGGGCGGGTCGCACCCTGGCCAACCTGTTAAAGGCCGAGAGACATCACACACCAATCTGTAGTATAACAGCGGGAGAGGGCACAGTAACCACAAGTGAGGAAGGCATAAATAGAGAATTCACCCATTTCTACACGGAACTATATGCCAATCATGACCTAAAATCAGCCACTGACACCAGAGAATATCTAGACAAAATCACACTCCCGACAATGCCAATAAAGCATGGATTGCTGCTAGACCAGCCCCTAACGGTTTGCGAGATAAAGGAAGCAATAAAATCATTAGCCAACGGGAAGGCACCCGGCTCAGACGGACTGGGAGCCGAGTTATACAAGTAGCTCAATGAAGAGCTGGTCCCGGTATTACTGTCTGTATGGGTTGAGGCCATGGAGCTGGGAACACTTCCAGCATCTATGAGAGAGGCCATAATTATGGTGCTCCTCAAGCCCAGACGTCCGCCGAGTGAGATGTCCTCTTAACGGCCCCTATCCCTTATAAATTGCGATGCAAATATATTTGCAAAAATCCTGGCCACAAGACTCCTACCCAACATGTCCATGTTGGTGCATCCAGACCAATGCGGATTCATCCCCACCAGGTCAACAGCACTAAATCTCCGAAGGCTGTTCGTGTTATGCCCAGATTAAACCCGAAGCCCAGGCAGTGGCCGTATCTCTGGATGCCGAGAAGGCGTTTGATTCGGTTTCATGGACATACCTGTTTATGGTGCTTGAGAAATTTGGACTAGGCCCATATTTTCTAAAATGCGTATGGATGTTATACACTAACCCGGGAGCCATGGTACTGACTAACCACACGTCTGAATGGTTAGAGCTGGAAGGGGTACGAGACAGGGTTGCCCGTTCTCCCCCATAATGTTCGCCCTTACAATGGAACTGGTCGCTGCAGCAGTTAGGGAACATCAGGGACAGAGGGGTATAAAGATGGTGGGCCTAACCCAGTCTATATCACTATACGCAGATGATACTCTGTTATATGTCTGACAGCCGGACGTACACCTGGGGCCAGCAATGGAAACCATACATGAGTTTGCAGATTACTCAGGATATAGAACCAACCGCTCCAAGTCTGAAATCTTTCCCTGACCCCTGCCACTAAATGTCCGACCGACACACACGGTCTACATTTGTCTCCTATTAACATATGATACCTGGGCATTATTGTGTCAGCAGACAAAGCATCCCTATACTCTAACAACCATGACTCATTGTTAAACACGATTTCCACTAAACTCTGCTTCTGGGCCAGACTTCCCATCTCGCTTATCGGCCGGGTCACTATACTGAAAATGGTTATCTTACCCAAGCTATTGCATATGTTTACTAATATCCCAATATGGCCTGGGAGACGTTTCTTTGACACCCTTAGATCCATGGCTGTACAGTTTGTTTGGAGCAGGGGGCGGCCAGAATGAAATGGGAAATGGGTGTCATAGCAGCCCCAGACTTCGAATTATATTACCTGGTGGCACAGGCCCAGTTTGTCAGACACTGGTATGATGAACAAGATACCTCACCCCACATCTGTTTAGAAAAACACGCAGCACATCCAACCGACTTAAGGTCAGTCACCTTCAAAGATAAACACAAGGATGAATGTCCATTCGATCCAGTTAGCACAACAGTACACGCATGGTCCAAGATTTACCGTAGGCTTGGCCTGGAGGCACCATATTACGCGGAGGCCCCATTCTGGAACTTCCCCGGTATAGCACCCACATACGATCCAGATGTGCGGAAAACGTGGGACCCAGAGGGAGAATTTAAAATCAAGGACATATTCCCCAACGGCAGATTCATAACATTAGAAGAGTTCAAAACGGGGATGGGGAGGGACCAGTTGATGATATTACAATACCACAGAATGAGAATGGCATTCAAGGCCAGATGGCCACTGTTCCCAGGTGAGCCCCCGCCACACCCATGCCTCGTGGCTCTGTCCACCCGGTCGGGAATCCGTGTCTCGGGACTCTACACGGCTGTACAGGCCAACACTCCAATGGTAAACATGATAAAGGCCTCCTGGGGAAACAGATCTGGGCACTACCATAACAGATATATCCTGGGAGAGATACTGTGAACTGACCAAGAGGGCATCATGAATGCAGGCCTCCGGCTGATCCAATTTAAGGTGTTGAACAAGTTACACTACAGCCCCTGAAAAATGTACTGGAGCTGCCCACACATATGTGTATTCTGGGGGGGGGGAGGTGGCGAAAATCCTGGAAGAGGTCACGCAGGTACCGGCAGACCTCACACCACAAAAATACCTGTTTGGAGATATAGGAAAGCGATTGGAGGTAACCAGAAGGCTCTTTAACATTTTGTGCACAGCCAAGAAGTGCATACTGCAAAAGTGGAAGGGTGCACAGGCACCACATATTAATCACTTTCTTAGGGAGCTAATGTATGTTAATGAGTGTGAGGAACACTATGTAATGTCACTTCCGAACACAAGTAAGCCAAAGGACATTTGGGCCTGTTTCAGAGTGTATTTAAATGGACTCGACCAGCGGTAGCCCGACAGGACCCAAAAATATGCCAGACCTGTAATACTGCACACTATGTTATGTACTTGAACTAAACGTCTCTGTTATGGACATGTATGGAATGTCATGTTGTTGCAATGTTGTGTACCACAATCAATAAATAAAGTTTCAACAACAAAAAAAAACAAAAAAAGATGCAGGGTGTCAATGGATCACATTATTTAAAAAAGGTATACATGTACCTGAATAGTATACAACCAATTATTTTATTTAAAAAATGCAATGATTTATTCAAAAACAGAATTGAGCAAATAAAGAACACTTTACATTTAAACATGTGCTCAGAATCAATCTGGGAGAGGTGACACTATGTGATACTCCCTGCTCTCTGGTGATTTATTCCTCCTTGGTTGCATGTGCTGCGTTGTACTGGGTAAACAACTTCCTTTGAATGTATGTTACTCTCACATCAGGCTGAGACAATGTTTAATTATTTTCTTTAGGGTCCAGTAGTGGTTTACGTCTCATGCAGAAGGCGGCCTGAACTCGCCCATCCCGCCGAAACGCCATTGGTTTTCTTGATACGCTTCGGCTATTAAGCACATGATTGCAATTTTCCTCTCTCTTTTGGCGTATGGCATGGACTCTAACCACTACAATTGATCAACCTTGTTTATGTGCTTCGTCACTTTTTTTTATTTATGTTTAAACCAACTTGATTCAGGTTATGTCTAAACCATCCTGATGTATGTTTTTGGAATTAATTCATTCAAACTCCAGTATTTTGGTTTGCAATCTATTTTCCTAGGTTTTGAATATACTGGTGTCTTTCTCTTTTTTGTTCTCTGCGTTTTAATTTTGATTTATGGAATGTCCAGCAACACACTTCCCTCTGGCACTTTGTCTTCCTACCCTTATTGAATTTGTATATAGGCACCCTGTGTTGTAATCGAGTTGTTCAGATAATGTATATATTTATGGTTCTTTATTTGCTCAATTCTATTTTTGAATAAATCATTGAATTTTTTTATAAAATCATTGGTGGTATGCTCACATTACCTAGACCCTAACAATTCAGGTACATGTATACCTTAAATAATGTGATCTATTGACACCCAGCATCTTTTGATGTCGAACGAATTGTGATCTTCTCACTGTAAATTATGTTTAATGGGAACACCAACCCCGTTTGTGTGTGTGTATATATATATATATATATATATACCAGCATGGGATACGTCAGTAAGCAGGAATGATACGTCAGTAAGCAGGAATGTGCCAGACCCACAACTCACTGAGTCTTAAAACAGACAACTTTGCCATTAGTGCTGCAAAATCACCGGTGCTATTAGTAAGGCCGAGTAATATCGAGCACAGAGGACAACAACAGGACAATCACCAGCCAACACCACCACCTGAGGTGGAAGGTCAGGTAAAACGGCCACTGCCAAGGAGGGGGGGTGCCTGTGCGGAGTGCCAACATAAGATCATTTTGACAGGAAAGTTAATGAGTTAAGGCACTGTTGCTCCATTTTCTTTGGTTAGACGGTCAAAATGTTCCACTTGCGACCTACAGAATCAAAATGATCATGAGGATTGGTTAAAGACATTGGTGGTCTCATTTTAAGACACAACTATGATTTGTAATGGTTTTTTAAGTTAGTATTTGTAAATCACACATGGGTGGTGCCCAAATCACCCCCACTGAGACGTTGGGAGTTGCACCTCAAATGTGTTAACACTTTAGGGTGCAGCAGTGGGTGGGAACAGCAGTGATGGGGAAGCTAGCACCCCGACGTGGTAAAACAATATTTGGGCCCTGGCACAAGACAGTGCAGACTGTGCAACGGAATTCATTAACAAAGCCATATGTTTGATTGCGAACCTTTCTTTAATACATGCAATACAAAGACAACTGTCGACTTGCTGTCAAAGTTTTCTACAACTTATTTTGTCTAACCCACGGATGGGCTGCACTTCAACAATAATGTGCTTTTTGCATTCCACGCTCAAGCACAGGGCAGCAGGCATGCAACAACACCAACTATAAAAGTGACAGCATTGATTTGATTCATGCTTGCCAACATATAGACAGAACAGAGATGTTGTTATAATCTGGGGGTACTTTAATAGTAGTGCAGGCACAGACCAGCAGTGAGTCTTGGTTAAGAAGTCCAGGTAAGTTTTATTGTACATATTTACAGCAGTTTATAAGTTCCAGTTACTTTTAAGTATATACACATTAGGAGACTACCCACCAGCCATCCTCATGGATCCAGCTCTGGCCCCCAACTGGCATATTTAGAACACTCAAGCACTCATTAACATTCTCCCGAGTTGTCAGTCACACCATTCACTAACATTCCAACGGCATTTAGAGATGGTCAGCAGGACAGCGATTACCTCGCACAGACGCGGGTATATGTTTGGAAGGGTAAAGTTATTATGCAAGGAAAAAACAGCAGCAGGTTTGACTCAGAAATCTGCAGTATCCAAGAGAGAAGTCACTTATGACCACGGCGACCAAAACTGCCCTATGCGATACAGCACAGTTAGTTGGGTTTCCTATCACAGTATAAGTGGGCAGCCCGACTATATTACGTGCTCTATTAAATATTCAGGTCGCACTGCACTGATGCTGCGACAGGTTCTGCTTCCCGATTGCAAGTATCTTAGGGGTTTGTGCGTGAGCCAAGATCAAATCCACGTACCTCTCCCACTCTGAGGCTGTGGTGAAGTCCGTGATCTCGAAGACATCCGACTCGGGCTACAGAGTAAAGCATAACACACAACAATCAATACTGCGCGAACGAACTACTGCATAAGCTGAGCAAAGGCGCTGTCATACAGGCAGAGAGGACCAGAAATGGATTGGAAGAACTCACATCACTGTCAGCCGCCATCTTTGAACGTCAGCTGTGTATATGGTAAATGCGCGGTGCACGTCGGGTAACGGGAAGCGATTTGTGAAGTACAGGCTTGGGCTTTTTTGCTTGCTGCTGGAAGTCCTCGTTTTACCGCTTTGACGTGTCGTGGGAGGGCGAGATAAATCTTCTAGCCTTACTGAACGTGATTTGGTTCCCCAGTGTATCGTTCTTTTCAAGTTAGTAGAACCTCGAGGAAGGTACGTTACTTCATAAATGCAACGGTAACTGCAAATTCACACACGGAGTTGGAGCATATTGCTCTTTATAAACGTGCTTAGAGAAATAATACAGTAATACACAATCATAATGGGTAACATATAAAACAGTATTATTTTTACAAATATTTATTTATAAGTAATGCATTTAGCGTTTACATTTAGCGTATGTTATGGGGCCCGTTGGCCCCGTTCTCCGTTGGTGAAGGGCCGTGTGGGGGAGGCCCACGGCATGTTGCGGATCGCCAGCGCTGCAACGACACACAATAGTCTAGTTACAGTGGCAATAAACTGCCAAACGGGAAGCCGCTTGGCCCTTTATTAGTTTGATGACACACCTCCCACGTGTCACAAATCACGTGGCTGCTGCAGGAGCATAGGAGGGACTTGGGACACAACGTCCCATGCCAGGGATATAAAACGAAACCACTCAAACAACAACAGCCTACTGTGACAAGAGCACACAGACCAAGAAGAATCCTAACCCACAAACGTATACTCAACCTGAGAAGATAGAGTAATGAGGCTCAAGCTTCTCGGTTTCCAAAAATCACCCTGATGGATAAAATCTATCATAAAGTAGAAGACAGAAAGAAGAACACAATCGCAGCACCAACCTAACTTACTTATT
Organism: Ambystoma mexicanum; assembly: GCF_040938575.1. Taxonomy (NCBI): domain Eukaryota; kingdom Metazoa; phylum Chordata; class Amphibia; order Caudata; family Ambystomatidae; genus Ambystoma; species Ambystoma mexicanum. The sequence continues at coordinate 1,221,024,696 of NC_090931.1, forward strand.
CGATTTTCAGTATGGGCAGACATCACATTACACAAAGACAGTGCTTTAAGGGGGGTAAGAAATGGAGGGGGGCTCTCATTTGGGGGCGTGGCCTCCATGGTGGGCATGGCCTGAAAAGTGTGCGAACCATAGTAAAGTGTGCAAATATATAAATGTATCTAAGCATTTATATACTTGTATCCAGTAAAAAACTTTGTTAAAGGGACGTTATGGTTAAGTTGCGCTACTAAAAACCTATGAAATTCAGTAAAAAAACTTTGTTAAAGGGACGTTATGGTTCCAAGTAAAACCGAAAAACCCCTGAAATTTGCCAGTTATGGTAAGCTAAGCAACCATAACTCGCGCCACCACCGTGCACTGCTAAGACTAACACCCAGGACATCAAAGATGACATCACAAATATAATTGATGACATCACTGATGACATCACATGTGCATTTACTTTTCAAAGAAGGGGTTGTGAATGTAATGTTGGCAAAAAAGTATTGGGGATTATCGGGAAATGTGTAATAAACTACATACTTCATTACACTGATATTTGTGATGTCATCTTTGATGTCCTGGGTGTTAGTCTTAACAGTGCACGGTGGTGGCGCGAGTTATGGTTGCTTAGCTTACCATAACTGGCGAATTTCAGGGGTTTTTTGGTTTTACTTTGAACCATAACGTCCCTTTAACAACGCTTTTTTACTAAATTTCATAGGTTTTTATTATTGCAACTTAACCATAACGTACTCTTAAATGGATGAAGGCCATTCGCACCCTAGGTTCCCAAAGCGGAAACCTGGGGTGCTAAAAAAATTGTTTTCTTCCCACACCAGGCGTCCCGGTGTAGGAAGGAAAATCCTTTACCAAGATGGCCACCATGGAAAGGGAAGGCGGGGTTCCATACAGGGCCCCTCTTCACTTCACAACACGTGTGCGCGGTCTTCGCAGCTACGTGTTTTCGACAACGCGTGTGCGTGGTCTTCGCAGCTATGTGTTTTCCACAGCACGTGTGCACAGTTTTCACTGCCTCTTGTTTTCCGTTAATGCCTGTGCGCGGTCATCATTTCTGCGTGTTTTTCTTCAATGTGTGTGCGTGTTCGGATGAGGCACGTGTGTGCTCAGATTCATCTGTTTAGAGCGCGTGTATGAGTTTGAAAAAGATACACTGATACGTGCTTCATGCAATGCATCTGCGCAGTCTTCTCAGCTACGTGTTATCTACAGTGCATGAGTGTGGTCTTCGCAGCTACGTGTTATGTACAGCATGCGTGTGCGGTCTTCGCAGCAACGTGTTTTCTATAGCGCGTGTGAGCGGTTTTTGCAGCTAAGTGTTTTCTACAGCGCTTGTGCCTGTTCGGATGAGGCGCGTGTGAGCTCGGATTCATCTGTTAAGAGCGCGCGTGCAAGTATGAAAAAGATACACTGCTACATGCTTCCTTCAACGCGTTTGTGTGCTTCATTCAACGCATGTGCGTGGTCTTCTCAGCTACGTGTTATCTACAGTGCGTGTGAATGGTCTTCGCAGCTACGTGTTATCTACATCGCATGTGTGCAGTCTTTACAGCTATGTGTTTTCTACAACACGTGTGCGTGGTCTTCGCAGCTACGTGTTATCTACAGCGCGCATATGCGGTCTTCGCAGCAACGTGTTTTCTACAATGCATGTGCGTGGTCTTCACAGCTACGTGTTTTTTACAACACGTGTGCGTGCTCTTCGCAGCTACGTGTTATGTACAGTGCGTGTGAGCGGTCTTCGAAGCTACGTGTTGTCTACAGCACGTGTGCGTGTTCGGATGAGGCGCGTGTGAGCTCGGATTCATCTAATTTCTGCGTGTTTTTCTGCAACACGTGTGCGTGTTCAGATAAGGCGCGTGTGAGCTTGGATTCATCTGTTAAGAGCGTGTGTGTGTGTGCTTCATTCAACGCGTGTGCGTGGTCTTGTCAGCTACGTGTTATCTACAGCGCGTGGTCTTCGCAGCTATGTGTTATCTACATCGCGTGTGTGCAGTCTTTGCAGCTATGTGTTTTCTACAGCGCATGTGCACGGTCTTCACTGATACGTGTTTTCTGTTAACTCCTGTGCGCGGTCATCATTTCTGCGTGTTTTCTTCAACGCGTGTCCGTGTTCGGATGAGGCGTGCATGCGAGTTTGAAAAAGAAAGTGTCTTCGCATTTTGACTGGCGCGGTATATGTCAAGAGCGGGTGAAGTAGTTGTGCGCGTGCGCTTTACTGCGTGAGCGTGGACTACACCGATACGTGCTTTCTTCGTGTTCGGATGTTTTTTAGTTAACACAGTTTTTTGCTTCTTGCAGCCATATTCCATCGCATCCTCATCACCCCTCACCTCCCCAAACATTCTTTGATAAGTTTGACAAGTGCAATTTTGTGTTTTTTTAAATGTTTTACCGTGATGTCCGCGGACACCGGACGAGAATCCAAGATGGCGGACGTCTCCAAAAATCTGATGCACTTCACGCTTCACCCCAGCCAATTGGAGAGCACGTCACATGTCTGTGGACATCACGCACGCCGCTTGGCCAATCCGTGTCTTGTCGGCGGAGCGAACAGGGAAGTGTGTCCGCGGAGCGGACATAGATATCACACTTTTTTTTGCCTTATGTTTTGGTCATTTAAAGAAAAAAACTACTGGATGGATTTACACCAAATTAACAAAAGCACGCTTTCGCGACCAAGCCACTGCTCCTGCCGCAAATTTGGTGAAAATCCGTCCAGCGGTTTGGGCTGTAGGCGTGAGCAAAGTTTTTTCCCATTATGTCTATGGGAAAAACAGAAGTTTTGGGACCCGCCCTATAACCTTTCCCCCCCCTGGACCAAACCTCACCAAACTTTGAGTGGACCATATACTTTTTTGCAAAGTTTGGTGAGGATTCGTCCAGGGGGAGCGAAGTTATAAGCCGCCCAAAAAGTGCTCTTCCTATGGAAACAGCAACTTAACCATAACTACACGGCCACTAGCGTGGCTGTGTAATAAACATAGAAATATGTTACATATTTCTATGTTTATAAAAGGTGGCTTGAAAAGTACACAAACCATAGCAAGGTATGCACACTTGTGTGCATACCTTGCTATGGTTTGTGTACTTTTCAAAACATCTTTTATAAACAGTTATAGAACGTGGAGTAGGTTTAAGTGATGCCCAATTCTATATCAAGACCGGAGGCTCAGATTATGCTTTTTCTTTACTCAGAAAGCTTGAACAGCATACAAAATATTTATAACAGTTTCAATTCATAAAGAAGAACTACACAAACAACTACATTTCCCAAAATAAATTCCTCGGGTGTAGTTAATTTGCTTTATGTCCATGAACTTAAAGGTCACATGACTCCAACAACCAATACAATCCAATCCAACACAGCCCCCTTATCCTCGCTTGTCTTTCAGTGTCCTTCCTCTTTCATTGCTGCTCGCGTAGCCAGATAAGTGTCTTTCTCATTTTACCAGAATACGATGTGTATGTTAGTATCGCATTATTACTTTAACGGAGAACAACATGCTAGGATTAACGGGGCACGAGCGCACGCGCAGTGTAAGGATAGAGCTTGGCGGAGCATATCCACGATTCTAGGGAGAATATGAGGTTGTGACCGCAGGCTCCAGCGGGTGCACTACAACACACTACAACACAGGAGCGCGACGGGACCTCAGAGGTTCCGGCGCTCAGTTGTCATAGCGCAGGAGAGAGCTGCAGACCGCGTTACGGTCCGGATTAGCACAAACACCTGGCAAGCCAGTCTTTGTGTTAAAGTACTCACGGCATCGCTGTACAGATTTATTACAATCAGCTGACTGGGAAGAGCAACGGAACGTTGCACAATTATGCCACCTAGTGGGCAAACAAATTATTGACCCAAGGAGAGCCCAATTGGGTGAAACTGCTTTGGCGCAGGTACAGAAGCAGCAGCCAAGACCACAGTAAGTGCTAAGCACCAAATAAAGGGCACAGACCCAGGGAAATCTGTGAATTGGAACACCCAGACCCTCTCAGCTGCATTAGTAGATGGGAGCAGGCTCAAGACACCTGCAGATAACCCACCAACAATAAAATGCATAGCTCCAGTGAAGCCGAGGAACCCCACACCAGCAGACAGTGGATGAGCGGTACAATGTGTACTGGGGTCAGGTGTGAGGGGGTGCAACACATAGTAGGAGCTTGGTGGAGGATCTCATCATTTTCTCCCAGGGGATGGAAGCCCTGAGGGGAGAAGCCCCAGAGAGGTTTCGCGAGGGGCATGTGGGAAGAAAGAAGGCCCGAAAGGTCCTCAGCAACCTACCCCCCCATGGCACACCACGCAAGGTTAAAGGTGGAAAAAAGAGAGTGAGGTCTTGGAAGAAAAGGGGCACAACATGTACGGAGGACAAATCTTATTCAGAGGACACAGAAATGGAAGACGAATGGGACGATTTGTCAGAAAGTAGCTTGCAAGACGATGACACATCCTCCCCAAGCCCTCTGGTCAGGAGTAAGACTGCAAAGAAAAGGAAAAGAAGGGATGGTGAAGAGATGGGGGAAGTATTTGACTCCGACTCGCTCATCCACCCCAGGTCAGGGGAGTGGGAGCCACCCGCCAAGATTGGCAGATATATAAAGAAGAGGATAAGGTGCTCTCTATCCAACAAAGCCAGAAGCAAGTTAAGAGCGGAATGTACCAGGCCCTTTATCCCAGATAACATGGCTGAGACACTAGAGATAGATGAGAAAATGATGTCCTTTATGGGACGTTATGGCAGCGATATCAGGAATTGCTAGATACTGGAGATCCTGCCAGGACAAGCTCCTGGATGTCTTGGGTCCATTGACCAAGATCTGGCAGATGGCAGAGGAGGCCAAATAACCTGAGCACAGGGTGGACCCAGAGATATTGACAGGCTGGGCGCACAGGGCAATATGCCTGCTTGGCAACGCCAACAACGCGGTTACAAAAGATCGACCCAAAGATAGGGGAATTGGCCACGGCAGAGTCAACCTCCACAAGTAAAGGGAAACTGTTTGGAGACACCTTTATTAAGGAGATGGCTAAATTTGCCAGTAAATATGCGGCGATAGACAAGGTGCAGGCCTCGCTGAAGAGGGTATTTGGTAGTAAGGTTTTCGGCAGGGATGGCAGAGGTAGAGGCCGCTCTGCCAGCCGTTTCTCCTCCTTCAAGCCCTACGCCAATAACAGAAATGAGTAGAGGAACCAAGAGGAACGCCGACCCAACCTCTTCTTCCAATCAAGAGGAAGGGGCAGGGGTAGAGGCTGGAGAGGAAGCAATAGAGGCCAGCAGGCAAACACAGGTGAGCCAAAATGCAGAATCACACGCACATGGGGGAGAAAAGGGGACCCCACTAGAAGGGGAAAAACAGCTCAATTTTTACAGAAATGTGCAGAATTGTCAGGAGATACATGGGTCGGAGAGACGGTCCGAGGTTTCAAGCTAGATTTCTGGTGGGAGCCATTTCAGAGGAACTGAGACCCAGAAGGTTCTCGGGAGAGGACGGGGATCTGTTAGACAGAGAGATCGCAGAGCTAGAGAAGAAAAGGGCAATCAAAAAGGTGGTAGATCCCTGGAGAGGCTTTTTGAGGAATATGTTCCTGGTCAAAGGCAAAAAGAAACACAGACCTGTGATCAATCTGAGGAATCTCAACGAGTTCTTAGTGTACAGACACTACAGAGGGAAGAATGATTAGTCAGGATAGACCTCAAAGATGCATATCTGATGATCCCAGTAGTACAAGAGGACCGGAGATTCTTGCAGTTCTGGTGAAGAGAACAGAAGTGGCAGTTCACTTGCCTCCCATTCGGTCTCCCGTAAGCCCCTTGGGCCTTCACGAAGCTGATGCGATTGGTAGTAGCTCATCTCAGAGAGCAGGGCATTAGGCTAATCATTTATTTAGATGACTTTTGCCTGATGGGGCAGGACAAGCAGAGGATACTAGAACAATTGGAACAGACAACCTGCTTACTACAGGTGTTAGGATTCCTGATAAACTGGGAGAAATCAGTGTAAGTACCGGTACAGACGATCGAGTTCCTGGGTTTTGTCGTGGACACGAGAACAGCCACTCTCAGCCTGCCCATGGACAAGGTGAATGTGATCAATAGAGAGATCAGTTCGACAATTGCGAAGAAGGAATTATCGCTCAGAGAATTGGCCAGGCTGGTGGGGAGACTAGCATCTTCCATTCAAGCAATCTTTCCAGGCCCACTACATTACAGGGCTCTGCAGCGCCTCAAAATTCAACATCTGAAGAAGGGTCATCTTACGAACAGAAGGTACCAATCTCCACAGAGACGAGAACGGAACTTTGATGGTGGTTCGACCACATGGAAGCTTGGAGCGGGAGAGCAATATTTGGCTTTTCCCCGGACCTGGTCATAGAATCAGATGCCAGCCGCTGGGGCTAGGGAGCTTGTTGTGGAGACCTAATAACGGGAGGAAGATGGTCGGGAGAGGAACCAGAGCTCCACATCAATTGCTTCGAACTTCTGGCGGGTTCCTTTGCGGTGAGATGCTGGACCCAGGACAGGGTGAACTGGTGTTTACTGCTGAAGATGGACAATATCGCGGCAGTATGTTACATAAACAGGCTAGAAGGGACAAAGTCTAGACTGTTAGCGGAGATGGCACAAGATTTCTGGCACATGTGCCTAAGGAACAAGGTCAGCGGCACTGTGGAATATCTCCCAAGACTGCAGAATGTAGTTGCGGACTGGAACTCAAGACATTTGAGGGATGCCAGCGATTGGCAATTGGACAGATCGGTCTTCGAGACCATGATGATGCTGAGAGGTCTGTGCAGAACAGATCTTTTTGCATCCAGACTGAACAGACAACTGGAGAGGTTTTTCAGTTGGAGACCAGATCCAGCTGCAGCAGCGACAGATGCGTTTTTACAGATATGGGGTCGTTAGAAGGAGTACGCCTTTCCCCCATTCACTATGATCCCGAGAACGATAGCGCCGGTTAGGAGACAACAAGCAATGATAACATTGGTAATGCCGGACTGGAAGAGTCAGGTGTGGTTTCCGGACCTTCTGGATATGTCTGTCGACGACCTGTTAGTGTTGTGTAGTTCAAGGAACTGATTCTGAATCCAGTGGGAGAGTGTCACCCACTGAACCAATCAGGAGAGTTGAGACTGATCACATGGGTGATTTTGGGAATGCCTGGCAGAAGCCAGGACTATCGGGAGAAGCTGCAAGATTTATCAAAGAAGCATGGGCACCAGGTACCAGGAAGGCATATAGACTGGCGTGGTCAAGGTGGACTAGCTGTTGTGTGGCACGGCAGATCGGTCCCAATGGAGCAGATGTCACTCAGATTGTGAACTTTTTGGCAGTGCTAATGGCGCAGGGCATTGTGTACAGAACAGTGAACAGGTGCAGATCGGCTATTTCAGCAGGACACCCTAAGATAGAGAATGTAGGAGTAGGAGAACACCCTCTAGTATGTAGACTCCTCAGACGGGTGAGGATGTTGAAACCACCTTTACCTAAGTACACCCGTATGTGGGATCTGAATATGCAGGGTAATTCATGGAATTAATGTGCGCTGAAAATGGGTGCGCAAGCGTGAAAATCGCAGCGCACGCATTAGAAAGCCGTGCAAGCACCCGTTTATCGATTCATAGAAGGTGCTGTGCGTGCCTTACCTGTGATCTGCGCTGAATCCGCGTGTGGTGCACACGTCATTGCGACATCCCGAAAGATGTGCGCGAGACGGCCAGTGAAGGCACACACAGACCTGCGCACACACCTAAAAAGGGGGCGGAACATGTGGAATGGGGAGCAACACATGAAAATGTGGGCGTTACGGGGGAAGTACCACTGCCAAATCTTCGCAAGGCCCACATGCGCGCTAACAACACATATTCATGGAATCGAACTGGGGAAACCCACGCGCCACAAAAGACGCACTAATCCGGAAACACATACGCCAGGCAGAAGCTGGCGTAAGCGCCCCGCGCAGTATTAAAGTACACGCAAACAACAAACAAGCTCATACTGTTACGATGAATATACAGTTCCTCGCAGCAGTGGTCGTGGGACACTGCAGGAGGAGGAGGAGGATAGCCAGGCCCCGCATTTTGTTTACCCAGGACAAGCCTTTTTGGGATGCCTGATGACCAGGTCTATGGCAGGTACAGGTTTCCACCCCATATCATCCTAGGCCTGGTCGCTGAGTGGGAGGATGACCTCACATCACCTACCCTGTGCTCCCAAGCACTGAGCCCCTTGGAAAATGTGCTCAATGTTCTGCATTTCTTGACCACTGGGTCATTTCAGCGGACAAGTGCCATAGTTGGGGGGCGTCTCACAGTTCACATAGTCGCGCTGCCGACACCAGGTGTTGGCGATCATGACTGCACGCCCCTCAGTCCGCAGGCACATATACAAGCCCAGAACACCTGCAGAAGGCAGGCCGTAGTCAAGGACTTTTACGGGGTGGCACACTTCCCCAAAGTGCTAGGTGCCATTGATTGCACCCATGTGGCTCAACGTCCTCTTAGGGCCACTGAGCACATCTATCGCAACCGAAGGCACTGGCATTCCATCAACGTGCCGGTTGTATGTGATGCCAAGGCAATCATCACCTCTGTATATGCCAACTATATGCCAACTATCCGGGGTCCACCCATGGCGACGCATGGCTCATTGGTGAGTACGAATGCCTCTGCACATGCATGCATGTCACACACAGATAAATGGCAAAACCCAACTAGTGACAACCATTATCACCTCCCCAAGGGACAGTGCCTACCCTCTGAGCACCTACATGATGACGCCAATACGGAACCCCACCACACCACCCGAGGAAAGATACAATGCAGCCCATATTGTAACCCGGGGCATAGTGGAGTGCACATTCGGAGTGCTGAAGTCACGTTTCTGCTCCCTTGACCGCTCTGGCAGCCAGCTGCTATATGTGCCCCCATTAGTGTGCAGGATTATACTGGCAGCATGTGTCCTGCACAGCGGTGCAACCCGGTGGGGCGTGCCGGTGGACATGGTGGTGCCCCCACATCCCCAACCAAATGCACGGCCGCTGCGAATGGGAGGGGAAAGGGCACGTGGCGAGACAGCCCGTACCCAGCTTGTGGAAACATTTTTCACCTAAAATCCCACCCCTGCAGAGTGCACACAGGCCTGGCACATACCAGCTGACAATTGATGATGACAAAGGGACAGTCAACTGTCACAACCATACCACCCTGAGATTGTTTCCCTTGAAGTGCTACATTGTGTGCATCCCTAGCTACTCAAACAGACCCAATGCTGTGTCAGTAAAAGACACACATTCATGCTACATGAAGGACTACCCCCTTGCAAAACAGCATGCCCAAATACTGGTATGTCACCCAACCCCTCCCAAACCCCATCTCACCCACCCGAGACACCATGGCATGGCATGCAATGTGAAAGCAACCAAATGAGTGCACAACACATGATACAACTGTCACAAAGTGCACCGTCACAAATGGAAACAGGCCACAGACAATTCCCTCTTACCTATGAAAAAGAAACAGCACACATGAACATATACTTACCAGCATGACAAAACATGAATACGGGACCCAACAGTGGCAACCTCTGACAGTAACCAACCACAATAGTCCAACTGTGACAACCTGACAAAGGCAGCACACCGACCCCTCCCATCTCCAGTATGTTGGTGGTAGGTAAATGTGGCTGGGTACTGCATAGAACATGAACAGCATCTGCAATGGAGACAGGTGAGGTAAGACATGAAGAAGCTACATGCAAATATGCATAATGGCCAATATGGAATACAATATACAAATCAACCATGCAGTGGAGATATCATCAGTAATCCCCACTGGGGGTGTATACACAGTTTGGACTACAGACTGCCCACACAACTGATGGAAGCCCAATGCCTCTGTGTAAGTTACTGTCACACGGTGCCACCCTTGCAAGCCCATGGAAAGGGGAAGCAGGAGTGGCATATGTGTCTGGAACCCAAGCCTGAAACACAAAAACAAGACAAGCTTGCATGGGCCCAGCTGGAACACACAGTGGATGCCTACGGGTGCCACACAAAGCAACACGCTGTAACATAAATGCACAATAGACAAAAAAAGAGGAAAAACAAACATTTTAGAATTAAAAAATAAATCACAAATGTCCATGGGTCTACCGGGGGGGGGCACCCAGGAGGGAGGAGGTGCAGGATGCCACCCCAACACCCATATGCGTGGATGTTCAGAAAAAAATTGTGGGAGAACTGCTGTCGCTGTCGTCACCCTCTGGTGCTACATGTGAATGTGTGCGTGGTATGGCAGGCAGACCACGCTAAACCCTGGCATGCTTCTCCATGGCAGCAAGCATGCAGGTTTGAAAGGTTTGGTTCTGCACAATGATGGTCCGCAGATCCCCATGCAGCATGTCATGGGTAGCACAGAGTTCTGCCTGCAAGGCCTCACGTGATGCACGGATCTCCTCACGGGTTGCCTGGAGCTCAGCTGAGATTGTGTGTGTCAGCTGCTCCAGCTCCTGTTCTGACTATGTACTCCGGGACACCTCAAGTGCACCCAGAGTAGTTCTGAGGGAGCTGTTTTCTTCACTCAGGGCATCCCTGTAGGCCTCTGCAGATATGGCTGTGCGCAGAGCCCCCAGTTCAGCCCGTCGGTCCCTGTTGGCGGCCAACATCATGTCCTGCCTTTGTGAGCGGCATGTGGACCGCGTTGCCTGCTGCTGGAGATGCCTTTCGGGGGGGGAGAATACAAGTGGCCACCCTATCCATAGCCTGAGCCTTCATCTCACATGATGCCCCCTGTTGTTCAATTGTATAAATGGTGTTCTCCCACACAGTATTGCCCAGTGGCGCACGGCCACCGGGTTGCCAGACACGACAACCGTGTGCACCTTGCTGTGCTGGCACTGCCTGAGGCTGCAGGACTGCATTCCTCCTTTGATCTGCTGCCCCAGGAACATGAGCACATATTGGGGAGTGTGACCCTGCATCCGTAACCACCACAGGCGGACATTCCAACACTGAATGGGCCATTGAGGGGTCTACCCCAGTGCAAGTGCGTTAGACAGAACAGCATCCCTGCCAGAAATACTCGCCTGCGACGGGACATTTGTGTCAATGTCTGATTCAGCACCTGAGCCATAGAGGTCATCGGAGGTGTACCCAGAGACATCCGTGGACAGGATGGTCTGTAGGACCAATGGATTCTCGTGCGCCATCACCCCACGTCCTCCACTGGTGCCTGGTTGGTGCTCTGAGTACTCCTGCTCCTGCACCATCTCCTCCTCCTCCACAGCATCTAGTGCCTCATCACCTGCACAAAATGAAAAGAGAAGTCATAAAGCCACGCATGAACAGCATAGCTGACACACATAGGCATTACAATGTACACATCCAATACAAACTCAGCCATGCATGCAGTGGCAATGAAGTGGAAGGGGACCCTAAAAGCAGACACAGATGACAACAAAATGAAAAAGCAACACATGTGCTGCATGGTGCATAGCACCTGCATCACACATTAGCCTGTGAGTGGCGTGGACCATCCACAAAAATGACACATGCCAGCACACAGATGGCACGTAGCATAGCCATGCCAGAACTGACGAGGACGCCCAGATGGGAGTCTATCACTACTGTCCCACATCCATGTCAAACGCATATTATCAAACAGAACATGCAAAAGAGTGGGACAAAACAAACATGTGTCACACACTACAACAACACCAGTGTGTTCAAATACAGTGATGGGAGGCACATGGATACATCAATGGTAGGTCACTTGCACATGACACAAGTCAATTGTCATGTTGAAGATTCAAACAGGGCTCAAAATGCAGTGCATGTGTAGGTGCACAGCAGTCAATCAGCCTGATTGATGAAATCATTTGCGTAAAAAGTGCACATTTGTGGGCCTTTATGGGCGAAAATCCCTGTCTGAAGTAAGGTGATTTTGGGGCAGAACGGCACACAGATCTGCATTTTTCATGCAAATGATTCCATCAATCAGGCAGAATAATGAGAAAAAACTGTAATAACAATGTCGTGGCATGATGGCAGTTTAAGGGCAAGCTCAGTCATCATGTGCAAAGTGTTTGCACTGGTCAGTAGGGATTCAGTGAACCCCAAACCCAAGGGTGGGGGATGGCTTGGAGGCACTACATGGGTCACACATAGCAGTTATGGCTACACAGCCTGACTTGGCACTCAGTGACAACACATCACCCAAGCAACATACACGTGGTCTGGACACACATGCATGGGCACTCACTGGGCATTGGGCCTCATTACGATTGTGGTGATAAGGGGTTAACAGCGCCGGTAAGGATGCCGGTACCATTAACCCCTTACCGCCGCATTATGAGGTCCCTCAGCGGGAGCTGCTAAAGGACCAGGGAGGTAATAACGGGCCCGTTATTAACAGGCCCATTATTAGCTCCCTCCCCATTCCCATTGAGCCCTATGGGGGATCCAATGGGAATGGGGATGGATATTTTGAATGAGGAATTACCGGGTCCTCCAAGGTTGGAATGGCCCGGTAATTCCTCATTCAAGGAACCCAGACCAATTTTGGAGGCAGCCATGGCGCTAATAGCACCATGGCTACCTCCTAAGTCGTAATGAGGCCCATTGTCTCAAGATCTGGTAGGTCTCCTACGCCTTGGATCTGATCCTCTGCGATGAACCCTCCAGCGATTGCCTCATGTTCTGTGAGTTCATCCTCCTCTGGTGGTGACCCACTGCCAGTCACCCGAGTAGAGGCATAATTAGAAGCCAGCTTGTTTTTTGCTCAGCTTTTGAGGTCATTACAACGCTTTGAGCAATCATCAGCTATGCGCTTCACAAATCCAAGGGAACTAATGTGGTCCGCGATGCACTGCCAGTGGTCCCTACGCTGAGCAGTCGTAGTCTTGCACCCTGCCGTCACCAGCATGTCGCGGCCATGTTCCGACACGTAGCCCACAAGTGCGTCTAGTTCCACATTATTGAAACTCCGCTTTCTTGACGAGCCGGAGGGGCGAGCCGTGTCTGGGGTCCCAGCCTGTTTCCGCAAGAGCACACTTCTTCCTCTTGAGAGGTGGTGCGGACCCTGAGTGGCTTACGCCGCTCCGGTCTGTAGGGGCTGAAGCGCAGGTGGACTGGCCACTGGAAGCAGGGAATGGCACGATGACCAATGGTCACACTGCAGGCATTGGCTGCTGGGTGCTGTTGCCAGGACCAAGCGGCACAACTGCCTTGGTGTGAGGGTCTGGGAACAACACAGTCCCGGCTGGGTGACTCAGAGCCAGGGTGGAGTGAGCTGCAGCTGCCCCTGCAGCCTCCTCACTGTGGCTACTCGGGCCAGCAGATGACATTGCTGCCCCAGATCCACATGGCCTGGTGACAGCAACTTTCACCGTCACACATGGCTTGGACTTCGTGACACGGAAGTCGGCCTGTGAGTCATCTGTTCAGTGACCAATGCGGGCCGGGCTAACAGGGTCTGAGCTGGGATGGTGTCAGCTGCATCTCCCTGACCCACTGGGGGGGGCAGAGGTGTCCCTGAATGGTCCTGGACACACTGCCCTCTTGGGCCACCCTGCCCACGTTGGCCACCACTGCCACCCTGCTCATCCTGGCCACATCGCCTACCGTGGACACCTCTTGGAGGTCGGCCACCTTTGCCTCCCTTACCACTTGGTCGCCTCCCAACCATGGCACTGATGTACTTGTGGGAATGGGAGGTGCAGAAAACAATTGTCCTGGGCAATTGGGGTGAAGGGGGCAGGGTACTAGATGGAATAGGTACCCCTGTGCTCTTGTAAGGCTGTCTGCGACCCCTGGGGAAAAATGACGGATCACGCAACGCTCAGGCACACCAAAAACAAAAACAGACGTGCACGCAACCCCTCGGTAGCCCACGTGCGTGGAATGAAGGACCTGTAGTACACTGTGGCACCCAGAAACACAAAAAATGCGTACGCGTGTAAACGCAGGCTATAATGACCTCTGAATGGGTACACGGGGGCAACCACAGTGGAAAAATATGTGCGTGACTCACCGTCTGCCTGGAAAATGAATGGAAAAAAGATGCACATGTGCGCATTGGCAACACCCTCGCCAAAATAAGAATTGAGCTCTGCCTCAGTAAACAAGAAGTACGCACTCCAACCGTTGTGAAGTAATCGCGTGTCAACCGACAAGAAGTACAAGAATCACACGCTCGCTCTCCAAAAAAAGCACGTACAAGAAAATGGCGTACTAGGCAGACCTTTAACCCCTGTGCACAGCAGCGCCTACACACGCCACGTCACTTAAGCGCTTACGCGCTAAGGGCCTTTCCTTGATTTTCACGTGCGGATTCACTCTGCATCAAGCTGGCCACGCGACAACACATGGAAGACCACACTCCTGCCCAGAAGGCTATTTTCCTGCCCTCCAGATCCCCGAGCAGCCTCCTACGAGCCATCTGCCGCTGCCTGCTTGCCTGCTGGCCACATGCCCTGCTATTTGGTGCCTGCACATCACCCATCTTCAGGGGTCCAGTTGCTGCAACCACTCCTGCTGGAACAGAAGACTCCCGACTGCTGTTCCATCACTCCACAGCCCAGCCCCAAGACCCAGTTGCCCACCCACACTTGCCTCGGGGGCTGCCATGTCGGGCCAAACTCCATCTGAGACCAGTGGCGACCCCCCGGCAGAGAGGCAGAGGGCTGCCAGCTTCACTGCAGGAGAAGTTGGCATCCTTGTGGAGCAGGTCCTGGTGCATTATGATTCCCTCTTTGGACGAGCATGCGCCGACAAGGATGGGAGAGGATCTGGTTGGACATCATGGGTGCCATCAACGTGGAGGGGGTGGCAACCCGCAACCTGAAACACGTACATAAGCGCTGGGAGGACTTCAGGTCCAGGACCCTCAGGAAAGCCCGACGCCTCTTGGACGCACCAGATGCAGTGGGGTGCCGGGTCCTGCTTACCATCGACCAGATGACGGTCCTGGAATGCATTCACCCAGCGCTTCACCTCCAGGTCCTTGAGAGGCAGACCTGTCTGGAGTCGAGCGGTAAGTGTCCATGCATACTCATTGGACGCAGTGCATGTTGAGCTGTGCCAGGAGTGTGCAGCTTGGACATATGTCTGACATGGCCCATGTATGGATGTGTATGTGCAGGGACATGACCATGCTGCATGTGCGTCCAGTCATGTGTGATGCACATCAATGGTGTATGTGTTCCGAAGCATGATGCACAACTGCATGTGAAGATGCACACATGTTTGCATGCCTGTGTATGTACATGTTTGGGGTGTGACACATGGATGCTCGTCACGCCTTCATGTATGTGCACGGTGTACATGTGTGTGTGTGTCTGGGGGGGTGTGACTGTGAGACGCCATGGATGCATGTGACACAGACATGTAGGTGCTTGATTGGCAGATGTGACATAGTTGCCGATGATTGTACTGTGACAGGTGGTGGAGATGTACAGACGCATGTCTGTCTGGTGGCGTGTGTGCATGTGTTCGGCACTCCCCATGTTGCTTGTGCCATCATGCCAACCTTTGGATGTTCATGCAGTTGTGTGTGTATGGATGCTGATGCCTGTTGCACGATTCCTGTTAATTTGTGCATGTGTGTGGGTTCAAATGATATGAGTGTTGGGGAGTGTGATGCCTTCTGTGAAGTTTGACACTGTGACTCATGTGCATCGGTCATGTGTGTATCAGACCATTGTACAGTGCTCTGATGCCAGTGTTCTATCTCTCCCTCTGTCTGAGCATTGACTGATGAAGAAGGCGGAGACGGTGCTGTGGAGCACAGTGGCAGGGTTGCCACCGCCAGCTGGAGACGCAAGGCCCAGCTCCCCTCCCAGGTAATCATTTCTTCCGGGAGTGAGGAGTCTGGTGCTGCATCCATGGTCGCAGCTGCTGAGGTAAGGTCTAAGAGGCGGAGGTTGGAGGTGGACTCCTCGGCAGCAGAAGGGGCAGCTGAGCCCCCACAGGGGCCTATGGAAGAAGATGGCAGGGAGTCATCCAGGTTGGTGGGGGTTTGGTTGATGAGGAGGCCGTGACAGCCCCACACACGGGGCCTGGAAGGGGGGATTCCACTGGTGCTAGTGGTGCAGTCCAGGGGCAGGGACAGGAGGCAGCACAGGCCACCGCAGAGGTGCATGTGTGTAATCCTGTCCCCGATCCTGTGACTGCATCATCCGGCACCAGCAGGGATACCTTCGTCCAGACCTGTGTTCAGGGAGGGGATGCGCAAACAACAACTGGCCTTCCTCTCCCTGCGGACGTGGCAATCCGTGACGGGGTTGAGACTGTCTTAGCTGGGTTGGCGTTGCGCGCACGTGGAATGCGGGATGACGTGCAGGGTTCTCGTCAGGACAATGCACATCATTTCGAATTCCTGTATAGGCGCATCAACCTACTAGGACGGGCCGTCGGCACTGGGTTCCTCCGTGTGCTGGATCTTCTTGCGACCCCCTACTTAACTGAACCCCCAATGCGCCAGTCGTCCTCCGTGCCATCTTTCCGCCCAGGTATCACCTGGGCCCCCTGTGAACCTGCCCCTGAGCCAGCAGCCAGGCTGGTAGAGGACACATCCCTGCCACAGTCGGGAGTCGGAGGGCCAGCAAGGGGGGGGGGCACCCACCAACTGGAAACCAGCAAATGGAGGACGTGCAGGCATCAACAAGCAGGGCAAGTGCACAACGGCGCCGGGGGATTCCATCAGCCTGGATGCCGTTGTGGTGCCAGCGGCAGTTGCATTGGAGGCAGCAGCAGGCTCTGCGTGGGAGGCATCATGGCTCAGGGCCATCAGCATCCCGTGGGCAGGCATCGGCCGAGGGGCAGGAGGACACAGGACTGGTAGTGTCTTCCTTGTGGCAGCGGTTGGCCCAGCAGATAGATGCGGAGCGGCAGCGGGAGGAGAGGGCACGGCTCAGGATGGCCATGGTGGAGAACTCGGCTTTGAGGCGGGATGAGCGCCTCGAGACAACTCGCAGGGAGTTGGGGGATGCCATGGCTGCATCCCTGCGAGACCTCGAGGCCAGGGAACAGGCCCGCCTCCGGAACATCGACATGGAGTTTGATGATGCCCTGGCCCGGAACATCAGTGGGTGAGCCGTCGGACTAGCCTGCTGCCTTTGTACATAGTTATTTAGGCATAGGTTTCCTTTCTTTTAATTTATGATTTGGAGTGCACAGACTTTGCTCCTCCTTTTTGTGTATTGTTCTGTTTTTGATAGGTTTCCTTTATTTTTGGGATCATGGACCCTTGTGACTTACATTGTATATAGTTACGGACATGTGCATACTTTCTTTTTTAAGTCATCCCATGGAGTAATGGTTTTTTATGGTTTTCAATTTTGGATTTATTTCTATGGACTTTGGCAATGGCCCACTTTTCATTTTTCATGTCTTGGATTTTAATTTCTCCTTGGATTTTGCTTTCTTTTTGATATTGCATTCATAATTTCATTCATTTGCATGTGTGGTTTTCATTGTGTCATTTTGTTTTCTTTTTGATACATTTCACAAATCCTCATTATTTGTGTGGTCTACTCTCACTGGTTTCGCGCATGTCTCTATGAACATTGGCTCAGTCATGTGTTGCCACTGTGTGGCTCTGTAGGACATTTATTCATGGGCATGCTGGTTCTTTTCAGACTCTCATGGCATGGGTAATTTGCTAGGAAGTGGGTGCAGTGGATAATTGCGTGTTTGTACTGGGGGGTGGGTGGTGGGATTTGGGTTGGCATTAGGGCCATGGGTCTGTATTGTTATGACATGGTGTTTGGAGTGACATGAGTCGGGGCCTGCTGGCAAGTTGCTGTCAATGGGGGTGGGGTGGAGGGACATGTGTCGCAGCATGCTGGCAGGTGCCCAACACAGGTGGGGGGGACATGGGAGAGCCCGCAATGCCTATTTGCGTGTAAAGCTCACTCGCGTACCCCGAAATACACGTGCCTTGCTCCAGCCAGCAACATCGCGTGTAAAGCTCACTCGCGTACCCTGGAAGACACATACCCTGCTCGCGCCAGCGAAATCGCGTGTAAAGGTCACTCGCATACCCTTGAATACCTGTACCCCGCTCTCACCAGCGAAATCGCATGTAAATCTCACTCGCGTACCCCGGAATACACGTACCCTGCTCCTGCCAGCGACATCGCGTGAAAAGCTCACTCGCGCACCTCTGAAGACACGTAACCCGCTCGCCTCAGCGAAATCGCGTGGACAGCTCACTCGCGTACCCCCAGATTCGTGCACCAACGTGGTGAGGAGCCACACTCACCCCCTGCAGGCAGCCCACACCACAGGACCCCCCTACATATCTGACCATGCCCCGCAGGCAGCCCATCCACCCTGACCTTGCCCTGGCAGCCCACACCACAGGGGACCACCCTACAACCCTGGGCATGCCCCGCAGGCAGCCCACACCGCAAGGGCCCCCCTACACCCCTGACCATGCCCCGCAGCCAGCCCATCACCCCTGACTAAGACCTGCAGGCAGCCCACACCACAGGACCCCCTAAACCTCTGACCTTGCCCCGCAGGCAGCCCATCTACCCTGACCATGCCAAGCAGGCAGCCCACACCACAGGGGACCACCCTACACCCCTGGGCAAGCCCTGCAGGCAGCCCATCCACCCTGACCATGACCCGCAGGCAGCCCATCACCCCTGACCATGACCCGCAGGCAGCCCACACGACAGGGGGGACTTTTTCCACACAATTTGCCTGGCGCAGGTGGAATACGCATATTCAAGGGGGTGCGTGAGTTGATTTTCACGCGTTTTGGCTGCCGCGATCAGGGTTCGCGTATTGAAGGGGGGTGCGTGGGGAGATTTTCATGCATTTTGGCTGCCGCGAGTGGGGTAATCGTATTCAAGGGGGTGCGCGGGTACATTTTCATGCGGTTGTTTGCCGCGAGCGGGGTACGCATAGTTTTTCACCCGATAACAGTGTAGGGGACCTGTAAACTGGTCCAGGGTTAGTGCAGCCCTTTGTGCCGTATTGGGGATTTCTATGGCTTTCCCTTGCGCAAGAGGTGTTCTTGGGGCCGTAACTGCGCCACGGCTGCAAATGGCTTGGGAAATCCATGAATACGCGGTGCGCCAGAATGCTGTTTGCCGCACACGGCTGGCGCACGGTCCCTCTCTGCGCTGCC
Organism: Ambystoma mexicanum; assembly: GCF_040938575.1. NCBI lineage: Eukaryota > Metazoa > Chordata > Amphibia > Caudata > Ambystomatidae > Ambystoma > Ambystoma mexicanum. The sequence goes on from NC_090931.1 coordinate 1,221,043,837, forward strand.
CGCGTGCGCTACTTTTGCGCTGAATTCTATGAATTACCCCCATGGTTTTGAACATGTTCATTAGCTGGCCAGATAGTGATAGGCTAACCAGGAAAGCTATATCGGCAAAACTCACAACTTTATTATGTTTTATATCATGTAAGAGGGTGTCAAATGTCAGGGCTCTGGACATGAACAGGAAATCGTTTAATCCAGAAGGTGTCACCTTTCAGGTTAGCAGGAGAACAAAGACAGGCATAGATTTGGTGTTGTACGCAGCATTCCCAGACCAGCCTAAATTATGTCCGGTCAGGAGATATGAGATATGAGCAGGTAACAAGTACTCTTAGGCCCGCAAATGTATCACAGTTGTTCATAACGTTGAGGAAACCATTCAAGGGAGTTGCACAGCCGACTTTAGCATGGGTTAGATGGTGCATGACTCAGGCAGGCATTGATACTGAAGTGTGCAGGGCACCTTCTATTAGAGGGGCCATTGGCATCTAAGGCATTTAATGCAGGTGTTAGATTGGAGGACATTCTCAAGGCGGCAGACTGGTCGAAGGAGTCGGCATTTAAACAATTTTACTTCAGACCCATTGAAGGGATGTCTATGTTGGTGGTAGGTAAACTTTGAACAAGCATAATCCGAGCCTCCGGTCTTGACATTGAATACTGATTTTCCATAATAGCCTTATAGTCAAGATTCTATTAAAGACACAGAGGCAAAGGATTATCCCACCCCAGTAACCGTATTATGAAATGTATTATCTGTGGAATACTTGTGTTTGAGTGGATGAGTATTGTCAGGACATACATTGTAATTTTGACTCGAGATGAGATTAAGGTATGTTAACGATTACCCACCCTATGGCAACAGAGCTAAGACTGTGTTTATTTGGATAGCATTTCAGGTCTTGAAGGGAAGAACGCAGGATCATGAGGGACTTAAGGTAGACCTTATCTGCACTTACCGGTTGGGGAGCAAGTTTAAAGTTAAGCATGTCGCTAACAAAGAAAGATGAAGGACACTGAAAGACATGAGAGCATAAGGGGGCTGTGTTGGATTGTATTGGTTGTTGGAGTCATGTGACCTTTAAGTTCATGGACATAAAGAGAACAAACTACACGAGGAATTGATTTTGGAAAGTGTAGTTTTGGTTGTGTTGTTCTTCTTTATGAATTGTAACTGTTATACATTTTTTGGATGCTGCTCGAGCTTTCTGAGTAAAGAAAGAAAGCATAATCCTTCGCTTCTGTGTCTTTAATAGAATCTTGACTTTCTATAATGCTAGTATAGAAAATCAGTATTGTGCTGGTACCTAAAGCTATGAGATTGCAGGGGCAGTTGCATGGCTAGCGGTTTCTGGTAAACCCTAAACCACGGAACGTATAAGATATCTTGGTACCACCAGCACTTCGCGCTATCAGCAAAAATTATTGACAAATTCTAGATAAAATCTATGATATTGTTATTAAAGCTATTCATAAATAAATGCATGACATTCTTCATTCATAAGTTTATTCCCTATTGGTCCTGGTTGACCAGCTAACACATGATTTGACAAAAATGTCTTTCTCAAGGCTGTTTAAATGTGACTAAATTCATTCGATTCCCATACATAAATGTAGAAAACCAAACATAAAGAAAATTATAAATACATGGTATTGATTGTCATGCCAGTAAAACTGAGAGCAAAAGTAAATACCATTGATGGGAGTCGGGGGTGGATGGGGGAATGCAGAGGAAACAAAGTAAATATATGAACAAATTGGTTGGTTAACTCATTGTCACATACTTGAGTTAACCATTATGTTCATATTGTAATATAATATAAGTGTGTGGCCTCTCATGCAATATCTAATCCATGAGTAATCTTACCTTCTGTCACAATTCGGTGCTCAAAGGCACCCGTGCCCCATAATGTAGTGGGAGCCTTTAACTATTCCCTAGGCCCCACTCTGAACAGATCTCGTTGTGCACCAAAGGGAGTCAACTGGACTCAGTCATGGCGCTGCTGGCACCACGCTTTATATGGAACGGGAAGTGCCCATCCCTTATTCTAAGATGGTGGGTGGTTGAGTCACTGCAGCTGCCTGCATGCAGGCTAGTCTTTTGGGAGTGGCAGGGTGTGGTCGAGTATTTAAGCTCCACCTCTGCTGAAATCCATGCTTCGCGTTACACTGCTCCCAAGCAGCGTGAAGCTCACCATGACCAGCTCCCTGGATTCCGCAGCATCGGGACCTGCTTGACTCCAGCTACACTCCAGCTGCAAGAAAGAAGATAAAACAAACACGATTAGAACAACACTTACCTTTTACCAGACACCGGCAAAGAACTTCAGCAGAGGCCTCGTCATCAAACTTCAGAACCACAGCTATTCAGCACCTGGAAGAAAAAAGCAAGAAACACAACAGGTTAGCACTGAATCAAAAAGACTCATGCACACTCTGCAACTTAAAACCCCCGCGCAGCCACACTTACCGGGTTACTCCTGCAGACTGTGCTCGGCGCTCCTCCTCTCAGCGTAGCTCATCCATGCCAGAGTAGGTCTGTGCATTTCGTCCCGCGGACACCAGCTTCACCTCGACACCTGCCGAGGAAAGGAAAAACGTGAGAGTAAGGACAATATGTAAAACTAATGCTAAAAGCAATGACAATGCTAAAACACGTTTAGAAAGAGCAAGCAAGAAGGCAAGAGAGAAGACAGAGCAAACAACAGAAAAAAGTCAAGAGAAAGACAGACAACAAGCAGAAGACAAGGGAAGATTTACGTTGGCAAGACAGGGCAGGCCAGTCTTAGCCGCAGCCGGATTGGGCAAGCGGACCAGTGACGTAACTTGGTCCATCAGAGCCTGCGCCCTGCAACAGTGCCCCTGCAACGAATAAGAGGACGGATAGCCCACCAAACACAATCATCAGGTGAGGAGCATTCAAGGGAAGAATTCAGCACCCAGGGAAGGGGTAGAACAGCAAGGGAGGGAGGTGTGGGCGGATACACGTACTGGTAGCCCACAGTTGACCTTGCTTTCCCATCCTAGGAGCAGACCCAGAGCAGACTGTACCTCCCGAGCTACCAGGCCCAGCAGTCCTGCAGACGACCGTTCTCCCAGCAATACCTGACGTCCCTGCGGAGACCAGGTGAGCGTAACACCTTGTTACAAATGCTATTTCTTTAGCACATATCTTGAGTAAAAATAAATATGTGTATGTTCAAACTGTAAATTGTCTGATTTTATCACATTATTAAACCGCTGTGTGCAGGGTATTTGTGCCTTCACAATAGTTAAGTTATAATGCGTAAATGGTTACCATTGTTGAGTGCAGGGGATGCATGCATGACATATGGGTGTGCTGTCGCTTAGACCAGTACACCCATACGTCATGTACAGGACTAATGGTACATGATCTGATTATCGCAGATCGCGCTGAAAGAAGAGCCTAGGTGAGCAATGGCACCATGTTATTAAATCCATACATGTTCACACAAAAAGAGGGGTGTTAGGTATCAGAGTCACCGCCTCCAGCCCTCCAGGTAAGGAGCCATCTGAAGGCCCTTAATTAATTTAAAGTAGTGCAGAGCAGCACTAATTGTATTGCTGTGGTTTAATCAATTGCGCACTGCGCGCGTTTCCATCCCTTCCCCTTCCCATCCACCAGCTCGGCCCTGATCACCGCCTCCGTCCCGCCCCCAGCTCGGAATGGCTGTTTCCCCGCTTGGCCCAAAACCCACGCGGTTCCTTCCCCCTGTCATCACCTCCAGCCCTCCGGGTAAGGAGCCATCTGCAGGCCCTTAATTAATTTAAAGTATTGCAAATCAGCACTAATTATATTATTGCTGTGGCTTGATCAATTGCGCACTGCGCATGTTTCCATCCCTTCCCCTTCCCCTCTACCAGCTCGGCCCTGGTCACCACCTCCCTCCCGCCGCCAGCCCTGATTGGCTGTTTCTCTGCCAGGCCCAAACCCACGCGGCTCCTTCCCCCAGTCACCGCCTCCAGCCCTCCAGGTAAGGAGCCATCTGCAGGCCCTTAATTAATTTAAAGTAGTGCAGAGCAGCACTAATTGTATTATTGCTGTGGTTTGATCAAATGCGCACTGCGCGTGTTTCCATCCCTTCACCTTCCCATCCACAAGCTCGGCCCTGGTCACCGCCTCCCTCCCACCCCCAGCCCTGATTGTCTGTTTCCATGCTAGGACCAAAACCCATGCAGTTCCTTCCCCCAGTCACTGCCTCCAGGCCTCCAGGTAAGGAGCCATCTGCAGGCGCTTAATTAATTTAAAGCAGTGCAGGGCAGCACTAATTGTACTATTGCCGTGGATTGATCAATTGCGCACCGCACGTGTTTCCATCCCTTCCCATCCACTTGCTCGGCCCTGGCCACGTCTGCCTCCCACCCCCAGCCCTGATTGGCTGTTTCCCTGCTAGGCCCGAAAACCATGCGGTTCCTTCCCCCCATTCACCGCCTCCAGCCCTTCAGGTAAGGAGCCATCTGCAGGCCCTTAATTAGTTTAAGGTAGTGCAGAGCAGCACTAATTGTATTATTGCTGTGGTTTGATCAAATGCGCACTGCGCGTGTTTCCATCCCTTCACCTTCCCATCCACAAGCTCGGCCCTGGTCACTGCCTCCCTCCCACCCCCAGCCCTGATTGTTTCCATGCTAGGACCAAAACCCATGCGGCTCCTTCCCCCAGTCACTGCCTCCAGGCCTCCAGGTAAGGAGCCATCTGCAGGCCCTTAATTAATTTAAAGTAGTGCAGAGAAGCACTAATTGTATTATTGATGTGGTTTGATCAATTGCGCACTGCACGCGTTTCCATCCCTTCCCCTTCCCCTTCCCATCTACCTGCTTGGCCCTGGTCACTGCCTCCCTCCCGCCCCCAGCCCTCTTTGGCTCCCTTGCCCCTCTTAACACCACCTCCCAGGGCAGCCCTCTACCCGTGCAGCCCAGCGGCTAAGGGCCCTAGGCAAAGGGCGGCTCCTGAAGTAGCAGCTCCAGATAGTCTTGCAGGTGTCGCCAGGGTCCTTCTTCTAACACCCTTCAAAGACTACCCACTTCTTCCGCTTTGCTCTGGCTTCCACATAAGAGGCACACCCTTTCGCCTAGCTAGCCCTGTTAAGAAGCGCAAGACTAACCCCTAGATCCACCACCACAGCCATCTAACAGTGGCTGCAAAGTCATCTAACCAAACCAGCAATTTCGATAAACCACAGCAACCTGACAAGACCCATGACAGGTAGGCTGCCGTCAACCAGCATCAACGGATAAGGTAGGAACAGTCTATTCTATATTCAACATATACTGACACCATCATACAAACCTCTTATTCTATACTGCTTTGTGAAACTTAGGCCTCTTAGGCTTTAAACTGCTTTTGAAATTGGATTTTCTACTTGGGCCACTCTCCCACTATACAGGACCTTTGCAAGTGTGCCCCCTATATTTGAAAGTGCACTGAAACTGCTTTTATACTGCATTTGAGCTGCTTTTGAAATCACATTTGAAATTGCTTTTCAACTTGGCCCTCTTTCCCACTGTACAGGACCCCTCCGAGTGTGTCCCCGCTTTTGAAAGTGCACTGAAACTGCTTTTATACTGCACTTGAACTGCATTTGGAATCACACTCGAAATTGCTTTTCATTTTAGGCCTCTCTCCCACTATACAGGACCCTTCCAAGTGTGCCCCCTGTATTTGAAAGTGCACTGAAACTGTTTAATAAACTGCATTTGAATTATATTGGAAATTGCTTTTCAATTTAGGCCTCTCTCCCACTATACAGGACCCCTCCAAGTGTGCCCCTGTATTTTGAAAGTGCCCCGAAACTGTTCAGACTGCATTGGATATAGCAATTTAAGCTTAGGCCTCTCCCCACTATGCAGCACCCTCTAAGTGTGCTCCCCTATATTTGAGACTACACTGAAACCACATTTCAAATGAAACCTCTTTTGAAAATTGGGCCTCTCTCCCACTACATGGGACTCTCGAATCTCAGCGTGCTCTCCTGTAATATACTGCACCCTGAAACCTAGGCCACTCCACCTCAATACAGGAACCTCAGGCCTAATTTCCCTCCTGTATCAACGTGCACTGTGAAAAGACTACTTTAGGTGTCCCCCCTCCATCTCATAACTTAAACCTGCCACTTTGTGAGGCCAGAGCCTCTCCCACTATCCATGTACTCCAGCCTAGGCATCTCAATTGCTGCCTGGGTCTCCCAGTCTAGGTTTAATTGCTGCCAGCCCACTAGAGCCTTGAACCTTCCTCCCGATATCTAGACGTCATTTTTGGCCTCAATTACCACCATCCTCCTTTCACCACCTCTGCCATCTGCAAGGCCAAACCCTCTCCCGATAGATTAAGGTCCCAATCTTGATCACAGCCTACCTTGCGGAACCAAACCTACCCAGTGCTGTCCAAGGATCAGAATCAAACCGTTCAATCAGATTAGCTTTGGATGCCGCCGAAACCTACATCGCTTCAGACTTCTGATACCCCACTCCCAAGAATACAATCTCATTGTATACCACCTGTAACATTTCTGAACTCTCAACCTCTTGTCCCGTATTCGTCTAGATATTATCAGCAGCTGCTACTACTGAATCATAGGAACCTGACGCCCAGGACATCCAGGAAGCACAGAAGCCTGTAACTAGTACCATAATCCCCTCCACAGTTACCTGCACCCTCAGCCCAATCCATACGCCCTCCCTCAAACATACAATAGCCCAGCACAGCCCGCCTGCTGTCATAGGAACACCATATCCAACTGACTGAACAAAGACAATCCCTCGAAAACCTCCAGACAGAACAACTTAAGAGGATTGGAAACAACTGACAGATCGAAATCCCACTGACCCAATACCCAACTGACTGGAAAAGACACACCCTGAGAAACTATCAGACGGAACAATTGAAGATTGAAATCTACACTAGCCTGGCATGAGGAAACACAATTGAAAACTGCCCATATAAACCTAACACCTAGACCAACTCTTCCCAACTAAGACCAAAATGACCCAACGCAGAATTGGACGCAGAAAAGGAACACGGTACAAGCAACGCGGATACACAAGCTCAAACAGCCCCAGCAGGAGACGCCTTCAATACAGAACATACCCCGCAAAACAATACTATCAACAGAACAAACTTCACAAGAGAAAAATCCTTATACCTTACACTTTACCTCACACCAAACAAAGAACCTAGATACTCCAATGACACCAACATTACCAGATGGATAAATAAAACACCAAAACAACGGAACAAAAGAAGAGACGACCAGAAAAGAGAATGGGATGACACCAACCCCCTTACTCTCTACATCACAAGAACAGATGGGCACTATCGATACCCACACCAAATGACAAGAGATGAAGAAACAATAGAAGTAAGCGAGTCAATTATCAATCTCACAGACCGATTGAACGACGAAGCCGCCTTCACAGAACCTCTACCGCTCGGAGTGTCACGTCGCTCAGGAGACATTGGTCCCTTTGGCACCGTTGGTCTTGGGTGCATGTGTCATCCATCTTTACTCCCAAGATGGTGGACCGTTCCGGCTACACCGCTCCAGTCTTTCGTGACTCAGAGGACAGGGAAACTCCACCCCTTTTGCAGAGCTTTGCATTTCAGGTATTCTCCACAACGCGCAGATGCGTTGCTACTCCTTTACACCAACGCTGCGTAACTACGAAATCTAGGCTTACTTTTCCTTTCTGTCATTTCGGTATAATCTCTCACCCAACCTACTCTCTATTTCCCGTTTCAAAACTGTTCAACCTTCAGTCCGGACTTCCGCAGCTCCTTCCGCCTATCTGCGGAGCAGATCCGCTTCCATTCACAAACACAGACGTTCTTCTCGAGCTCCGACAACTTGCTCCCCTCTTCTTTGGATTCTAAGCAACCTGGTGCGTAATATAGGGTTAGAAGAGCAGGCCAGCACAAAACCTAATCATCTTACTAATTCTGCGAGCCTTCTTGTTTACCTAAGCAGCTTGTAAACAGACACAGCTTCCGGCTGTCCTCAGCGTCTTCCACGGCTCCCAAACTTCCTTTCCAGCTGTGCAAGCAGTTTCGCTCTTTAAACCAAGTACATTTTAGGACTCAAACCTTTATTATTGTATCCCTTCCTGGAATCTCTTTTCTAACTTAATATTGCTACTCCAGTAACGCTTATCAAGACTGGCTGCCCGGAATAAATACGCCACAGTATTATTTGATTTCTTCAGAGGGTAAACACTATACTCAGTTCTTTTCTTTCTTATTGTATTTAACCTCTCCTCAACCGTAACTCCTCTCCCATTTTGCTCTTCTATTAGACACTCCATTTGGAACCTCTTCTAAGATCAAGCTCTTTCAACACCTCATCTGGTAAAGACGTCCATCCAAAGACAACAAGGTTTTATTCCCCAGAGGGTTTCCCTGGAGCTTTTAACTCCTTCTGGCTATTTTGGCCCTGGGAGGGGAGATGAGATCTATATTCATCCCCAACCTCCTTGCTATCCTGCATATCCGGACGTATCTGAGGAATCCTGCAAATTGGTGTATCCTTTCCTTACGGTGAGAGATTGTTTCAAAACAGTATTTTACAGTTAGCAACGCTTGTGATACCATAGGCATTGGCTGCACCAGTTGTGGTTTCCTAGATATGGACCAAGCACAACAGCAGCAGCTGATTGCAGCAGTCCAGTCTTTAACAGCCGAAGTCCAGTCTTTGAAACAGGAAAATGCTTTATTAAGTCAACATATGGGGTGAGCTCCCAGCTACTTCGAACTCCCTCCTAGACCTAAACCAGGGGGTCAGTATGATGGGGATACCCATACATTGAAGGCATTCATAGAGGCTTGTACAGTTAAATTTTCATTTAAGGCTGCTTTCTTTCATAGCGATCAGGACAAAGTGGGACACATGATCTCCCATCTAACTGGGCTTGCCTTGGCTTGGGAAACACCCTTGGTCACTACTAACAACCCCTTGCTAGATTTGTATCCAGCTTTTCTGAATAGTCTTAAGTCCATGTTTGGTAGGCAAGAAATCACAGTCTCGGCCCAGGAGCAACTCTTAGACCCCCGACAGGGATCCCAGGATCTGTTGTCATACATTACCAGATTTAAACAATTAGCAGCAGGAACATCATGGGCAGATAATGCGCTGATCACGTTGTTCAGACGGGGGTTAAGCGAGGAATTAAAGGATGAGGTTTGCAGAGTGCCTCAACCTCCTAAATCTCACAGAACTCATTTCCACAGTGATGCAAATGGATTACCGGTTACAAGAACGACGACGGCCCAGGGGTGCCCGCTTACCTTCTGACTTTTCTTCCATGACAACTAAAGCCCAAACTGATGAACCTATGCAAATAGGAACTACACGCGGTCCATTGACACCAGAAGAGCGTAATAGGCGTCATGCTCAGGGTCTATGTATGTATTGTGGTTCAAAGGAACATGCTGTTCAGAACTGTCCTATAGCACCTATTAGAAGACAGGGAAACGCTTGCACCCTACCGTCAGGGGAACCACGGTCAGGGAACCAATGAGCGGTTCCTCTCCTTCACATATTACTTCTCAGATCACAGAGGTCCCGGAACATCCCATGGTCGTCCTTCGAGTCACTCTCAGGTTGGGGTCCTCCGAGCCGGTGTTGGTGCTCGCCTTAGTTGACAGGGGAGCCGCCGGGAACTTCATTGACAACCTTTGGGCAATAAAACACGGTATACTTCGTTCTATGAAGCCGATCTCTATGCCAGTAGAGTCAGTGGATAGTAGCCCGTTGGTTTTGGGCCCAATTAAGGAACAGACCCAGCCTTTGCGAATGAATATTGCTTCCCATAGCGAAACCATTGCATTAGATGTGATCCGAACTGCACACTACCCTGTTATACATGGCCTCCCCTGGCTTCGGGGTCACAACCCTTAAATCAACTGGGCAGCAGGAACCTTCTTTTTGGGTTCAGAACATTGTCTCTCTTGCTGTCTCCTGGGCGGCGCCTTGGAGTTTCACTCTGTTTCCTCTCTCTCAGAACCTGGTCCAAAGACGGCCATGCTCAACCATATTCAGGAAATCCTGGACATGTACCGTTCCTTTCATACAGTATTCTCAAATGCTGATTATGCAGAACTACCACCTCACGTAGGGATGACTGTGCAATAGAACTAGTGCCTGCCCACTCATTCACTTTGGACGTATGTACATCTTATCCTCTTGTGAAAAAGAAGTACTGGAGTACCTCCAAAAGAACCTTCATAATGGACTATTAGCGGAATCCACTTCTCCTGCAGGGGCTTCGTTGTTCTTCGTTCCAAAGAAGGATACTACAGAACTCAGACCGTGCATAGATTTACGCGGCCTGAATAAAATTAAGATACCTGATTGCTATCCGATGCCCTTGATTCTTGATATAGTCGAAGCTGTAAAAGGGGCTACAGTTTTCGCAAAGTTGGATTTACGCAGAGCTTATCATCTCATCCGTATCCGAGCAGGAGACGAGTGGAAGACGGCTTTTCGAACTCCTTTTGGACATTATGAATATGGCGTAATGCCTTTCGGTTTGTCTAATGCCTCAGCCGTCTTCCAATGTTTCATGGATCACATCTTCTCGGATATCCTACTTCATTCAGCCATTGTCTACCTGGACGACATCCTGGTCTTCTCTTCATCACTAGGTGATCACACTCGGCATGTCCAGGAAGTACTCCAAAGACTATTGGAGAACCATCTATATCGTAAGCTAGACAAGTGTGAGTTTCACAAAGAAAGCGTAGCATACTTGGGATACATATTATCAGCCCAAGGTATATCCATGGATCCTCAAAAAGTTTCTGCCATCACAGAATGGGATTCTACTGGTTGTGTTAAGGAACTACAGCGTTTCTTAGGATTCACCAATTTTTATCAGCGATTTGTCCCCAACTATTTAGAGGAGATATTGCCGATGACTGCTCTCCTCAAGAACGTAGTGATGTTCCGGTGGTCCGCGGATGCTCAGCTAGTGTTCGAAGCTATCAAGAGGCGCTTCATGACCGGTCCGATCTTACTCAAGCCTGATCAGACAAAGAAAGTTATCGTGGAATTGGATGTGTCTCATTGCGCCTTGGGAGCAGTTCTCCTTCAAGAAAACGATCAAGGGCTGGAATGTCCGGTGGCCTATCTGTCAAAGACCCTCTCACCTTCTGAACTGAATTACACGGTCCTCGAGAAAGAACTGCTCGCTATAAAACAAGCCTTCAAGGAATGGTGACATCTTCTACTAGGAGCCCGTCATGCCAAAGAAGTTCGGACAGATCACAGTAACCTCCGTGCTTTGCAGTACGCATAGACCAGGAACAGTAGACAGGCCCGCTGGGCTAATTTCTTTTCCCCTTACGATATTGTTTTCACGTTTATCCCTGGCAGAGTCAACCTCAAGGCAGACGCCTTGTCCAGAAAATAATCTAACTTCTCTACTCCTTTCGGGACTGAACCCCTTTTTCCTAGGGCTCGTTTCCTCAATACGGTGACAGCCTTTCTTCAGCTAATATCTGAAGCCACATCGGAACTACAAAGGGTGGATCCTGCTGTTATGAATTCCATGGGACATTTTTTCTCTGAATGCTGCGCCTATCATGACCGGAAATTATTTATCCTCTCTGAGGATCTCAGGAAATCAGTCCTTCAGTTATGCCATGATTCACAGATGGCAGGGCATAGGGAAATTGCCAACACTACGGAGCTAGTCCGTCGTCATTTCTGGTGGCCAAAATTGTTCCGTGACGTCCAGGACTACATCTCGGCGTGCTCGGTATGTTTACAGACCAAAACACCTCGTAGTACCCCCCTGGGACACTATGCCCATTTCGGTTCGCCCTTGGCAGATGATTTTGACCGATTTCGCTGTGGATCTACCAATCTCCGAGGGTTGTACGACAGTGATGGTCGCTGGAGACTATTTTACAAAATTGGATCATTTTGTATCTCTCCCTAAAGTGCCCACTGCCGCACAGATGGCCAGAATCTTCATTGCACGTATCTTCACCCTGCATGGTCTTCCAGAGTCTATAGTCTCGGATAGGGGATCACAGTATGCTTCACGGTACTGGCGTCAGGTCTGTAAGTGTCTCAACATCACCCGGGCCTTGAGTTCGGGGTTCCATCCCCAAACCAATGGCCAGACTGAGCGCCTTAACCAGACTTTGGGTGGATAACTCTGTTGTTACATCTCTGCTTCCCAGGACAACTGGTGTGAACTACTACTGCTTATAATTTGCTTATAATAACTCTTGTCATGCTGCCCTGAATGTCAATTCCTTTCTTTTGCACCTACATATTCCACCCTACCTGCATCCTTGTGGGACTTACCTCTCCTTCAGTTTTTCCTGACGTGGATAGTCTACTCCTGGATATTCATAACGGCCACCGGTCTGCTCGAGCTTCCCTTTTGGCTGCCCAGGAATGTGTGAAACGTTTTGCGGATAGGCGCCGTACTCTGGCTCTGCAGTTGAAACCTGGGGACCGAGTGTGAAAGGCTTCCCGTTTGATGCCTCGACACTTGGTGCCTTCCAAACTCTCTCCTAGGTTCTTCGGTCCTTTTCCTATTCTGCAACGCCTGGGTACAGCTGCATTCTGTCTCAAGCTCCCTCCTTCCTGGTCTCGGATTCACCCTGTCTTTCACGTCTCCCAGCTCAAAAACGATGTGGTGGACTGACATGGATAGTCTACTCCTGGATATTCATAACGGCCACCGGTCTGCTCGAGCTTCCCTTTTGTCTGCCCAGGAACGTGTAAAACGTTTTGCAGATAGGTGCCGTACTCTGGCTCTGCAGTTGAAACCTGGGGACCGAGTGTGGTTGGCTTCCCGTTTTCTGCCTCGACACTTGGTGCCTTCCAAGCTCTCTCCTAGGTTCTTCGGTCCTTTTCCTATTCTGCAACGCCTGGGTACAACTGCATTCTGTCTCAAGCTCCCTCCTTCCTGGTCTCGGATTCACCCTGTCTTTCACGTCTCCCAGCTCAAAAAGGATATGGTTGACCGTTTTGCCCAACCTCCGGGCACCTGACCTCCTCCTGTCTCCACACCCTCGGGCCCCTAGTACGAGGTGGCTGGGATCTGCGGCTCCTGTTACTATCGGGGTCGGCTTCAGTACCCGATTGATTGGCAGGGATATTCTCAAAACTACTAACCATCATGAAAAGAAACTGGAGAACCATAAAAAAACTTCAACTTAACGGAACGACTGGAGATCACCAAACCACTAACAACGACCATGGGCGAAGCTGACCTAGACAATAAAATAGATATACTTCACAATTGGATCACCACAACAATCGACGAGATCGCAAAAGAAAAACCTTTCAATCCATCCCGCAAAAGAGCAATGGCAAAATGGTTCACCCCACTACTAGGCGCCATGAGAAGGAAAAAACGAAAACTAGAACTAGAATGGAGGATCAATAAAGACTGCGGGAAAATATTCTAACTTCAACAACATACCCGTTCATACAAAAAGGAAATACAAAAAGCAAAAAGGAAATATTACGACAACCGAATCCTCAAAGCACCAAACACCCAAAAAGAACTGATTAAAATCATAAACGAAATAAAAAACCCACCCGGCTGCAACAACACTCCAATACCATCGAAGAAATGATGCAGTGACCTCGCAGACCACTTCAAAAATAAAATCATGACCATCCAACAGACCATGCAAAACAGACCATGTAACCACTACACTGAAGACACTGACCGAGAACACCAGAACAAACTCCATATCAGTGGAGACTTTCATAAAACTAGTAAATGCAACAAATCTGGCTCCCCCGCGGATCCCAGCCCCCCTGACATCTACAAATCAATCCTCACACAGGGAACACCAATGGAATACTACAGGAACGTCCTCAACCAATCAATCTCAACAGAAAGAGTGCCTCAAGCCTTCAAATCAGCATACATCAAACCACTCCTCAAGGACACAACAGGAAACGAAGAGGACCTCTTCAACTACAGACCCATCTCCAACATTCCCTACCCAGCTAAACTCCTGGAAATGCACATATACAGAACAACCCAAGACTTCATAGAAGAACATCACCTATTAAACCAGGCACAAGTAGGCTTCAGACCAATGAGAGGAACAGAAATAGCACTTATTTCATTCTGGGATAATCTAAAGGCCAACACAGACTCAAACAACAGCACCGCTCTGATACTTCCAGACCTCTCTGCAGCATTCGACACAGTTAACCACGACATCCTCATCATGAGACTGGAAGCATTCGTAATCACCGACAATGCCTTACTTGGGGTCAGATCCTTCCTAATGAATAGAACAGAAACAATATGGATGAAACCGTACAAATCAAGCCCTTAAGAATGATCAAGTGGAAACCCACAAGGATCATCCTTCTCGCCACTTCTATTCAACATCTACCTGTTACAGCTAATTGAAATCATCGAAATACATGGCCTCACCTGCTACAACTACACTGACAACACACAAATAATCTACAAAATACAAGACTCACAAGAAGACAACGCAACTCTAGAGAACTGCCTTTGTGAAATATACAACTGGATGCACTTAAACTACCTCAAACTCAACCCAGGCAAAACAAAAATAATGATCATCTCAAAAAACGGAGAAGACAACCTCTACATACCATGGTCAACTGAACTTGGTAACACCCCAGTCCCATCATCAACTGTAAAAAAAACATGGGAGTTCTAATGGATAACAAACCCACTCTAGAGCCACAAGTAAACATCCTAATCAAGAAATCCTTCTTTCTCCTGCGATTGGTTAAAATGATCCTATCATTCCTCTCATTCACCAAGAAAACAACTGCTGTCAATGCCGACATCATGTCCAGACTAGACTACGCCAACAGCCTATATCTAGGCTTGCCTGAACGACTCCTAAATAAACTTCAACGCATACAAAATACGCCAGCCTGACTGCTCCTTAAACTACCCCGAAGAGAACACATCACACCAGCGCTGAAAACGCTACACTGGCTACCCATCAAACAGCGGATCAAGTTCAAATCAATGTGTATAACCCACAGAGCAATACACGACCAAGGTGCAGAGTTCATCAGAAGAAAACTAAACATACATCACACTGCAAGGCTACTCAGATCCAGCAGGGACATCCATTTGGAACCCAAACCATACAACAAGAGAAAACTCGGAGGATCCTCTTTTTCTCACCTAGCCCCAAAATCCTGGAACGAACTACCAAAGAACATACGGAACACAAGAGATCACCTACAATTCAGGAAACTCCTCTAATCATGGCTCTGCACCCATAACCAGAAAGAATGCCCATTAGGACATACACTGAGGAACTAGGCCGAGAGAAGAGCCTACCCTTAATCCCTAAATCATCAACCCTTATTAAATAAGGATATACGGACATGTAACATATCCACTATCAATTAAAAAACACACCTCACCAATCATAAACAAGAACACCCATAGATCAATCTGAAGGGAGAAGAAGGTATTACCCAGCAATGGCACCTGCCACCCTCGAGGGCACAGGCAGCAATGAACCATAGACAGTAATACATAGGAAAGAACGGGGAAAGATAATATAACTCCACTAACTAAGCAGAATTATGCCTGCCCCCTGTGTGTACCAAGCTCAATAACTTAGCTGGAGACCAACCTCATCACCTGGCCCTGATACTAGACAGTCAGGAAAGGGAAGAGAAGCTTATACCACCCAATAGACTACTGACATTAAATAGATAGAAAGAAGCTGGGTAATGATAATAAAACACCACTATCGTTCTAGGGACAATGCTCACTGAACCTGGGGTATTATGCCAATTAATCTACTGAACCAGCCACAGTATCATCACAGAAACTAGATAATCAGTAAACCTAGAGAGAGATATACCAACCCATTATGACTGCCGATGCATAAACTAAACTACAGGGATTATGAGACATACAACCCACTAACCAAAACCTCCAATTTCTGCTTACTTAATTCACACAAAACCCACACCACCACCTCTCTCACAGCAAACCGCATGGACTTCACCACACTGCAACAACAAACAACCAACACATAGATCACAACAACAGCACGCGAGGACCCGCTTCGATCCTATTTGCACACCCAAGCTCAGCGCACTGTGAAAACCGAACTGAAGCTGCCAACAGTACACCACCTCTCACTTTCCTACGCCCTCTTCATCCACTAACCCACCCGGTCCACCTTTTGTTTACAGATCCGCCTGAGCGCCTGGAGACCAACTCCGTTGTTGACGGTGCGCTATATAAATACCTTTAACATTAACATTAAAAATCACCCAAGCATGCATCCACTACACTCAACAAGGGTGACCATTTAAGCATTATAACTTAACTATTGTGAGTGCACAAATACCCTGCCCACAGCGGTTGAATAATGGGATAATATCCGACAATTTACAGTTTGAACATATATATATATATTTATTTGTACTCAAGATGTGTGCTAAAGAAATAGCATTTGCAAGAATGAAGTTTGCCCATGATTTTAGCGCAGGGTAGTCTTCATTCTATTAAAGACACAGAGGCAAGCAATATGCTGTACTTTCTTTAATATTGCAACTCACAGCTTTTCAAATCATGAACATTTAAACTGTTTTTTATTGTTTTAGTCATAAGGCCATGAAAAAAGGGAAATCCAAACAGTTTAAAGCGTTCAGGGAAAGAATTTCAAAAGTTCAACCATGGCACTACACGCCCCATGAACCTCTAGTCCCTGGTAGTCCTGAGGCTCACATCCTCCACCTATCCGGTGCTACCCCCAGTATAATAGACTTCTGCGCTGGGTCCCTGCCTCTTTCTTTTGGCAGCGAATGTTGCCCGATTCCAAACGTAGAAACTTTACTCTCTGCGAACTCTTCTGTGTTTTGGACTTCCAACTGTCCCGCTAACGCCACGGTTGCTGGCCCAACCGGACAAAGTGCATATTCTGTGATAAATCTCGCAATGCTCTCGTTACATCTCACGCTGTCTTCTGCTCATCTCCTATTAGGAATGGAGAGGATATCATGATGGTGGGAAATGTGCTAAAGAGCTTCCACAGTATGCATATACATGATGTACTACACATCTTTGCCATTTTAGGGTGAGATATAATGCTCACCTCTGTTTCTTTAATAGAATCAAGACTACAGTCAGCAAAAAGCAGATGGCTGTGAACTCTCAAAGTGGTTACAAACCACTGAACAGGTTATCATGCTGTGTTTTTTCGAGAGAGGGGCGCCTGCTACCTTTTTTGTGTTTTTTCTATAAGCATGGGCAATCTTCATTATATGTCAAGAGAGGAGGCAAGCATTATGCTTGTTCAAAGCTTACCACCACTCTAACAGTTATCTCAGACACAGGTTTGAAATAGATAGTTTTAAACGTCGCTTCAGAAGACCAATTGGCTGACTTCATAATGTCTTGTAACACGTTTTAGCTATCAAAGCCCTGGGCAACTACTGAGGCCATGGCCAAGCGTTTCCTTTCTATTTTAGTGGGAACATCAAAATAAGCAAGTAAGCAAACTACCAGGGAATCGCGTGGACAATGTGGGACCATTTTGCCCATGGTACCGTACACTCCCTCCCAGTAGGACTGTATATGATGACAATTCCAAACCATATGCATGTAATCAGCTGGGTCAAAATTACACCGTGGGCAGGTAGCCGCTCTCTCAGGGTAGTATTTATGAAGTTGTGCAGGTGAATGGTACGACTGATGTAGAAATGTAAACTGTATCAGGTGGAATCTAGAATTCAGGGATATCTTCCAGTCATCCTACAAATCACCTGCCATTGGGTCTCCGATGTGGTGTTTCCAATGCCCTATCGCACCTTGCCGTGAATAACACTGGGGGGACTGGACGAAGAGATTTGATAAGTTTGTATATCGCGGCAACCACTACATTCAGTTTAGGGGGGTTGGTCACAAACTGGGCTAAGAGGGAGAGAAATAGAGCCCACGGTAACTCATCACACGCTCCTCGATTTGGTTTCTCGTAACTTGAAATATAGTAGCATGGAAACAGCATTCCAGGGGCCTCGGCTCATAAGGGTGTCCCACTGAATAAACTCACCGTCCTGTACCAAATCACCCAGGGAGTGGCCCTCCAATTTCTCAAATTGTGTTCTAAAAATCCCTTCATGAGTGAGAAGAATTCCATAAACCGCGTACAGTGCAAAGTCAGCATGATAGCTACTTCTTGTGCCAGCTCCAGAGCTGGGCTGATCTCACGCCCAGCGTGTTACATCGATAGGCTATATCTCCCCCCTGGGAATACGTCTAGGTGTTCCCCACAACATGCCCTTCAGGTCGTCTGGTCGAGCAGTAGCTCTTTCGAGTTGGATATGCGGCAGGTCCTCGGAAGGGTGCCACTACCAGATGGCATACTGGATATAAGAGGTGTGAAAATAAACATAGGTAGTCCAGACCTCCACCAGCGTATGGTAGCACCAGTGTATTAAGTGCGACTAGCATTTGTCCCCCCTACTCATACAAATCTAGACAGCAATGACCAGGTACGCTTCCAGTACCAAGCAGGCGGGATCAATGGAACATTGTTAAAGATGTAAAGCATATTAGGAACCACAACCATCTTGGACAAAGCGAATTGTGCGACCTGGGATAGAGGAAGGCAGATCCAGATACTGACCTTGCGTTCCAACTGCTCGAGGGCCGCAAGATAGTTTACTTCAAAAATCTTAGATGGGGAGGTAGAAATCCCTATACCTAGGTAACTCATTCCCTCAAGACACCACCAGAAATCTGTACCAACATGCGCAGGGCAAGGCAGAATTTCCAATTTATAACAGCCAATACTGTGAGAAAGCTGAAGGTGCCTCCCTGACTAGTTCACGTGGGTCTGTCATCTAGGTGGCCAGGACACGGCCTTCGCTATTGAATCCAGCTCCTGGGGGTGGACCAGGTGAGAGAGGATCATCTGGATGGGGGATCCTCAGGGAGTGGAAGTGGGACACTGACGGGTGAGATACGGTATCCCCCTTCTTCCGACACCTTTTCCCCATCCTACTACATAGGATATTCAGAAACACATCCCCCCCCTTTTTCCACATAAACACTTTCGCACACCACGAAAGACAACAGACTAACACCAGAGCCGTTTACCTGACATGTCCCAATACAAGGGTCAGCAAAGTCAGGCAATTGATCAGAATCACACACACCTGATGGCCCTTTCTCTTCCCCACAGGGATAAAAGGTGGAGCTCTAGAGCACAAGACGAGCAAGGCAGACCGCATGACAACTCAGCTATCCAAGTACGGCAGTTAAAGAGGAGGAGAAAGGCGGCGAGAACCGAAAGGGTGACAAGGAGAGAAGCAACCTTGCCTTTCCGACCCAAAGCCCCAAAGCCTCCGTGGAAGGAATCGTAAAACCGCGAACAATAGCCAGCGTGTGTTGCAGCAGATGTCAATGGTACACGGGGCCCTCTTCTGCCATTAACCAAGCCAGGGTGAGACACTGACCACCGTGGTACCAGCCTTGACTCCAGAGACAAGAAAAGCCAAGCGGTTCATCACAGCCAGTGAGTCGAAGGGAAAGCCGATAATAAACTGAACTGTGTTGAACAAAAGTAGCAAACGACTAATTGAAGAAAAGTACAAAGAACTGTTAATACGAGAGGGGAAAACCAGCTGCAGAGGAGTCCGGCACCACGTGGATGCTCACTTGGGAAACTCTGGGCGATTACCCATTGTTGAAACTATCATTACCTGAAGGCCTTGGGAACGGAACGAGAAAAGGGTCAAAGTGGTCATACAGGGGTCTAGCAAAATCTTCTGTACAGTCGAAAGTCTTTGACCGGCAGAAAAGTGGAAAGCTAAGGGTAGTGAATCCTGCATCATAAGAAAGTAGAAGACATTTTGTGTAATTGCCAAGAGTGAACCCAACGGTGGGATGCCGATGGAAAGGGGTGACCTCTAATGTCCCGATGAACATTGTGTTGACACGAGTGAACCCGGCAGAGGGAGGTCCACAGTGAGCTGTTTAACTAGACACTAATACGCATCAATCTAAGGAAAGCAATAGTGAACCCGACGGATTGAGGCAAACTGTCGAGAAGGGTCTGAGACCCAGAAGAGGGGGATCCAGGGGTGAAAAGCTAAACCCCACCAACACATAAAGGTAACAGACCAAGTTATGTGAATAACCATAGTGAACCCGACGGAGGGAGGCTGAGATTTGAGAGGGGTCTGTGCCCGGAAGAGGGAGACTGAGGGGTGAACCACCATCACCCTAAGAGACCTGCTCTCCAACCTTGGTTCCAACACCCCCTGTGTCCTCATCTTACTTGATCTCGCTTCTGCCTTTGAGATGGTCAACCATGCCATCCTGCTCAATGTCTCTGTGATAACCTGGGTATCACCGATCAGGCCCTGCCTTGGCTGACTTCTTTCTTCTCAGATCGATCCTCCCAGGTCCAACTTGGGTCCTTCCTCTCCTCTATCTCTATCTGTGGTGTTCCCCAGGGGTGTTACGCTCACCTGGTCTCTGCGGCGGCATTGGGGCACAGTTGCAGCCCTCCCTGGATTTGGATCACCCTGGTCATGCCTCCCCTGCTGCAGATATGCTGCTGTCTGCAGTGATCGGTAGAACTGCTCCTGCGTGGGTATGAGAGAACGTGAGTATGTCTGTCTATTGCTATGGTGTCCCTCAAACCCTTCTTCCCACAGTGTGGTGAGCATGCACCATCCCATAGGCTCACCTGTTATGAATGTATGATGAGCTCGCTGTCCTGCTTCTTCCAGCAGGGGCGCGTTGTATATGGGCCGAGTTACTTCACTGGCCTCTGAAGTGGTTGTCCAGTCCAGCTGCAACGATGCCACTTGGTAATGGTAAGTGTCTTTCATTTTTGTAAAGTCTTTCTCGCTTTAAAATATTGTAGTATTGTCCTCAACACATTTTGATCTGCAAGTATTAACCATGTCTCCTCTCTGCTTTCTCTCCACAGGCGAAAGTGCGGCCCAGCAGAGATTTTGGAGCTTGAAATGCGGCCAGAATGAAGAAAAAAAGATCTGCGATGTTCCGACCACAGGTGGGAGCTGGTTTAAGGGTAAGTGCGAGGTTTGCAATGAGAGCGACCATAAACAGAAGGTTTTCGGTAAAGTCTAACCTTTGTTGTTTCTCCTATCAGGTTCCGTCCACGGATGAGCTAAGGGGCGAGTTGCAGTGTCACGGCCTGGATTCGCTTTCCGGAGGTTTAGAGATGGAAGGTGAGTGCCAGGCACTGTAGAGGTGTTTGCAAGCGCGAACTGGTCCCAAGGTGAGTACAGGAGCTTCCGGTGAAACAGGTTCCCAGGTAAGTAGTGAGGTTGCAGAAGCGAACAGATTGAATCACTGGAGCTGGATTCCAAGGTGAATCTGCACCCAAGCGGCGGTGAGCGTTACGCTGCCTTCAAGCGGAATAACGTGAAGCACTTGCATGAAGGCTGGGCAGGCTTATATAGCCTAGCCCCAGCCACGCCCCCTTAGCATTGGCTTTCCAGCCACATCCTGCCACTCCCAAATGATGCTGCACGTGCTACTCAGTTCTTCAGCAGTCACGCTCGGACTGAATGCATGTGAATAGTTCCTGTGAATGTAATAAAGTACTCTACACCAAAATTATGTCTTTGCTCATATTTGTTCATGAGCCTGGCACCAATTAAGTATGGCATTTCTCCTTGCCCCCATCACCTGGGGATGCAGGCTTTGTGTGTTTGGGCCAGTGATCATGACAAGGGGTCTAACCTCTCTCCCTGGCTGTTCAACCAATACCTGGCATTTCTTGCCCACTGCATTGCCGCTTTCTGCCCCAACTTTCAGTGCTATGTGGATGACACTCAACTCATTTTCAGGCTCCCTTCCGCCACCTCTTCTCCTTTTCTCATCTCTGACTGTCTGTCTGCCATCCCGGAGTGCTGTGTCGCCAATGATCTCTGCCTTAATGCCAGTAAAACCGAGATTCTCCTCATTGGTACACCTGCTCCCTCCTTTTCTGTCACTCTATGGCCGACCTCTCTTGGCCCACTTCCTGCTCCCACCTGTGAGGCTAAAAACCTGGGGGTCATCTTCGACTCCACACTCTCCTTCTCTCCTCACATCTCTGATGTCTCTCAGAAGTCACACTACCAGCTACACCTCCTCAGAGGTATTCTTCCTTTCCTCTCCTTCCCCCAGAAGCTCACTGTCTCCAGAGTTCTGGTTCTCTCTAGGCTGGACTACTGCAACAACCTCTTTGTAAACCTGCCTGCCTCTACTCTCTGCCCTCTGCAACTCATCCAACACAGGACTGGCAAGCCTTGTCCTTAGCCTCAAACCCAGGGATCGTATCTCTCCAGGACTGAACTCTCTGCACTGGCTCCCAGTGGCAGTGAGGATTATGTTCAAAATCCTCTGCATTGTCCACAAGGCTTTCTGGTGCCCGAGGCCTCAATACCTTCAACTCTCACTTCCTAAATATCTTCCTTCTCAAGCTCTTCACTCATCCGCCTTCAACTCCCTCAGGGTCAGTCGCTTCTTCAAGCAACAAGATGGTGGTAGATCTCTTTCTTCCCAAGGGGCCTCCCTCTGGAACAGTCTCCCTGCCTTTCTGAAACTTGACGAGAACCATCTCTGGTTCCGGAAGCACCTCAAGACCTTCCTCTTTGCTTCTGCTTTCTCTCCTCCTCTCCCCTGCTGATCGCCTGGCTGAAACTGCACTGGTTACCTGGCTACCCTCTGATCTCGATCCCAGGTCCCCTCCCCGCCAGTTACACACCTGCACTGCCCCCCTGGCAACCTGTGCACTCAGGGACTGTCTCTGTATCCCTACAGCCCACTACCAGCACTTGACACCTGATGTCTACACTTCCCCTTGCACTTGCCACCAGCTGGCTGCACCTTTTATTTATTGTCTTTATTTATTGTCTCATTTATTTTACTGTTTATGTACTGCACTGCCCCCTCTCTCTTACCCCCGCACTTTTCCCTTTCCACCATCCCCGCACTTGCGCGATATCAATGTCACCTGGCCTAGTAAGATCGTTGTCTCTGTCTCCCCTCTGTTCCCCCTCCCTTGCCTCGCCGCGCCTTGAAACACTTGTGTATATGCGCATTATAAATGCCATATCATATATCATATCATATCATATCATATAATAAGAAAGGAACTTTTATTTTGTTATCCTGACCATATCAAGCCCTCGGAAGGAAGAGAACTAACCACCAAATGTCCTGATACAGCTTAGAACTTGGTTAGGATCTGAGATCCGGAAGAGGGGGATCCAGGGGTGAAAAGTCATCACCCATCGTCCATCCGGAAAGGAACTTTTTGTTTGTTAATTTGTTTATATCAGGTCCTCAAAGGAAAGAGACTTTTAGGAGAAACGAGACTTGACCATCAACGGTCCTGATAGCTGAGAACGGAACTGTTGTCTTGTGCTGGCAAAGCACCCCATTGACAAGTGAATGCAACTGAGAAATCTTTTTGAATACAAGCCAGAGTGAAACCGACAGAGGGAGGCTGATGTTCGAGAGGGGTCTGAGCCCAGAAGAGTGGAACCCAGGGGTGAAGAAGCATCACCCCAAGTGCAATCCGAAAGGAACTTTTGTTTGTTATTTTGAATCTGTCAGTCCTCAGAAGCAAGAGAGTTAACCACCGAAGGTCCTGATATCGCTAGGAACTAATGGGGGATCGGAGCCCGGAAGAAAGGGGTCCAGGGGTGAAAAGTAATCACCCAATGTGTATACGGAAAGGAACTTTTGTTTATTATTTTGAACGTATCAGGTCCTCGGAGGCCAGACACTTCTTGCAGAAAAGAGACTTATCTACCGAAGATCCTGATACTAGAGAAAGGAACTGTCATCTCGTACTGGGAAGGCTCGAGCGTGTGCTATGCTCCGTCCTACCTTGTCCAGTGCCCAAAACATGGGAAAGGAAGACACTGGCTACCACATCCTGACGTATTATTTATCAACACTTCTTTCTTTCTTGTTAACATTATCCCACACCCTTTATGTATCTAGTAGTAAGGTTTGGCAATAGTTTAATTTTTTAGTATAGTTCTTTTATTTGACAAGACTGATTGATTGATTAATTGTTTATTTGTATAGCGCCTATACACAAAGTATTTCAAAGTGCTTCAAGGAAGGAGGGAACATGGGAAAATACAGTTACATTCTTACAGGTCCTTGAAACAAATCAGAATGTGAAAAAAACGATCATATCATATCAGATAGTACAAGTGCATGGAACAATAAGGGAGAGGAGAGGAAGGGAAAAAAGGAGACAAGACTAGCAGTAACATTACTATGCCTGACGACAGTTGTTGCAGTGCATGAATGACAAGAGGAGGGGGAGAATGGGAGGAGAGGGGAGTGGAGAGAAAGGGTAAGGAGAGGAACAGAACAAGTGACCATCTAAAAAGGTCAACTATTAAAGGTAATGCTGGGGAGGGAGTGGGAGGAGAAGACAAGGAGGGAAGTGGGAGACAGACAAGCTGTTATCAGAGGTCGAGGGACAAACGATAAAAGTAAGTGCTAAAATAAAGAAAAAATGAAAAGGTGGGGTAGGGGCAGGGGAGGACAAGATGGCTGCAAAAGGCAGGCAGCTACTATAACTATGCCAACGGCAATTGAGGTAGTGCCAAACTTTCACAGGACAAGGGGAGGGAAAGGAAGGAGGGGAGGGCAGGCGGCTACAGAAGACAGGTGGCTATGATTACTATGCCTGACGGCAATTGGGGTAGTGCCGATCATTCACAGGACAAGGGGAGGGACAGGAAGGAGGGGAGGGCTGCAAAAGACAGGCAGCTACGATTACTATGCCTGACGGCAATTGGGGTAGTGCCTATCTTTCACAGGCCAAGGGAAGGAGGGGAGGACGGGCATCTGCAAAAGACAAGCGGCTACGATTACTATGCCTGACGGCAATTGAGGTAGTGCCGGAATTTGACAGAAGGAGGGAAAGGAAGGGAAGGAAGGGGGAGGGTAGGAAGAGGGAGGAAGAGGTGAAGGGGAGGAGGGGAAGGGTGCTAAAAGGCAAACAGGGTGAGTGGGGGGCAAGAGACACTCACGGGGGCAAGGGGTGGGGGCTTAGAGACACTCATGGGGCAAGGGGTGGTGGGGAGGATGGAGACCCTCACCGGGGCAAGGGGTTGGAAGCATGGAGACACTAAGGTGTGGCAAGGGTTGGGGGAGTTGGACTTGGCGACACTCACAGGGGCAGGTGATGGGGTGCTTGGAGACACTCATGGGGGGCAAGGGGTCAGGGGTGTGCTTGGAGACAACTCACAGGGGGCAAGGTGTTAGGGGTGCTTGGAGACACTCACAGGGGCAAGGGGTGGGGGTGTTGGGACTGCCTTATTTTTCTTTTGATGGTCATAGCTTGCTCCCATCTTAGCTTTAGCTTTAGATTAGACATTTTTCCAACCTGCATATCCAGTTTAATAAACACCCTTGAACTGTGATCACTTGTGTCTGTCTTTACTGTTGCCACCATGAGTTCCTTACAATACGTAATCCTTAGAATCTGCCAAATAATTATATTTTCTGTATCAAAGGTTGTAGATTTTTTTTTTTAACAACTGTATTTATTTGGTTGAAACATGGTACATGGTCACACCAAGCTTATACATATTACAAAGAAAGGCAGTATTTCCAACGCGGTCAGATCTTTACATATTTCCCCAGAATGCCATGCCAAGAGCTGCCCCCCGCCCTGGATCCCTCCCCCCTCGGCCTAACAGTGGCCTTGCAAAGATAGTTTTGCCAGTTAGGGTTTATGTGTGAAGGCCGGACCTCACGATCGTACTCCAAAAGGGCTCTCATGTGTCTGTAATTTGGTGTAAGTGTCCTTCTTTAGCTGCAGTGATTTTCTCCCCAATCAAGACATCCCATACTTTAATCCACCAGAGAGCCAATTGCGGGCTTTCTGTGGATTTCCAGCAGCGAGCTATTGTGATTCGTGCTGCCAGCAATAGCTGCGTGATCAGCTGAGCAGATCTGCCAGATTTAGGCTACACTTCCAACCCGTGGCCCCCTAGGAGCACGACCTCTGGCGTCATTGGGAGCCTGATATCCACTACGTCCTTCACTACTGAAACCACCTGTTCGCAAAAGGAGTTAATGAGTGGACAGTACACATTTGGGATACGTCCATCGTGCCCCACATTTCCACCAGCACAGTTGTTTTCTAGTTACCTGGAAATGGTGTTGCTGAGCCGGTGAGTAATACCAACAAAACATGAGTTTCCTGGTGCATTCATTATTGGTGACACATCTAGAAGAGGAATAATTTCTAGCCCAAATATCCAGCCAGGATTGAACCTCTAATGGTCGTCCAGGTCACCTTCCCAATTGCGCATGTTTGAGGGACGGTCCACTAGCAAATCCCCCTGAAGGAGTCTGTATATCTTTGACACCCCTTTGGCTTGAATACCTTCCTGGATCGTGAGTCCAATCACCCCCAAGTCCTTCGTGGCTCACTGTCTGACCGCTGGCTGTGTTATCCAGTGGTGTAGCTGCCCATAAGAACCTGTCTGTTCAGTAAGCTGGAAGGCTGCTTTATATTTTTCAAAGGTGTATGGTTGACTGCCCTCAAAGAGCTGGGATAGTGTTTATAGGACCCCCCTGTTTCCACCTCTTAAAGGCCCCCCAATGTATCCCCGGGAAAAGGCTGAGTTGTAGAAGATCGGTTTGTAAGGCCTATACCTTTAGGAATCTTCTTGTGTCAGAGTGCCAACCTCCAACCCTTCAATGTCACTCTAGAAGAGGTCAGCAAAGTCGCCTCCATGTTCCTTGGCTGGGCAGGGGCAAATGGGAGGAAGTGCAGTGGGTGTAAGAGTCTAGCCTGTTCAATCATCGCCCACTTAGGAAGAGTGTCGTGAGACGCCCATGTCAGAAGATGTGAAGTCTGTGCAGCGATGTAGTACCTGTGGAGGTTGGAAACCCCCAGTCCCCCCACCCTGGCGACCCCAAGCATTACCTTTCTTGGGATTCTAGCCTTTCTACC
Organism: Ambystoma mexicanum; assembly: GCF_040938575.1. Classification (NCBI taxonomy): domain Eukaryota; kingdom Metazoa; phylum Chordata; class Amphibia; order Caudata; family Ambystomatidae; genus Ambystoma; species Ambystoma mexicanum. The sequence continues at coordinate 1,221,070,808 of NC_090931.1, forward strand.
TCGCCAGATGAACCATGAGATTTTACGTTGGAGTTGATCCAAGGCTTTCCGTGGGATGTCTTCTGGTAGGAAAATGCAAAAGTACAGAAACCGGGGGAGCATGTTCATTTTAACTGCTGTAATGCATCCCAGTAGTGAAACCTCTTGTGTCCCCCATCTCTCTAGGTCTATCTCCAAGTTCTTAAAGAGAGGTGGAAAATTAGCACCGAACAAGTCCTGTGGGTGGGCCGTGATCCGGCCCCCCAACTATTCCACCGAACCACTCTCCTATTTGATCGGGCTAGAGGCTTGCAGGGAGCCCACCTCCTCAGAAGACAGGCCTACACCCAGTGCCACCGATTTGCTATAGTTTATTTCAAATTCAGCTACTAGCCCGAATGCGTGCAACTCCCTAAGAGCATGGGGAAAAGAGGCCTGGACATTTGTCAGAGTAAGCAAAACGTCATCGGCATAAAGAGATACCTTGTGTTAGGAACCCTGAATACGGACCCCTTTGATGGCAGAGTTAGAGCATAGCCTTTGAGCCAGCGGTTCCATAATTAGGACAAAGAATAAATGGGGAAAGTGGGCACCCATGTCGCGTTCCACACTTAAGAGGGATGGGGGAACGGTCCTGATTCAGTCTCACTGTAGTGTCTGGTGAGGTGTAATTAGCCATAATCATCTTCCGAAAGAGGGGCCTATATGGAACGCTTCCAGGGTTAGTCTCATAAATGACAAGTCCACCTTGTCAAAGGCCTTTGTGGCATCCTAGGCTAAAACTTCTAACTTCGGGTGGTCGGCCATTACTGTTTCTATCAGATTCAGGATCCTCCGGATATTAGGCCCTGTTTCCTACCTAAGACGAACCCCATTTGGTCAGAGTCTATAAGGCCTGGAAGCGTTGGGGCCAAGCGGTTTGCCAATACCTTAGAGTAAATACTTGCGTCAAAAGTTTTAAAGGGAGATTGGCCTGCATGAGGCCTTTCCCCTGGGGTCTTTATTAGGTTTCAACAGCCACAAGGTAGTAGAGGCCTGCATGGAGGGAGTGGAAGTTCCCGTAGCCCTAAAGGAGTGGAAAAGAGCAGTCAATGGGGCCAGAAGTTGGGGTCTGAAGATTTGATAACATTTGGGAAAGAAACCATCCGGACCTGCTGCCCTGGGATTTAGAGACTTAATAGCTGCTTCAACTTCCCCCATCTGAATTGGGGCCTCTAATGCCATAGTTTCCTCTAAGGAGAGATGCGGAAGAGCCGCCTTCCACAGATACTGCTTCTGCTTTTCGGGAGATCGACGGGTGGGCCGACATTACTTCGATGAAATGATCGACCGCTAACCACTTTTTTGCCTTTCCCTCATATTGCACCTTACCATCTTGGTCCCGTAACCCAATAATTGTGTTACGCCTCTTCGCCTGGGCCAATATCCTCACCAGAAACTGGTTGGCTTTAGTACCTTTCACACAGTAGCTCTGTCTGGTCACCAAGAGAGCGCATGCCATGTCCTCTGCATAGTGAACCTCTAGATTGTTTCTAGCGATTAGTAAGGAACAGTGAAGTTTTGGGGTTTACCCCCTTTTACATTTCCCCTCCAACTCCCTCATTTCTTGTTCTAGCTGGGATTGGGTTTGCATTTGCATTTGTAGTATGCTGCTGTGTGGGATATCAACTCTCCCCTTATCACTGCCTCCATGGCATCCCATGTGGCAGCCATCAATGTGTTTTCGGAAGGGTTCTCCTGAAAAAAGTTCTGTATCGCTTTAGCGGTAGTGTCTCTAAGGGCCATGTCATTCACAACTGGATCGTATAAGCGCCAGGGTGGCCTAGAGCTTGGGGAAGGGTCGCAGACCCTGACAGTCAATTGTACCGGGACGTGGTCTGATAATACTCTAGTTCCGATGGATACCCCGTCTATGAAGAGGAACTGCTGGGGACATGCGAGAAGCAAGTCTATCCGGGAGGAAGGACAGTAGACATGGGAGAAAAAAGTGAAGCCCCACTTCCCCGGATGCAGCACCTCCATACATCAACCACCGCCAAGTATTTAAAGAAGTGCAAAATGCCCACAGCTATATTATAGTCTCTCGCCGACGGGACATATGTCTTATCTACCAATGAGTCCGGGACCCCGTTGGAATCTCCCCCAATCAACACATGCCCTTTGAGAAAGGGGAGGATAGATTCCTCCAATTGTTTATAGCAATCTTCCTGTCCATTATTAGTGGCATACACCGAGACTAGGGAGTACAGTTGCCCAAAGATCTCCCCCTTAACACCCGCAAACCTCCCCCCCCCCCCCCGGATCCTGTATAATGTCTGTAAAGACTGGAGGGCGGTGTCTGTACTTCTGCTCTCTATATGGTAGAGGAGAGGCACAGAGGACCCCAGCCAAGATTCTCTATTATTGGTAACGTAGTCGAGCAAACAAGGCCTAGCTTCTCAGGAGGTGATGCAGGCTGGTTCTTAAGTACAGTGTAGTCCCCGAGCCCCCACAAAGGAATGTCAACACACTGTATTACTGAAAACACAGTCTTTATATAATTAATATTCAAAGGTATGTACACGATCACAATAACGCACTTTGTACTCGGAAATCAACAATGATAAATATATACAATTCTAAAGTGGTACCACCAATGTTATCAAATCTCATTAAAGTGCATCAACTGTACGGTTAAAATGTCACACAGATTAATAACGAGGAAACCAGCAATAGCGATAGGAAGGAACGTAAGAGGGTTGAAACAATAGGCAGAATGCTGGCCTCTACCGATAGACACAGTTCTGTGTGGAGATCCCCCCACCTGGGCAACCTGTAAAATAAAGATATATAGCACAAGCCCAGTCCATATATTGTTCAATAGCCTTATTTCCTCCTATTAAGGTTTTACCCCCCCAATGTACATGGTGGTGTAGAGTTCTTCGAAGACGCGTCGAAGGATTCTTCTTGAGTGACTCCCTTTAAAGCAGGAGCCATGGATCGTCGAGAGGCGTCAAAGATGGTGAACTTGTCGTTGACGGCGGGCGATGAGAAGTTCAAGGGTGCCGAGACCCCGATGCCGATCCAGGCGGTGCTCGTCAGCGACGTCCTGCGAGGATGAGGTGTGCGGGGCACCTTGGCGACTGATTGTTCAGGACCGCAAAGAGTTTCAGAAGAACTGTGGCCCAACAAGGGCGTCGAGTCCTCGAATTCTTTGTGGCCTTGAGGTGGCAGGAAACCCACCAGCGGATTCTCCTCGGCGCGTTGGTCGTCCTCGACTTTCTCCGGCGGGACAAAGCGGTCAACGTTGTGGGCAAGGGAGTCCTTGGATTCAAATGTCCTTAGGCAAAGGAGCGGGCGGCTCCGGTCGTCGGCGGCACGGTGTCAAGTGGTCCCCACGGCTGGGCAACACAACTTCGACAGGCCTCCAGCGGTTACACAAACCTGCGAACCCTGGTCGACGGCAATAGACTTCGACAGTGGCGAAGTACGGGTGCTTTGCTTCGTTCTCCTCAGCGGTCTCGTCTCGGGTCGGCAGCCTTTCGAGGGACTGACTTTCAGGGAGCTTTGGCAAAGGTTAGCGGTGCTCGATGGTCCCTCGGAGCACGGGAAGAGGGCGCCTTACCAGGTCCTCTCTCGGATCAGTCCTTGACGAGTTCGGCAGCTTTCAGATCAGGTCAAATCAAATGCAACAGCAAGTCTTTGTCTTCCAGCTGGCCGTCGAGGATCAGCAGTTCCAGTTACTCTTAAAGTGTAGACATAGCTTTTGAACAATTTCCAGTGGTGAGAGGTCCCCAGATATACTATCTTGTCTCTCATCCACACTGCTGGGTCACTCTCAGCAGCCAATCATAAGGAAGGGCATTCATGCAGTCAGTCAGCTAATCAGGCACACAGTGCATTCAGGCCATCCTCCTCCCTCTCAGACACTCACAACAAGGAATGTGGATTGGGACAAGTACCCAGCCATTCAACACTACACACTGCATTCAGGCCAGTTTCGGGCAGGGCTGTCTCAGTCTTTGTCTCTCATACCAGAAACCAGACAGCCACAACAAGAAGTGTATATTGGTCACACACTCCATTCACCCAGGTCCCACCCACAGGAGGTACCCACAACATACAGTCACTGGGAAGGCTCCAGTCAGTCTGGACTGGACTTCACAACAACACCATATATGGAACTTCCCCCCAACAGCCAGTCAGGGGGAAGGGACAGTGTCAGGGCTTCCCAGGACTTTGGGAAAACAAGGTAATAGGTAATAGAAAGCAAGAGGCCACGGGCCATCTTGTTTTCCATCAGGAATCCACTGATTCCAATGGCAGGGCCTGGGGATCCCAAAATGGAGGATACTCAGCGCACCTGTCAAATTCAGCATGGAGCTGCCACCAGCCCATACCCCGCTCTGCGGGCCACCCACAGGTGCCCAAAAAACATACACTAGAGGCACAGGGTTGTACCCGCACCCATGGGTGCCGTAAGGGTATCCCACGGGTCTGTTCACCAAACCCAAAGAGAGAGAGCTGCACCGCCAGGAGTCCCACATGAACTCCTGCACGGAAAATATGACAGAACACACGATAACAAGGCAGTAAAGGACAAGGATACGGAGGCCCTGTCCCTCTGATGCATTTCCAGCATCACAATGTTCACCTCCCTAAATGCAAATCTTTCACCAGTAGGATAGCTGTTGCCCCAGTTTTTGTGCCACTGGACACGAGGAATTGTTTCGAAAAAAGTCTCTGTTCCAGAGATGTGAGAAATCCGGGGGGAGAAGATGGGTTTATGCAGAAAAATCACTTTGCTGTACAAGTCTTTTAAGCATTGCAGAATTGATTTCCCTTTTGCTCAGGAGTTTAGACCCTTTACATTGAAGGACACAAACTCAATCTTACGGTGTGCCGGAGGTGCTACACTGGGATCAGGGTCCTCCATCTAAGGGGGGAAGGAGATATGCCTTTTGCGACTCCCGCAACACTGCCTACATGGTGTGGACCCTTACCACATGAAAACCATAGTTTTATTTGAACTAGAAAACCAGAAAAAAACAATCCAACAGATAACTGAAAAACAAGAAAGGGCATTTCGCCCTGTCACCCTCCTAGTGCCATCACACTCCGGGCCAGACATGGGCCGCATGAAGCCCGGGATAAGTACTTTATCTTGTAACGCTTTTTCTGCTGTCAAACTTAAGTTTGCCCTTTTTACAAGGGGACCTGCACTTGACCATCCCCGGAGCCTCAGGTGTGTGGAGGGGGATCTCCCTGGTTTCTGGCCTTTAAGAAACCTTGCCCATGAGCCCACTTTTGATTTTGAGGCTGCCTGACCGTCCAGAAATTGAGGAATCGTTGAGGCAGAGCCGATGCTTTTCTTTTGTGGGAAACAACTCCCCATGATCCCTTCTGCCTCCTCCAGCCTGTCAATAGAGTGGGCCGACCCCTTGAACGTAAACTGCAGAGTTGCCAGGAAAAACCATCAGTATTTGATGATTTAGCAGGAACAGAGTGAGAGAGCAGAGAGATCTTTGTTTTTGGACCGTAGTGGTGGCCAGCTCTTGATAGATTTGGAGAGCCGAACCCTGGTAGGTTAGGATGCCATGTGTGTGCGCCCTGCTGCCATTATCTCCTGTTTCATGGTTTTGAAATTGACCTGAGTGATTACGTCTGGTGGGGCATTTAGTGATGGGCCTCCCAGAAGTGCAGTCTGTGCGTGCGGTCCAACCGTAGCAGTGATTTCTCCATGTCGGGCAGGAGGGCTTGGAAGAAATCTCCTATGTATTCTGGAAATGGAAGAGCCTGATCAGAGATGGAGGATGGCACTCCCTTAATATGAAGGTTATTCCTATGAGCTCTGTTCTCCATGTCCTGTTTTTTCGATTCCAGGGCTTTGCTTTTCTTTTTCATTGAAAGCATTCTCTGTAGCAGGTCAGCTAACCCTGTAGAGTGAAGCAGGACTTGGTCCTCCGTTTCCCCCAGCCTCTGCTCTGCCTTCACTACCCTCTGGTCCAGATGGTCCAGTCTGGTTAAAATTTCAGCTATGCAATTATCGAACTCCGCCTTGATGTCCATGGCAAAGGCATGCATATCTTCTTTTGTTGCCAACTGGGCTGCTGAGTGGTCCAGCGATGGAGGAACTGCCTTTCCCGCCTCCGCTCTTTTCTCCTTCTCTGCTTGCATCAGCAATGTGGAAATGTCCATGTTTATCTGGCCTTTTGGATGCTTAGACATCTTGTGTCTGTGGCAAGGGTCTTCCTTCCTTATGAAAAGGAGCTCGCAAGGTTAAGTGAGGAGGATTTTGTGAGGTACGGTGCCCTCCTGCTTTCAGCTTAGTGCTGGGTGTCGATCCAACACGATTCCCTGTGTGCACCTCCCCCACTCCACATCTTAGGGCCTCCGTTAAATTTCCACTCCATGACGCTGCCACCCAGTTGAACCGGGGGCTAATAATGGCCCCTATCTGGATGGAGCCACCCCACCCCGGGCTTGTACTTCCCCGCTTCCCTCCTAAACCGGGGACGCTGGGAGGCGCAGACACTCACTTGCCAGGCTGCCCTGTTGCCGCTTGGGCTTGTGTCCTCCCTCTCTGCACAGGCTGGATTGCAGGCAGCTCCTGGGGCACGGGGCGGGAACTCCCACTCTCTAGATCAAACGGCTTCACCTCTGCGAACTGGCAGGGTGATCGCTGGCCGGGGGTGATTTTAAAGCGGCGCCGCCATCTTGAGGACGCTCCATCGGCAGCAGGGTGACTCGGCTCCTGGGCTCTCGCCTACTACATAGCTCACATCGAGGATCCCCACTTCATTCCCTTAATCTCCGATGATTGTGGCACATCTTGCTTCCTTCTCCGAGGTCAGCAGAAGGAAAACCAGCGTATTATCCCGCTTCAGGCTCAGGCTTCACATGGAGGCCATCAGCAGCGCAACCACATCGCTGGCGCTGCTAGCCACGCCCATTTATATTGCTTTGGGGTTTTTGACGTACAGTAGCATGTCATCCGCATAGAGGGAGATGGTTGAAATATGTGAGAAGAGCTTAACCCCCCCTACGTGAATGGAATTCCCTTATGGTGAATGCAAGGTGTTCAACCATTAGTGCAAAAAGGATAGGCGAGAGGGTGCAACCCTGTCTCATGCCCCTGCTGGGAAAAATGCTATCAGAGGACAACTGGTTCTTCAATATCATGGCCATATATAATAGTCAAATCCATTTAATATACTGGAGACCTAGACCGGATCTGTGTAGGATTTCAAATAGAAAAGGCCATTCGACCGAATCAAAGGCCTTTTCAGCATTCAGGGCCGCTACTACAAAGGGAATGCCTTCATTAACTTTATGCACCAGGAAGAAAAGCCACCTCAGGTTGTTTTGTGTAGACCTGCCCGGGATAAAGCCTGCCTGGTCAGGAAGAACTAAAGCACCATATGAGGGAGGAGTCTATCAGCCAGTAGTTTTGCTAGAATTTTATTATCAGTATTGGTAACTGACAGGGGCCTATAGGACGCACCGCTGGAAGGAGTTTTATTAGGTTTAAGCAGGAGTGTGACCACTGTCGTCCTGGTGGATTCAGGGAGAAGACCAGCAGATATGGAGAATGCATACATAAAGCAAAAGGTGTGGGGCAAGGGTAGTGGCATTTTCTTTGTAGAATTCGGCAGAAATACTGTCCTGGCCAGGGGCCTTGCCACTAGGGAGATCCTGAATGACCCTACAGATTTCTTCAACAGAAGGGGGCGAGTTCAGCAGGGCCGTATATGCGGGATCCAGGCAACCCGGTCTAGGTAAGATCTAATTTTTTCGGGAGAAACCGTTAATTGTGATGAGTATACTAAACTATAATAGTCTCAAAATATCTTATTGATGTCATTGGAATCACATATCTGGTTCACATTAGGGTCAGAAACCTCCACTATCCCTCCCTGGTCCCTATCCTTGCGGATCGCCTAAGCAAGGGTACGACTGGGTCTACCGCCTTCTGCGTATTTGGTCGCTAGAACCGGGTCACCCAAACACCTGTCCTCCCTATTCTGTCTCAAGATGTGCAAGCCTCTTACCAGCCAGCAATTTCTCAACTTGTGGACCCCCCCAAGAGTCTGTTTATGTTCCAATTCTTTAATTTCTTTGTCTAGATGACGCAGGGTCCCCCTCAAAGATTTAAGAACCCCACCCTCCCAGGAAATGCAGCAACCCCTTATAAACACCTTAACGGCCTCCCAGATCATTATAGTCAGGACTGAATCAACATTGGTATGAACATATTCAAGGATATCCTCTTAAATCCCACCCGGAACACCTCGTTCTCAAGAGCTCGAGGGTGGAAGTGCCAATGAGGATGGTGCGGCACCGTGTTAGGAATGGAAATGACAGCCAGTATCGGGGAGTGGTCAGGGAGTGTCCTTGGTAATATTATGGTTAGCTGTTTCGCACCGACCAAGGGAACGGTCAGCATAATGTAATCTATACTGGAGGCACTGCCATGAATACCCGACTAGAATGAGAACTCTCAAGTATTGGGGTACAAATATCTCCATATATGCACCAACCAAAATGATTTGGCTATATCGCCCCAGGTAGTGGCTGCTTTAGATAGTGTAGTTTGCATGTCATTGAGCGGTCAGGGTCTAGGGACACTGCTAAATTAAAGTCCCCCACCCACATCACTTCATATGAAGGGAATCTATGGATCATAGCTGCTCAGTTCTTGAAAAATGTAGGTGAATCCACATTAGTAGCATATATATTGATAAAAATAATTTTCAATCCAAAACATTCACCCGCAAGAAAGATATAGGGCCTCATTACAACTGTGCCAGTCCGGAAACACTGGTGCCGGTAAGCCTACTGGCACCGGTGTTTCCAGACCAGCACAGTACAACTCTGCGCGCGGGTGCTGTCCTGCCCACCAGGGTCACTCCTTTTGGGTGGAACGGCACCTGCCCGCAGATTTTCACGGAAGCCCCGGCACCGTTATTAACGGTGCCGGGGCTTCCGTGGTCCCCATTCCCATTGAGTGCTATAGGACTCACATGGGAATGGGGATTTACAATTACTGGCGCCTGATTTCCTGGAACGCCGGGGTTGTAATCCCTTGGTGTTACCGGCAAGCCAGGGGCCGGTAAATATTGCAAGACAGGCGTCAACCCGCGGGTAACACCGGCAGGGTTACCGCCGGACTTGTAATGAGGCCCATAGTGTCCCGCCACGTCACATATTTTGTGATGGAAACTAAATTTCACTGACTGATGTATGTATATCGCGAAGAACCATATCTATGTATCACCAAGCTCCTGACCAATGGGTGCGTACCATCCCCAAGGAGGTGTGGCTCTCATAAACACAGAACATTAACCTTGTGCATTGCGACTTGGTTAATCACCAATCGAAATTTTTTACAGTTGGTGACCCCTTTAATGTTCCAAGACATTACATTTAGGGATTCACCCCCCCATGGTCATTCAAATTAAGGACCAACCGTGAGGTATCACGACACGGCCAGTGCATCCCGGATTGTTTCATACCCAGAGAGACAGCACAACCATTTACCATGCGATTCTGTAACAGAAGACAATGATCATGTAAGCACCTTAAACATAAAACAACCTTTTCCACTCCCACCCATGCCAGAAACACCAACATACCGGCATATTACCCACCCCAAAGAAACCAACACACATAAAGAACAAGACGCAATGGCTGCGCCGACGGGGCACTGGCCGCGGCCGTACCGCTCGGGTAGCCAGCAACAGAACCAATATCACGCTATTGTGGTACCAGCCATTCCCCTCTTGAGTCTAGAATTGTGATGGACAGGTCGGATTGCAAGAGGAGGGACACATGCTTGGGTCGGTGGTTAGAGTCCCCCTGGGCCTCAGTAGGACCAGACAGCTTAGAGACAAAACGGTCAGCGGATGCAGGGTTGGTAAAACAACAGGTCTTTCCATTGTGGACTATTGGGAGCTTAGCGGGAAACAACATAGCGTATCAAAGGTTTTTCTTTCTGAGCTTATTTTTAACAGCCTGAAACAACTTCCTCTGTTCCTGAACCTGTGGACTGAAGTCAGGGAATAGCCTGATGACTGAGGAGCCATAGCGCAGCTCACCTTTGTCCCTCGCAGCTCTGAGAAGGGTGTCTCTGTCCCTATGATTGAGTATCCTGGCAATGCTGGGTCTGTCTGGTGCACCCGGGGTGGCTTAGGGGCGAGGGAGCAATGCGCTCTTTCGACCAGGAACATGGTGGATATCGAGGGATGCTCGAGTATTTCCAGTAGGAGTTTTCTTACAAACACTTCCATGTTGTCAATTTGTGTAGATTCAGGGACACCCACACTGCTCACATTGTTCCTATGTGATCTCTCCTCCAGATCCTCATTTTTGTCCTCCACACGTCTCACTGATTGCTGTGGAGACACCACCTCCCTCTGCAGGATTCTACCCTATCCTCATTGTCCCCTATCTACTGCTCCGCTTCAATCATGCGGCCACATAGTTTGTCTTTTTGAATGGCTGAGGTCTCCACCTTGCAAGTTGCGTATCAATTTTGGAGCCAAGATTGTCTGTGCTGTTTTTTAGAGCAATCATAGTTTGATAGTGGACACATCAATTGGCGTGGAGGACGAGGCTGCAGCGGGTGGATGGGAGGGCTGGTCCTGGCGTGCAAATTGATCCATTTGAGCTTGTTTCTTGTTATTCCCCATCTTGTCAAATGGTAAGCTAACAGCAGAGGATGATATGCAGCAGGAGCCCAGGGCCGGTAGTAATCCCAGTTAGGATGCTGTGAAGTACTGGGCAAGCCACCAGGGTGCAGCGCCTATCTCAACGCCACCCCAAGTAGTGCTGATCTGGGCTGCAGCAGTGACAGGCCCCAGCGAACAAGCAACAGGTGGTCAGGGCTCTCCACTGTGAGGATATGGTTGTTAAGGGGCTTGGCGGGGCTCCCGCTGTCTATCGCAAATGAGGTCAGTATAGCCAGGGAGGGTGTCCAAGGATCTGTCCTAGTGCTGTCGATGCTGCGCAAGGTTTATGCCCCCTTGCCAAAAAAGTATGTAGATGTCTTGTCAGCATGCCTGCCACACCCAGAGCAACACGCCACGTTGGAAGCCAAACAATGTAAGGTATTCCTCTTTGGAGAGTAGGCACAGGGCCAGGAGTAGCCACATAGCCTGGATTGAGGGATGCAGCCTTATGCTTGGGGTACCCGGACTCTGCAGTCCCACGGAAAACACCCAGGCCCAGAGCAGGGTCTGCAGCTGCAACAGAACTTGTAATGTGGGACAGGAAAGAGGCGGCGATGCTCCTGGGGGCACAGCCCCCCGCAGCCCCACTGAGCGCAATCGAGCCCAGTGCGGGGCGCGGGGCAGTCGCCGGCGGCCCGGGGGCAGGGGGAGTACCAATGGGACAAAATCACCCAGGCTATTGGGAGGGCGCTAACTGGTCAAACTCTCGTGGTCAGGAGGCAGGGTTCCGGATCTTGCTCCACCAGCATGTGCAGGAAATCAGAGCTCTGGGGCTGACGGTGGAGTTTGGTGCACATCCCGCGTCCACACCAGCTGCATCACACTTCCCCACCAAGGCTCGGGGCCCAGAAGGAAGCCACAAGGCACGGATAACACTGGATGTTGCGCAAGCAAGCCGCAAGAGGATTCAGGCGGCAGCCTCGGGATATTATGAGCACAATTCCAGTGTTTTCAGTTTACGGCAGCCACAGTAGATTAGGATGATGCAGGATATGAAGTGTTGCTGGATGCAAGCTCTCTCAGGCCGCAGCCACCTTACAGCCGTGCAACAGTGTCCCCCCATCTCTGTTGACATCTTAATGTAACTTACTGAAGCTGATTAAAGTAACTTGGTGGAACCTACTTGATGTGCCTGAGGATCATGCGTTATTTCACCCAAGCCCTCCCTTCTGTCCGCCAACTGACACCTCGATGACACTCCAACTTTAGGGCCACTCAGTCTTGCATGGGAATATGGTACAGCACGGATGGACAATCATCATGAACTAGAAATTGACAAAGCCAACAACACACCACATCATTGCTATTCAAGCAGCTACCATTAAAAATGAGCATTTTGTCTTTAAATCCTATCATGTTTTTGGGCAATGTCACTGGCCCAGTATGCTTGGAGTTGCACCATTTGCAGCAAATTTGACACTTTTCCCTAAACATTCTTTGGAGAGAACGGGAAGGAGACCCCATAAAACTATGTTTGCCCTGTCCACAGAAAGGGCCTCATTACAAGTATGGAGGCAGCCATGCCTGTGCAAATATTATGTACATGATGCATACATTTATGTAATGATGATTTCAAGAGGATAGGGTTATCACAAAGGCTCTTCTGGGGTTGCCTATGGGTCTCATTCCAAGTTGGGCGGTAAAGGATACCGGGCACCGGTAAGGAGAACGGTGCCGGTAATCCCTTACCGCCCTACTACAAGGTCACTTAGCAGGTCTGACCAGCCGTTCTGGACGGGACCCGTTAACGGACCAGAGCGCTAATAACGGGCTCGCAAGTCGCGAGCCCGTTATTAGCGCCCTCCCCATTCCCATTGAGCCCTATGGGGACTCAAATGGGAATGAGGAATGGCATTTTCAATGGGGACTTACCGGTCCCGTAAAGGTCGGACTACACCGGTAAGTCCCCATTGAACTATACTGGTGCCGGACCCGTTATTGGTGGCAGTCATGGCTCAAGTAGCGCCATGACTACCACCAATCTCGGAATGAGGGCCTATGTCTTGAACTTATTAAGACATGAAGGACAATGAAGGGCAATCTCATGTTTTCGAATTTCAGCTGTGAAAGCATGAAATGCGGGCAACATGGGCATATATTGGTTAGGATACCATGTTTTCGTCAGGGCATAGCAGCACGGAAATATGCTTTACGGTGGCAATGCTGGCATGTATAGTTGAGGATAGTAACCAGACAGTAAACAACCCAAACGCTAAAACCAGGGGGTTAGCAATCCTTCCTACTATCTGGGTAACAAGAACTGTATACATAAAGATAAGGAAAGATTGACTATTTCAAGGTGCACTCTCTTGTAACATGTTAAGAAGTCCTGAAAAAATGGACCTACTTAATCATTTATAATGAACACTATTGCAAGTCTTTATTGTACAACCGTCTAAAATACATGTTTTCATATGCCCGACAAAAAAGATTAAAAGAACTGTAGTGTAGGAAACACCATTTCATCTTGATAGATGTAATAACTATTTATAGAAATGAATCACATGTACATCACTGCGTCCATGGCCACCCTTACAGAAAGGTTACACTGAAACATGTTATGACGCTGACTTCAGTCACTGCCTGACGTGCTCATAACTGAATACATAGCTTGACTAACCTAATTATCTTGCATGATGTCAAATGCATTGCACAATCTATATGTATCAGTGATTGTACCGCAGGAAATCATCAGCCTAATGTCAGTCCATATGTCATAAGCACAGTGTACATGGTCTCTCTTTTATGCCCCAGCGCCTATTATTTGGTGTTCTCACCCCCGTAGTTACACCGCATGCCCCTGAATCCATACATTCCAAAGTAATTGCTGAGTCTGACCCCTAAACATGACTAACTTATGTAATCCTAGCCAAGTTGAACTTGCCTATTTTCATGAACACCTTGCGAAATCGAATTTGCCCATTTTGTGCATCCCTAGCCAAGCCAAACTCGCCTATTCTATGTACTCTCAGCCAAGTCGAATTTGCCTATTTTTATGAATACTTTGTCATATCGAACTTGCTTATTCTGTGTACCTTTAGCCAACTCGAATTTGCCTACCCTGGTGAACACTTTGTTAAAATTGAATTTGCCCACTTTGTGCACTCCTAGGCAAGCTGAACCTGCCTATTCTATGTACTTCAGCCAAGTCGAGTTTGCCTACTTTTATGAATACTTTGTCATATCGAACTTGCTTATACTGTGTACCTTTAGCCAATTCGAATTTGCCTACCCTGGTGAACACTTTGTTAAAATTGAATTTGCCCATTTTGTGCATTCCCAGCTAAACTGAACCTGCCTATTCTCATATTCACTTTGCTAACCGAATTTGCCTACCTTCATTAACATTTAGCCTATTTGAACCTGCCCATCTTGTGTACCAATCTTATCTAGTGAATCCACCCATTCACATGTAGTACATTGCTAAATCGAAACTGCCTATTTTAAGTAACCCTAGCCAAACAAACCTTGTCTACTGTTGAGATCGTACTTAAATCTCTAGATATATATGCTAGACTATACTCTCTCACACTGCAAATGGAAAGATGCTAATCCTAGCATCACTGATATGCACTGTGATGGCTACCAGCCATACTAACCTTAGAAATCAAGGACATACTGACGAGTTCCCGCTAGAACCCTTCTTGAACCTTAGACAGCTTACCTCAATTAACACAGCAATAAATATTGTCACCATGAGCCAACCTATACATAACAGTGCCTGTGCAACAGCTACTTACGACCCTCTACCCTGTGCCACCACTAACAGAAATGATAGACTCCGTGCTAGATTATCTAAAATACACGAACCTCTGAGAAGATCTTGCCCATCTACCAACCTTAAAACCAACCTCAAGGAAGATCTAGAAAACCGCTCCAGACGGTCCAACATACGCATTAAAAACATGGCGGAATCTGTTCATGATATAGAACTGAAGCAGGCAGTGAAGGAGGCCTTTAGAGATGTCCTGGATGCTCAGGAAACGGAGGAAATTGGGATTGACAGAGTCCATCGGGTAGGACCAAAAAGGACAGGAGCACCGGGAGAAAGACCAAGGGTTGTCCTGGCGGCTCGCTCGTCTTATTCACAGAAAGAACAGATTCTGAGGAGGGCAAGAGAAATGGAGAACATCAGAATGAATGGACAAGAGGTGCAGCTCTATCAGGACCTGGCGCTGGTGACCCTACAAAAGAGAAGAACTATGGCCCCTCTGGTCAAAGCCCTGGTGGCGAAACAAATCCGCTATAAGTGGACCTTCCTATTTGGGCTCTTATTCACCTGGGAAGGAAAGCAGAGAAGGGTTAACACTTGGGAAGAAGGCCTCAGCATGATGGGATTACAAGAAGAGAAAGTGGACTCGGAAGAAGCTAATACAAGGGGAGACCAATCGCGAAAGCCGAGAGGCTGGGAAACGGTCAGACCAAGAAGAACAAAAGCAGGAAGGGAAGATCGTAGGCAACAGCGATGACGGAAGCGAGATGAAATGGACTTGAATGGACAGAAAAATATGTGAGGTCAATTCACGGTACCCCTAGAGGGTGTGCGGAGAAATACAGATAAGCCGCATACTATTTGGAGTTGGCAGTCCGGGAGGGACCCACAAACTTGGAATCGGGTGAGAAAGAATGGAAATGTGGGGTTTAGGATTGCCCACATATTTTACCCCCGAGGGTAAGATGGGCAGGGAGCGACAGGCGCAACGCCCTAGCGACAATAGGAACCCTCGCCCACCTTGGGGGCAAGTTGTTTGCTTTAATGTTCTTGGTTGGGGGGGACAGTTAATGGGGAGGGGTGGGAGGGATAGGGGCAGGGACCATACATTTCGGGCAACTAGGGGGACTCTGAAGCTGTGCGTGATCACGTAAAAAATGGGAAAGATACGTATACTGAGCTATAACATAAGGGGCATGAACCATCCAACGAAAATGGTGAAGCTGGAGATGCTGCTTAAAAGGGAGAAGGCAAATGTACTTTTGCTTCAAGAAACCCATATTAGGACAAGGGACAAGCAGAAAACTCGCATCAAAGGGTATAAAATATGGGCACAGGCTACCTCAACAGAGAAAAAATGGGGGGTGCTGATAGCGATACAGGAGGGGAAGGGAGCCAATCTGGTGGAGGCATGTACGGATAAAGAAGGGAGATACGCATTTGCTAATGCGGAATTTGAAGGATATCGCATTACCCTTGTATTGATATATGCACCAAATCAGGGACAAGATGGCTTTCTCAGAGATGCAATGGGGAAACTTGAAAACTTTGCCAAGGGGCAAGGGGGAGGTGCTACTAGGAGGCGATCTGAACATGGCTTGGAATCCATTACTAGACAGAAGTGCAGGCAATGCCCAGGGCTAAGGTGCACCATCTAAACGCCTTAGACAACAGATGGATCACATGACCCTTAATGATGTGTGTTGGGAACTGAAGGGGGAACAAAGGGGTTATACATACTTCTCGCACGTTCATGATTCTATGTCAAGAATAGATTATTTCTGGGCATCAGTGGGACTTTTGGGAAAGATTCAGGGGATAGAACTGGGAACGATAGCGCTGTCAGACCATGCACCACTCTGGCTAGATCTAACCCTACCGGGGAAAACAAATAATCTGTGGAGGTGGAGATTACCCCTGGATGTAATCCAAGACCCGATTACAGGGGAGACCATAAAAGAAATGATTTAAGAATACTTTGCGCAAAACGATACAGGGGGGGTTTCCATAGCCACGATATGGGACGCTTTTAAAGCGGTCATGAGAGGAAAGCTCATAGCATTAAAAAGTACGAAGGAAAAACAAAGATATATGTGGGAAAAGGAACTGGAAAAGTCTATAACAGAGTTACACGGGGAAATCTTGGCCCACCCCACCAAGGCGTTAAAAAAAGCGCTGAAACACACACAGGGCCAACTGGAGCTGTTGCGCATAAAAGGAGCAGAAAGGAACCTACTCTACCTCAGGCAGAGATATTACATAAAAGCAAACAAGGCGGACATACTCCTAGCGAGACAACTCCACTCAAAGCAGAAAGATACAAGGATTAAGGCCATGCGAAACTCTAGGGGGGAAATACAGACGGGCACACAAGAGATGGGGGAGACATTTAGAGAGTTCTACCAAAATCTATATACCTCGGGCCTCCCAGATGTAGAAGCACAAGACACATACCTAAAGGCCCTCCCCATCCCGCGAATCTCAGAAGAAGATAGACAAACCCTAGAGAATCCAATCAGGGAAGAGGAAGTTAAAAAAGCAATCATGGAACTCCCGGTAAATAAAGCACCTGGCCCAGACGGTTTCACAACCCCTTTCTATAAAAAGTACGCAGATCAGATAATCCCACCTCTCACCAGGCTTCTAAATTCATTCAAAGATAGCGGCAACGTGACTCCTACAATGAATGAGGCGAAGGTCTTAGTCTTCCATAAAGCAGGGAAGGATCCGAAACTCCCCGAGGCATATAGGCCTATCTCCCTGATCAATATGGATGCAAAAATATATACAAAGATCCTAGCATTAAGGCTATCCCCGCTCCTCCCAAAACTAATTCACCTAGATCAATCAGGCTTCATCCCGGGAAGGCAAACTCACGACAATCTTAGAAGGCTCATACACTTAGTGGAAAAAAATAGGCATAACACACACACCCGCGCTATTACTCTCAGTGGACGCCGAGAAAGCATTTGACCGGGTAGAATGGTCAATGCTATTCAAAGTTCTAGCCTGCATGGGATTTGGGGAACAATATATAGCCAGGATCAGGGCGAACTATAACTCCCCCTCCTGCAGGGTGGCCATCAATGGAGAAGTCACAGACAAGATAACGATTTCCAGGGGTACGAAGCAGGGTTGTACGCTATCTTTTGGCACACAGCACAAAGTAATAGCATATGCAGACGATATGCTGATAACCTTGGAAAACCCGGAGTCAACTCTACCATCTGTGGTTAGGGAACTAGATGAGTTTGGGACCATATCAGGACTGAAAATTAATAGGAAAAAGTCAGAAATACTAATCTTGGCGGGAGATAGGGGAAAGATAGAAAGGGAAGCTAATCTACTGGATCTTAAAATTGGTGGGAAGGGCATAAAATACTTGGGAATAAGAATAACCCAAAAGATAGAGCAGCTATACGGGGAGAATTACCCGCGACTCTTAGCAGACGTACGTAAAGACCTAGAAAGATGGAATCCACTTCGGATCTCCTGGTGGGTTAGAATACAATCGGTCAAGATGACCAGTCTCCCAAAAATTCTATATTACTTCCAGGCTCTCCCGGTGAGCGTCCCCCTTCTTTAAAACGTTATCTAAAGCTATCTCCTCATTTATATGGAGAGGAAAGACCCCGAGAATCGCTAGGGCTACCCTCACAGCACCAACCAGGGAGGGGGGGATGGCACTTCCCCATTTCAAGGAGTACTACCATGCGGTGCAATTAAAGGTCCTGCGGGAATGGATGGGGGCAGATCCACAGCAGATCTGGGCGACACAAGATAGTGCAGTGGCAAGGACTCCTTTGGTGGAACTACTTTGGAAACAGAAACAACATAGCCACCCTAATCTAGGCATAAGCGAAATTATGAGGAACACGCTTGAGGCATGGGACTCCCAAACACGGACAGGTATAATGGCCACGGCGCTGGGCCCCTTCACACCCATCTGCCGAAATCCCCTATTCCCACCAGGTATGGAACAAGGGGCATATGAGAAATGGGAAGAAGCGGGCATAACGAAAATAGGGGAAATGTTTATAGACAATGAAATTAGGTCACTTGACTCTTGCTACTCAACTGCATCTCGCTCCAGACAAGACAAGTACAAATATGAGCAATTTAAACATTGGTTGAAATCCCGGGATATTACGAAAGCGGCAACTAGGGATCTCACGCCCTTTGAGACCTATGTTATCTCCAACACAGGGGCAAAGAAATGGGTGTCGACTCTCTATTCATTTATAAACTCACAAGAGGAGGAAATAAAGTGGTCGTACATGATCAGATGGGGCAGAACGCTGGGAGAGGAACCTACAAAAACCCAATGGGAGGACTTGTGGAAATTAATCCCCAAGATGATACGCTCTGCACAGACTAGAGAAATGTGGACCAAAATAGTTGTTCAATGGCACTACACTCCAGAAAGACTGCAAACCGTGTTTCCCAAAACATCAAACAAATGCTGGAGAGGATGTGAGGAGGTGGGATCGTGGAGGCATATATGGTGGGACTGTAAAGGGATTACACCATTCTGGTAGGAAGTAAAGGGAGAGATGGAAAAAATGTTTCCGAATGTGGCGCAGCTGGGAGAGGGGGTGTGGCTATGCGGTATGAGAGACCATAATGCAAAACAATTCACAAAATCGCAGTGGAGAGGCTTCATGGGGCTCCTCATAGCAGCATGGGCAACCATCGGCCAGAATTGGAAAAATAAGGACACCCCTCAGACTTTCACATGGTTGCAAAAGGTATGGGCCCAAATAACGATGGAAAAAGTCACCCACACGATTCAGGGCACGAGAGACATATTTGTAAAGGAATGGGAAGGGATACTTGAATACCTTCAGTCTGACTTTATGGAACAATGGTGTCCCCACAATATAAAAGTATTGGATATTTTCAATGCATAAAGCTCCCAAATTTGGACATAAGCGCCCTGATGGGGAGGGCGGAGGGAGGGGCGGGGGGGGGAGTTTACTGTTTGTCTACTGTTGATGTTTGACATGAAAATTTAATAAAAAACAAGTTTAAAAAAAAAACAACCTCAAGCTTAGTCTGACACCTGGCCAGGTCAAGCGGCCTCAGCCACTACCTACCTTGGTTACGAAAGTTCATCAGAATAATACTCACAAGCGCAACGCATGTGCTAATAATTCTGACTAATCTACACCAGTTAAGGCAGCTACGAAGACACCCCCCCTTAAAGGAGCGCTCCTCAATGCAAGATCGCTCATCGCTCATGCCACTGACATTGCCGACCTAATTACAGATAGTAATCTGGACTTCCTGGCTATCACGGAAACATGGCTCCATAGTGCAGCAGGACCGTCACTCATCACCTCAAACCCTCCTCGCAAATACTTCTACTAGGGTATTCCAACTTAGGCTTTATGGACCAAATGGACAAAAACGCCACAGATGTAGCCAATACAATCAAGGCACTAGGTCTGTCCCAAAAAGTTAATAAACCTACCCACCAAAAAGGGAGAATATTGAACTGGATAGCGGATTACAATTGTACAGCGACTATTTCATCCGTCCTGCCGCTCTCCTAGACAGACCACACACTGGTGTCCTTCCACCTATCCACCATCAGAATCACCCCACTGGCTCCCCAGGTAGCGCCACCATGCCTAACCAGAAATAAAAAAAGGATTACGGTAGAGAATATTATCCCTGCTATCCTTCCCACCCTTAATACACTGTCAGAAAATCTTGATCCCAGTATCTTA
The DNA here is from genome assembly GCF_040938575.1 of Ambystoma mexicanum. Lineage (NCBI taxonomy): Eukaryota > Metazoa > Chordata > Amphibia > Caudata > Ambystomatidae > Ambystoma > Ambystoma mexicanum. Next base: position 1,221,090,940 of record NC_090931.1, read on the forward strand.
GTTCAATAATTCAATAATATTATGCTCACTACCATGGACAGAATTGCCCCTCTCATAGTAAACCTACGGCCCATTTAAACAAATGGTTTATGCCACAACTCAAGGACCTCCGTACCCTAAAAAGAAAAAGTGAAACTAATTGGAGACTCTTCCCCACTAGTGAGAATAAAACCAAACTAACCTCACTCTCCTTACATTATAAGAAGGAAGTCTGCCGGGCAAAACGTAACTCCTACGATGAGCGCATTGCCAAATCCAATTCTAGTATGAAAGAACTCTTTTCCATAATGAAAGAACTCGAGTCCCCAATAGCCACACCTGAAATCTGTACCAAAGATAAATCTTGGTGTACAGACATCCAACATGCACTAGCTAATAAAATTGTTACGCTCCAAAACAAATTCAGCAGAAAAAAGAAGTGTTGAACCTACAATACTCGCCTAACATTCCCGTACCCAATGCTTCACCATTGGACCACAACAATATCTTCAATTTCTCCAAAATGTCTACCCTAGAAGTAGAAAAAAATCATCCTGTCACTGAAGCCTTCCAATTGCAAAGGTGACATCTGCCCAGCACAACTAATTAAAGATGCCGCCAGAGATTTATCCCCTTTCTTCACCAAATTGATCAATACCTTCTTTGCCTCAGGGACTATCCATGCCAACCTCAAACAGTCCTGGGTGCTCCCCCTCCTGAAGAAACAGACTCTAGACCCACTCATAGCTACCAATTACCGGCCCATTACTACGGTTCCATTCCTACTCAAAATACTGGATAAAGCTGCATACAACCAAATTCAAAAACTCCTGGGTAACAGACAATCTGTCTTCCGCCCACTACACGGAACTGAATCAGCCTTAATTGACTTAAAAACCCAAATAGATGAGTTGAGAGACAAAGGGAAGTCAGCACTTCTGCTCCTACTTGATCTCTCAGCCAGATTCGATCTGGTCAACCATAAAATCCTCTGTAAACACCTTGATTCTGCTGCCCACTTCTCCCCGGAAGCTATCAACTGGATTAAATCCTTTTTGAGCGAGAGAACCATGAGAGTCTTCTCTCCTTTGTCTGACCTCATGTCTTCCACCTTGGTGGATTGACACAGCGTTACTTAAACGCCCACCTGACGCAACATCCTATTTCAGGCCACCCATAGGAACGGGCACACCAAGGACCTCGAAATCCTTACAGTGTACTTAGACACTGCCTCCCCTCGAGCCACTGCGCTCCAAAGATCCAACCTCAAAAGATACCTCCACCCATGGAATCATCCTGTCCTGATGAAGGCCACTCCACTAGAGCTCACTTAGCTCAACTCCTGGCTGAAACACTGTCGTGTTGACCTTTTGTATTTTGTGTGTTGTTGTTGTTCAACCCTACATTGTTCTGACATATTGTCCGCTGCTAAATGTGCTATCACCTCACTAAGTCCGCTGGTCTCCTTCCCAAGGACACATCAGTGGACATAGAAGCAATAGATTGATACAAATTGATACAAATATTCAGCATTTGTACCCTACAAATTGGTTACTTAACCTCAAAAATGTTTACCGGTATCTTTTGCTCCAGATTATGTGTATTGAAAACACCCGCTGCAATTTAATTAAAACCCCATTGCAGCCTACAGAATTGTCTTGTCAAATATTTGTCACAACTATTGATATTAGTTTACTGCCACCACTGAAAGGTGGTTTTTAGTTAGGAGTGTGTTCATCCGGCTTTCAGCAGCAAGACTCTCATGACCTTACTCAATTTTGTTCTACTCACAATATTTCCCGCTTGGGCAGAGTAAGGCATTAACCAGGTGCCCTTTTTCATAATTATTTATAGCCCAATATGTTTCTGTCCTGACTACGCCACACAATGCTAAACATTCCTTAGGGGCTGGAATAAATGGGAATGGCGTGAAATTATGCTCCTGACAATGTATGTGGAGTCGAAATCTCGTTGCACTCCTTATATCTTCACTAAACTCTCAAGACAGTCATGTTCTGAGATCCTACACCTGTGTCCTGTAAAATAGAGAGTAATACCTACTTAGTCTCCTTCAATAATGATTAGAAATGTGTATGACTCGGTGCATGGAATTCACCCCCTTATCACTACAACCAATAATTTGTAAAGAATACCTGGAAAAGTATTCAATGGCAACTCTCAGCAATCATTATTTGCTAGAACCTATCACTCTAATTTTGATTTAGTACTTCAGCCTACGTCACCATGTGGGATATTCATTTGATTAATTTCTCTGGTGATGAATGTGATTAATTTCTCTGAATAGTTATTACATCTATCATGATGAAATGGTGATTCCTACACTACTGTTGTTTTGAATCTTATTTTTTATTTTTTGTTAAGCATATGAAAAATTGTATTTTAATGCTTGTAAAATAAAGACTTGCAATCGTATTAATTATATTTGATTAAGTAGGTCAATTTATTCAGGACTTCTTAACATGTTACAGGAAAGTACACCTTGAAATAGTCAGATCTTTCCTTTTCTTTATGCATACATGTATTGTTGAGAACAACCTCATTACTTTCTTTGGACATAAAAAGCATGAGAGGGGGACAGAGCTCATAACCTGATCGAACAGAACCTGCTTGAAAGTGGGGTAATGTTGGCATATATTGCTGAGATAGGCTTTTGCTTTTGTGACAGCCAACATCAACATGTGTTCAAAATGCTCCTCTGTACTGTTTGTGACGTAGCAAGTGTGAGAAACCTGAGGGTATTCTCACTCATAGACACCTTGGATCCTCTGCATAGGTGGCCTGGGAAAGGCCATCGCTATTGGATCCCGACCTTGGAGGCGGAGAAGCGAGGGTGGATCACCTGGGTGGAGGATCCTTGATAACTGGGAGTGGGGTGCCCTTGGCTGAGACATGATATTCCCCTTTCCATAGTGACAACCAACCCAACCCTTCACCAACCTTTATGAGCTATAGTAAGCCAGTTCCCCTCATTTCTCCGCAATTGATTCTTGACGGTACTGGGAAGAAAAAAAAACAGCTAAGAGCAATAAAGACTATGCTCTTTTAAAATTCTAGTACTGGGAAGAGGAAGATGCCTGCTAAGAATAGTGAAGGTCAGGCATGTCCCTTTAATGAGAGTCAGGCAGTGCTGAATAACCACCCACACCTGCAGCCTGTCAAGGGGCTGCAGGTGTATAAGTGAAGCCCAACCTAGTGGCAGAGAGAGTCGACAGTAAAAGGACCAGGATGCCGATGCATGCAGCAGAGGACCACTCAGCATGGTATGGGAGTGGGGACTCCCTGGAGCAGATCAGGAAAGTCAAAGGGAGTCATGCCGGATGGCTGCCCCGTTCCTTTCTATTTAACATGCTCATTCCCTTGTAGCGGAGGACCACCCCAGGAGTGTCTGAGGGGCAGAAACTGGAGCCCCAGCACTATAGGAAGAAAGCAGTGTGATCTGCGCTGCAGCCTAGACATCCTTAGCGACCAGTGAGTTTCAGGGCCTTGAGAAACCCAGTGAGCGTGTGTGAACTTAAGCATTCTTTTGAAATACATTGTATCAGAGTGGTCGCTTCCAGCACAAAGCATGTTTTCAAAGGTTTCTGAATAGTGAACAGCTTAATTAAAGTGGAACGAACATGTATACATGTGAAGTACACAAGCAAGGAGAATTCTTTGTATCAGAGTGGTCGCATGTGGTAAGGAACACGTTCTCGAAAGTCTCTGAACCCCGAACTATCCAGTTAAAGCAAAACAAGCAGTTATATTTGTCTACCATTAAACAAAAGGGAATATCTTGCATTGGAGTGGTTGTGTGTTATTAAAAACATGTTTCCGGAGGTCTCTGCACAGTGAATCATGCATCTAAAGTAAAACAAACAATTATTGAATACCATATGAAAAGAAAACAAACCTTAAGCAAGAGGCTTCATTATCGAACACCGAATTGAATTAATGAAACAGTTGTGGCTTTGTGGGTATGGTTTGTCAAGGCGACAGGTATAGTTTAGTGAAAAAATACTTCTTTTGAACTTGACCAACAATGCTCTGCGTGTCGCGTCTCTCTGAGCTGTGGTTTAGAAAAGCCACTTAAAACCACTCCAAGATAAAGGTACTACAAAAGATACTCAGATTGGAGACAGTGCCACATTTTAAATTTCAAAACCAAAAGTTATTTTTATTTGTGGTTTCCCTTGTTGATAACACGTGTTTCGGCTTTTATACCAGCCTTTTTCAAATCAGGGCATTATTTGCTATTTTACATACATATTATTCACTTGTGAAAGCATGTCCCCGTTCATAATGTCAAAATGAAGCTTGTCAATAGATGGGTTCAATCCCTGATCTCTATCTTATTTACTAAGAATTATAGAGACCGTGGTTGGTTGATAGTCCCTTACCTGATCTCTATCTTATTCGCGTTCAATCTCGTGCTGCAGTTTCTTAGAGACACAGAATGCCGTCTGAACAAGGTATTTGTTGTATTCTGAAAGTCGTCATGGTGACCGACTCACCAGAGTCCTTTCTTAGTGTTTACGAACAGTGTTCGTAATGCGCACAATCTGTTGGGTTGTGAGAAGTGTGTCTGTATATAGAGTGAGACTAAATCTACCCCATTCTGAACCAGAGTCCTTTCTTAGTGTTTACGTACATTGTTCTTGATGCGAGCCCTCTTTTAGGTTGTAATTGCTGTGTATATATACAGAATTAGGCTTGATCTGCCCTGTTTCAAATGGTAATTGGTGAATATAATATTATTTTCTGAAAAGGTATGTAGGACTCGTTGACTCAAATTAAATATAAATGCTAACACGTTGGTTAACTCCCACATGTGTTATAAATACGGGGCCACTTAGCCCAGATATTATTTTCCATTCTTAATATTATAAATTTGCATTAATAACACAGTCACATATTTTAACCTGACGAGTTGGCAACTTGCCATGATATAGGGCCTGATCACGACTTGGCCGTTACCGCCGGTGGTAATTCTGCTGGCGGTAATAGCCCTACAGCCGAACTCCCTGGCGCTAATGGCGCCGGATCACGAGTTCGGCGGTAAAGTAATTCCCCATTCCCCATTGAGCCCATTCGGGAATGCCCCATTCCCCATTGGGCTCAATGGGGAATTTTTGCGCTCTTACCGCCGGCGGATTTCCCGCTGGCGGTAATAGTGCGAATTTTCGGCGGATTTCCCACCAGCTCAGAGCTGGGGCGAAATCCGCCGAAGCCCTGATTTGGCGGACCCTTAAATCCGGCGGTATTAGTGCTACCACCGGACTTAAGGGTTACCGCCGAAGTCGTGATCATGCCTAGAGTATATTAGTACAACCCTGTGTAGTACATATTAGCTCAGAGGAATATTGATATGATCTCTTATTGTACAGCACAAATGAAGAAGATTCTAAAGAGAAATGTATTATAAAAACAACACCATTTCATTGTCTGAATTCAAACCTTGAACAGTCGAATTTAGTTTGCAAATAATTCTGGCCTCAGCCTGCCGTAATATCTTCTCCTTATTTCCTCCTCTTTTGCCCAATGTTATTTTTTGACGACCTATAAATCTAATTTCTGCTTTATTCACCATTTGATGGTGTTCCTGCCAATGTCAGGCTAGGAGGAAGCTTGGGTCTTGACTAACAATCTTTGCCAGGTGTTCCGGGATCCTGGTTCTTAGCTCCCTAATTGTGCTTCCTATGTATACCAATTTACATGCACAGATGATACCATCAACAACAAATTCTGTCTTACAATTAATAGATTGGTGTATCTTAACCTCATTGTTGTATAAGTCCTTAAATACATTTGTTTTGTCATGGGCATATTTGCACATTGTGCAGCCTCCACATTTTCTAAAACCATCATTGGAGGAATGTAACCAGGTTGTTTTTTTCAGTTTTATCTATGTCGGGCAATAGCGAGGGACTCAATTTATTCTTTAAAGTTTCTGCCCGTCTGTAGATTATTCTTGGTCTTGGGTCCACATAGTTCTTAATATTTTCATCTAGCTTAAGCAGATACCAATGTTTCGAGAGGATTCTATCCAAAGATTTGTAATTGCTGCTGAACTTTGTGATAAACCCCACTTTAGGCTGATCACGTCGTTTGATGCTTTGTATCAGGGTATGTTCTTGTGTTAATTATTTGCTTTTATTTTTTGCTCATTTTACACATTCCTCAGAATATCCCCTTGCTAAAAACCTGTTTTCCAGGAGTATACATTCTTTTTCAAATGTTTCAGTAGTTTGACAGTTTCTTCTTGCTTGGATAAACTCTCTGGATGGTATATTGCGAATAGTAGATCTTTGGTGACAACTGCTGGCATGTAATGTGGAGTTGGCTTCAGTAGGTTTTCTGAAAGTGCACATTCTTAGTTCATTATTGTTGATATAAATTGTTAGATCAGGAAAATTAATTGAGTGTTCATCACTGGTCCCAGTAAATTGTATTCCATGTGAGTTATTGTTGATACGATTTGCAATTTCTCAAATTCAGACTTAGTACCACCCCAGATGATCAGGACGTCATCTATATATCGCATCCATTCTATTAACTCTTTTTGATATGCCATGTCTTGATAAATCACTTTGTCTTCAAAGAAGCCCATGAATATGTTAGCTAAAGCAGGGGCGTGTTTAGTGCCCATTGCTACACCTTTGGTTTGTCTATAGTAGCAATTGTCAAAAGTGAAAATATTACATTCAAAGGTTAGTTCCAACATCTCCTTTATCATTTGCACTTGATAGTAGACAGATGATGAATCATCTTTAAAAGTGTGATCTATAGTCTTTATTGCCCAATGGTGTTGTATTGATGTATAGAGTGCCTTCACATCCAGACTTGCCAATCTGTAGTTTTCCTCCCATTTTATTGTCTTCAATTTCCAGATAACATCAGTTGTATCTTTTAAGTATGATTTGAGTTTGCTTGCTCTCGGTCTTAGAATATCGTCAAGATATTGTGCAATGTTTTCCGTTGCCCACCCAATACCACTTAGGATGGCCCGGCCTTCCGGTATTGTGTCATATTCCTTGTGTACTTTAGGCAGAGAGTACATAGTTGGTGTTGTTGGTTCTTTGATTAAAAGAAAACTTCTCTCTTTATCAGTTATATAGCCCTTTTTATGCCAATTTTGAATTGCTTGCTCTAGTTTATGTACAATTGTCTTTTTCGGATTGGTAAGTATTTTCTCATAACAGCCTGGTGTTTCCAAATGTCTTCTAGACATTTCCAAATAATCTGTTCTATCCATAATAACAATATTGCCCCGTTTTTCAGCTTTCTTTATTACAATAGATCAATCTGATGCTAGATCTTGTAGGGCCTTGGATTCACCTGGAGATAAATTTTGTATCAATCCTCTTTGTTGTTTCTTCCTTTTCAGATTGTAAAAGTCTTCTGTCACTGCTTTATAAAATGTGTCAATGACGTTGTCTGGTGGTAGCTGAGGCACAAATTTAGATGCAGGTTTTAATTCTTTATTCGGCAAAATGTCCGATTGGATATTTAGATCTCGAAGTACTTGTGGTATATCAAAATCCTTCGATTCCCCCAATGGATCTGAATTGAATTAAGACATCGCTGTTAAACGGACCTAAACCTTTACTACTCAACAGAATTGAACAGTTGATATTAAAAAGAGGAAAGAAAGTTTAAACCTGTCCAATTCCTTATACATTGAAGCACTATTTGGAAGATAATCATAAAACCAGCCATCATATGCTGAACTATAAAAAGAGGTGACAAGAAAAGGCAAACAAAGAACATTGCAGCCCGATACACAGAGACATTTGCAACCTGTGTAAAAACTACAAAATTATCTGAACTGTGCACTTGAAAACAATATTAACCAAACTGTGGAATATAAAGCATTGGGCCTCATTACGACCCTAGCGGAACCGGTTAAACGGCGCCGTAAAAGGTGACGGTGCCGTTCAGCCCGTTCCGCCACATTACGAGGTCCCCTCGTGGGACACGTTAAGCACGCCTGGGAAAACCAGGCATGTTTACCGGGTCCCGCGAGGGGAAGAGGGAGCAAACAACGCGCCATCTCGTAATGGCTGTGTCCGGGTCCTTGAGGGAGGAATTACCGGGCCATCCGAACTCGCAATGGCCCGGTAAATCCTCATTCCGAGGACCCAGACACGGATGCGATTTTGGCGGCAGCCATGCCGCCAATAGCGGCATGGCTACCGGCCGAACCCTGAATGAGGGCCATTGTGTGTTTCTTTTGGAATGGTGTAGTTTGGAACTTGGGGAAGGGAACCCTGAGTCTTGATTTGAAGCCTTTCATTTCAAGGCCATTTTGTGCAATTTGGAACTTGGGGAGGGGAATCCCAAGTCCTAACTTGGGGAAGGTAACCCTGAGACCTGAATAGATTTTTATGCATTCTAATTTTAAATAAGGTGATTTTAAGACTTTACTTTGTTGAACTGTTTAAAACTTGGGAAAGGGAGAGACAAGAGAGCTGTGAGATGGAAGAAGCTCGGGATTTTGTGTTGAACACTGTTTTCTTTTTGGTTGGTGGCATCCTTACACATTGTATAGTTATAGTTGTGAGGGCAAGCATAGGTTTTGGACAAAGACAGATTCCTAAATTGAACTTTGAGTCAGACTTTCCATGGTTTCATTTAGGTTGGCAAATCCCACCTTAGTATACAGCAAGTTAGGCCTTTTTCCATCCTGATATGCAAGTTAATAAAGTTGATTCTTTTTTATCTGGAATCTGTTGTCTGTCTCCTTGTTCATGATGCCTTCTTAGATGGTGTCATGAGTGGGATGCAGCTCAACCGATACAAGTTGGGGGACCTTCAAATTTCAGAAGTTGAGTGCCAGAGCATCAGACCACTCAGTAGCCACTAAAGGCTCTATTGGGTTTGATATCCGTAGTAGTAGGGATGAAACAATTCCCCCAGGAGAAAGGAGATTGATACCTATGGACTTGATGTTGATTCCACACCCTGATACATATATTATGCTAGCTCCAAATTCAGGATTAGCATGGAGATTTGGGATTGATGTTTTAGCAGGGGTAATAGACACTGTTCCTCATTACGAGTTTGGAGGTAGCCATGGTGCTATTAGCGCCATGGCTGCCTCCAAAATCGTGTCCGGGTCCGGGTTCCTTAAATGAGGAATTACCGGGTCATTCCAACCTTGGAGGACCTGGTAATTCCTCATTCAAAAAACACAGAAACACAGTTGGTGGTCCCCGAAAGTCATAAGCAGGTGGTATTAGAGATAGCTTTTTGTATCGATAACAGTCACTGGTGGCTTTCTTTCCCTTGGGCGATTCCTTTTGTAGTTTGACTTTTTTGCTATAATCTGCACTTTTGGTACCTTTATTGTGACTGTAGCAATAATTGAACGTAGTGTTATGACAGTTTGGTACCCATTGTGCGCTCACAGTATATTCAAAATAAACCACTTGCAATCTTGATTGCTGTATTCAAATTAAATGTATTCCTGCTGTGTTCAGATTGATTGTATTGTTCTTCATACAATGTCTATTCTTCCAAAAGGTAAATTGTTCCGTATTAATTTCATAAAGATTACACTTATATCCATCTTGACACATGTTTCCCCATAGAGTGAGCTATGGTTCATCAGGAGAGAAAGTAGTTAAAGTATTCACCCTCTTTTTGTGTGGTTGGTCTTCTGATTTAGTTTTGAAGGGTTGTCTTCATTAGATTTGAATCATTGAGTCCTGTCGGGCATCCTTTTATAAAATGTTAACCTGGTTTGTCCTTTTCTTGTCCTTGGAGTAAGGAATGGAGATACGGTTGTCTCCTACACAGCGCCTAGAGATAGCCCATTCCCATCTGGGGCAGTTTAAGACACAACCACATATTGCAAATAAATTCTATTGTCCCGGACCGTATGCAGACATTGAAACTTTCATTCAAGCATGCGCAGCCTGCCAGAAAACTAGCACCCATATACCACCACCCACTCCCTTGAATCCTTTACCAATCATTGAAGTTCCATTTTCTAGGGTTGGTATGGCTATTGTAGGACCCCTGAAGACTCCTAAACTGGGGAATAAATATATCTTAGTTATTGTAGATTATGCCACTCCTTAACCAGAGGCCTTCTCCTTGAGAGCAAATATAACCCAACAGATCCTGAAACATTTATTTCCTTTTTTTCTAGGGTAGGATTTCCAAAGGAGATCTTAACATATCGGGCTCGACTTTCATGAGCACGGTTATGGGGGAAGTTAAAGAATTGCTACACATCACTACCCTTAGAACCTCAGTGTACGATCTCCAAACAGATGGTCTAGTAGAAAGATTTAACAAGACTCCTAAGACCATACTCCGAAAGTTAGTAGGACAAGATGGGAAAAATTGGGATCAGATAATACCTTGGGCCTTGTTTGCAGTTCGGAAACCCCCTCAGGCCTCGACAGGATTTTTCCAGTTTTACCTCCTTTCTGGACAAGAACAAGGGGATGTCCTAGATATTATATGTTGAGGAAAGCTTGGAAGGAGAGAGAGGCAGCTCCAATTCCCCTCTCCCAGACTGCAAGCAGGTTATAAGAATACATGGGGGTTGTAAGATCTTTAGTACAGGCTCATATGACCAAGGCACAAGAGCAACTGTTACATCACGACATTCCTTGTGGTCGTTCTGGCATCTTTGGACACCAGCCCGTCACTCACTAAATACTCTGCGACATTTTTTTGGAGTCACACCTGCTGTATTTATGGGTATAGCATGCATTACCCTGTTTAGACTGTATAATATTCATTAGAATCTATGTGGGTAGACGTGGACAGCCCTTGACCTGTTTTCTTTAATATTTCCATTTGTAAACTACATGTTTAGTGATTTCTTTGTTTCTTTGGAAAAATGATGTTTAAATTCTTAAACTGATGGATTCTCCATGTATATGATTACAGATCATTTTTCTCCTGAAGAAGGGGGTGTTCCCCGAAACGCGTAGAGCTTTGTGATTCTTCAGTTTATCACAAGAATATTGTATTTGTTCATTCCTTCGTTTCATGATGGCCTTACTGACTTTTTTGTGTTTATTAATATTCAAATGTTAACCAGAAGTGTCTGGTTTCAAATAGTTCTGTTAATTTGTCTTTCTTTGTAAATATTGATTATTCTACAGTAAAATTTCAAATATGTTTAACTGATTCTGTATCAGCTTTAATGGTGTGCAGGGGACGGGAGTGTCTTTATAATTAGACACTTTTTTATGTTCATACTCGGCGACATGCAACAGTGGCCAATTCTTCAATGGCTGCGTACTGTGCCAATCATGAGGAAAGCATACTGACCAACCCCAAGATGGCCACCACGCTATCCAGACATCATGCGCAATCAGGGGAGGAGACACTCCCTCCACAAACACATACAGAATGCAACACCGGCTCCTCACGTTGAAACTTTGTTGCCCCATAATGCTTGTTTTTCGGTTCACGGTTCATTCTGCTGCTTCTGACTTCCACTCGCTCTGTCCCTGACAGAGCCTACCTCGCTCCTCCTCTCCTGCACTGCCTTCCTCACCTCTCAAGATCTCCTCACAGGGTTCTGCCTCTCTCTTGCTATTATCCTACCTTTTGGGGATTCCTCTTCCACTTACCCAGAGTATCCAGACCTCTGCCTCATCGGAAACCTTTTTCTACAAAACACCCTACCTCCGGATAAGGTTTTTTCCCCTTCAGGGTGTTTTTCACCTTGGGGGACTGGCCTCTCTGTGGCCGGTCCACCCTGTTTCACCTTAGGGAGTCCTGGCAGCCAGAGAGGACTGTCCCTACTTGCACGACACCAAAAGGAATACTACCAGAAAACAACAGGTGAGCCATAAACCTAAAAGCAACAGAAGACCTCTTATGATAAAAAGGTTTCCCTTAGATCCTTTTCAACAGGTCAAAAGGTACTCGTCCTGTTGCCAATTTCAGGAAATAAACTTGTGTCCAAGTGGCATGAACCCTACAAAGTAATAGAGGAACGGGCCCATGTAATTATCTCACAACCTGATTGTTGCCTTAAAACACAATTCTATCACTTTCATTTGTTAAAAAGATCCAAACAAATCCCACAGAGTCTCCAACCATAATATTGTGTTGTCTATTGCCAGAGGACACAGAAAGTAAGGCCCTAATTTGCTCTGACCTCAATAATAACCAGAAACAAGATCTATATTAACTTATAAGACAGTTTACTGATGTATTCCTAAAAGAACCTTTAAGGGTGAAGGATGTTTATCATCATATCCGCACTTCAGTAGGTAAAGTGGTACACTTAAAACCATATTGGTTACTTGAGGCTAGGGAGGACATTATAATTCAGGAAGTCAAGACCATGATAGTAGCTAACATAATTGAGCCTTCTACTAGCCTTTTGTCCTCCCCCATCGTGTTGGTGGCCAAACCCAATGGAAGTTGGAGATTCTGTATATCTTTTCATAAATTGAATGCCATTCCTACTTTTGATGCTTACCCAATGCCTTGTATTGATGATCTGATAGATCGTCTGGGTAATTTTATTTATTTATTGTGCATTTGTAAGGCACTTATACAGAAAGTGAATTGTGTTTCAAAGCGCCCACAGGGCAACAGGGAGGGAACCTAGGAATGAAAAAAAAGAGATATAACAATGAAGGATAGAGGTGGACCAACTAGGCTGTGCAAGCATTCAGAACATGCAAGTGCAGAGAGAGAGAGAAGGGATGAGGGGTTGGGGGATAAGTGCAAGGTTTACCAGGAGGGAAGTGCTAGGGAGTGAGAAGCTGTAAGTGCCTAGGTGAGTGGTCAGCTGCCTATAAATAAATAAGTGCAAGCCAATGGTGGCATAGGCCAGCGGGTGTCAAGGCAAGTGCTGGGAGCGGGCGGAGGATCAAGGCGATTGGGTGTGAGAGGCCAGTGAATGCTGTGTATCTGTCAACACTCAATCTCACAAAGCGGTATTGTCAAGTCCCTTTACATGGATCTGATAAAGAAAAAACTGCCTTTGTGACTCCTTTAGGGTTGTTTCAATTCAAAGTTCTGCTTTTTGGGTTACATGGAGTTCCTGCAACGTTTCAGAGACTTATGGATACAATCATACAACCATACTCAGAATTTTGCTGAGCCTATATAGATGACATTGTAATTCATAGTAGGACATGGGAACATCATCTATACCACTTCTACACTATCATGAGAGTATTAAGAAAAGCGGTGTTAACCGCTAATCCCAGAAAATATAAACAGGCCCAATCAGCTGTAACATATTTGTTTTTTCTGTAGGGAATAGTACCGTCCAACCACAACAGGAGAAGGTGAGGGCCGTCCTGGAAACACCCCCCGTCCAAACGAATAAAGATCTGAGGGCCTTTTGTGGATTCATTGGGTATTACTATAGATTTATTCCAATTGTTTCCAGTAAAACAGCCAGACTGACAGACAAATTGAAAATGCTGAGCCCCAAAAGATCAGGTGGGAAGAAGAGGATGAGATCTGCTATACAATCTTGAAACAGGCCTTATGCTGGAGCCCGGTTTTAGGAGTACCTGATTTCTCCAAAGAAAAGAATCCCCTCTTGAATGCTACATGGGTTGGTCCTGCGACATACTGCCCCTTCATTGCTCGGTTTTTCGTGCTGTGACTTTTAATTTCTTTAACTAGTCTGATCCAATCTGTCTGCTGGTTGGATAAATGGGTCAGTATCCTTGTGCCCGCTACCTGTGTGGGGGTCTGTGAGCTATGGGATGGGCTGGATGAATTGAATAACACTCTAAAATAGATGATGCATTGGCTTGCAATGTAATTGGATTCATCAGTGAGTTTAGAGGCAGGATTTAGTTCTCTTCCCCTATCCCTGTTATACAGGCGGCACACTGGTCATGTTGGGTTTCCAGGGAGAGCATAGTTCTTCCTTTAGGGACAGTGCCAGTTTACTTTATGTTTACAGATTGAATCTTAGTAAAAAATGTATTGGTACAATTCGCTTGATCGTCCATATGTGTTATACTGTTCGAGAGCGCCAGCTTAAAGAGATCTCAGAAGGATGTGTTTTGTTGGGGGCGGCAGGTGGTGGGTGGGAATTGCCATAGGGCTGTCAATGGCAGGGTAAAAAAGGCAAACAAACACCCACAAGCTGTGTGTCCTTCCTAAAATGCCAACTCCAACGCGATCGTTTTGGCTTATATGTAGCGTGCCAGCTAACAGCCAAAACTGAAAATAGGACTTTTTCCATGGTTCACCATACCCACTTCCCCCCAACTCCTGCCACGCTGGGTACTCCACGGGAGGTCCTATTTTGTTGTGCCTTTTTGCAGCCTTCGAGTTCGCTTGCGTATGTTTACCTTTGTCTTGGGACTTTTGGGAGCTGCTTGGTGAAATGTGTTTTACAAATCCATACAACTGATTTGATAGAGACGATTTTTGAGACGGAAAAAACAGAGAAAATATAACCGCTATTTTTAGTGTTGGACCTCCTGCATAGGCGGCTGACAGGCAAACAATGGGAGCGTTTACTCGGGGACAATTTTCCACTTTGTTTTCAACTTTCTCTTCGTGACAGACTAGAAAGGTGTCACGATGTCGAGGAAGGTTTAACATGACTGTATTTTGCCGGCAGGGCCAGCCCAGGAAGTGCATGCAAAACAAACCTTGGCCACTGTGCTGCTCCTGGCAGAGCAGCTGACTCGGCGTTGCCTTGGCAGCGGCTTGTAAACTAACGAGGCCCCAGGCAGGCAACTCCAGCCGCCTCCTTGCCTGGAGAGCAGCATCCGCGCTGCCGGGTCTGCACAAGGGTGCTACAGAGCAGGTCGGGACTCGGGGCACAGTGGCATCCATGGATTCTGCACGGGTTACTTCCTGCGGTGGCGAGTGGATGCCAGTATACGCGTAGAAGTTAAGTTCTTCTCTCCCACTAGACTAGAAGTAAGTGTCTGTGCGGCTGACAAGCAGTGGGATCGGTCATCGGTCTGCAACACGTACACGGTCAGCAAGGGCTTTCAGGGGGATGGTCAGAATCATGGCGGCTTTGCCCCAGTAGCATGGGCGACTGTCAGTTGTTTTGAAGGCTGTGGCCATTGAAGTCAGTTGACGTGGGCGCGTTTTTGAAGGACGATGAGGATTTGTTTGAGGTGTATCGGAGGCATCAGACATTTCCTCAACGAATGGCTATTTGCGGGGTATGCCGTGCCGCTGGCTTCTTTTTATTTATTTATTTATTTTATTGGACATTTGTATGATGCCTATACACAAGGGTTTCCAGGTGCCACAAGACAAATGGGCGGGTGGGGTTGGGTGGTATACGAATGAAAACTACAAAAACAGTAAAACCAGTTATGTTGGCCTAGTGACAACCCTACCTGCAAGTGCAAGACAAAACTTGCATCACGTTTACTTAATGCCTCATCAAAGAACCACCTTCACTTTGTTGTATTTTGTTCTTTCCATATGCTAATCCACGGTGCCCCATACATCCACATGTGCACCTGTATACGCAGGGCAGGCTCGAGGCTTGGGCAGTGTGTGCCATTGCCCCAAGCCCCGCGCTCTTAAGGGCCCTGCAGCCACCAGCTGCCAACAGAATACGAAGTAATACACCTTTACTTTAAACAGGGGCTGCGCTGATTCCAGCCAGGGCTGTTTTTATGTGCCCGTCTTAGTGCAGAGGCACTGCCCGCTCCGAACCCCCTGTGACTCCCTTCTAGACACAAATAACCCCTATGCCACCTTCCTAGCAGCCCATCTGACCCCGTGCGGCCTCCTAGGACATATCACGCTCTTTGTTTTAGCAGAGCGTTGAAAGTGGAAGCTCTTTCCAATTAATGGTCCATTTAACAGCCATTGTTTTGGACAAGGCATTCTGAAAGCAGATTTGCAGCCCAAAACTGACGACTTTGAAAACAGTTAAAATATATTAACAAAAAAGAGTTCTGAACTATTTCTGTAATTGTTATGTGTTTGCTTTTGGTGTGTCAAATACATTTTATGTTTTTGTAGAATGTCACATTTCACTCTTATCAGACAATGAATGCCTTTGTGAAACGATACAAAACACATGGTTACCTTTTCACATTATCTTTTGTTATGAGTCTAAGGGTCTGATTTATAAAACCCTTTTCAATGGGGGTTTCCCATTCAAAAATGTTTTTGTAAATCAAGCCCTAAGTCTTGAAAGACGGCCTACAATTGATTTTTTCAATCATTTTGTAGCATTGCATTCTGGGATTGGCAGTCTTCAAGGTGGTCTGACAATAACGCAACATCGGAACTATTTTAGTTTAACATATTTCTATAAGGATTCCTATATTGTTGGAGTACTTTTCAAGTCCGCATTATAAAACAGAGTATTGTTGGAAGCCAAACGTTGGGCTGAGGAGGGGAAAGGATCAGAGGGCAAATTGGTTGTGATGATTTACCAGGTCCATGGGTGTGGGACGCAGTTGCTGGACTGAAGATGTTCTCCCAGGTCCTGTGCTGATTTTCAGGGTACAAGTTGAGGCTGCATGTGGGTTGACAGCATCTACCCACTTGTTACACAGTGTGAACGGCACCCCCTACCCCCTTGGGTGTTGAGGCTGCATGTGGGTTGACAGCATCTATCCACTTGTTACACAGTGTGAACGCCACCCCCTACCCCCTTGGGTGTTTTTGAGGCCAGCATGCAGAAAACAGCTTCTTTGCTCAAGTGTTTGGACACCAGGATTTGAACCCAGGTCGTCAAGCACTCGGGACATGCACCCACAAAACCACCTGAAAGTGTCTTCAAAGCACATATCTTGTATTGGTATTTTGCTTTCCATGGAATATTTCAATATACATTTTTGGGGTTAAAAGGTGTGTACCTTTTATATTTTTCCAGCAGTGTTATAGGAAAATCTCATCTTTTCAGGTATTGATGATTACGATTTTTTGAGATCATACTTATTTGTGCTCTGCATTTTTTTATTTTAGGAAAGACAGTTGAATTAAATGTGTGTATTTCACTTTAAGACACATTTAGTCCCTTTGTGTATGTTAATGACCCCTCCCCCCCATTATTTGGGGAACTTGAGCCCCAGTTAACATTTTAAAGACCTGTGGAATTGTTTACTCTGACTGCCTCCATAACTTCCCGAGAAATAGGCGTTGCTTTGATTGCACTTTTAAGGCAACACTGCAGCAAAGGCACTTTGCCCATTCTGGTCCAGGGAACATCCCTGCTCTTACATCCTTAAAACGCGCAGTCACATTAGGTATGCTTTGATTACTTAACAGTAATCTTCATTACTCTTTGGCATGCTCTTCCTCATCAGAGTACTTTCTTTTGAGGTACACGTTTCTACAAATGATTCAGCTCACTCTGTTGGCTACTCCAAAATAAGCCTCAATCCTGATATTGCCACATGCATAACATTAACAGTTAAAATGAATGTACTGAAGGTCAGTTTATTTGATCCTACGGATATTAATGGCTATTTGTGACATCAGTTTCTGCAATGCAAATAAGGGGGCCCTACACATCTTTTGTCGCTCAGGGCGCTGCAAATGCTACGGTCGGGTTGCTCTTATTTATTGCAACCCCCTGAGTTTGCAATGCATGCATGTGGGGGAGGGGAAGTTGTTTCAGATTAATGGATTTTCGGTCCTTGGCTACAATGGGCCTCATTCCGAGTTCGACGGTAACCCTGCCGGTGCTACCGGCGGGTTGGTGCCGGAATCCCAATCATTTACTGGCACCTGACTTCCCTGTAACACCAGGGGATTCCAACCCTTGCGGTCTGGGAAGTCAGGTGCCGGCAAATTATAAGTCCCCATTCCCATAAGGGAATGGGGACCACCAAAGCACCAGCACCGTTGCTAACAGTGCCGGTGCTTCCATGACAGTCTGCCTACCGTGGCCGCTGTGTCTGGCAGGGTCAGACCTGTCGGGCACAGCGGCTCCGGCAGGCAGACTTGTACTTTGCCGGTCCGAACACAATGGTGCCGGTAAGCTTACTGGCACTGTTGTTTCCAGACCGGCAAGGTTATAATGAGGCCCAATATGTTTTTATGACCTCAAGTATACATTTTAAGTATTTAATAAAAAAAAAACATAAGTGCTAGGGCTCAACATTTTTCTCTGACACTGGTGCTTTATATCATCCTATCGGCAGCAAGTCAGGAATGGGAATGGGTTGAAGACTTTTGGACTTTGAATCTTGTGGGTATTTGGCACAGTGATAATCATTTTTATCATAGTGAAAGCAGTGACAACTGAGGAATTTATAAAGAGATGGAAGTGTAAATTGCATGAGCGAGCTATTCTCACTTCTTCCTGGAGTTTTTGAGGGGATTCAGAGTCATGAAAATATGAATATAATGTTTCATTTTATAGAATGATTTCCCCAAACATTATAGAATGATTTTCCCAAACATTGGCTAAGTGGGTATAGGTTTCACGGACCCTTGTAATGGTAACGAAAAATAGATGCAGAAAGAGCTACAGAAACCCAACCTCTTTTTACAGAACAGGTCCTTTGCTCATAGAACGTGTGCAGTATGGGCAGCAGAGCAAGCTTTCCTCACTATTAACAGGAAAGTTGATGGCAGAGAAAATCAACAGGCACCGCATGGGCCTCTGCAACCAAGGCTTCTCACACACTTTTGAAAAAATGTCATCTTTCTCAGTGCTAAACATATTTAAACCCTTTTAGTGATATCATGCAGGTGCTCTTCATGCCACTGGGCTGAATGTGTCACCTTAGCAGAGCAGGGAACACAAAGGATCACAAATGCACATCACTTTTTACTTTTACATAATATTTCTTTGTGTTTGCCTAATTTTAGCTAGTAAAATCTGCAGGTGTGCCATTGGTCTGGTCCACTAATTTAAATCTAGCTGTGCTTTTGACTTTAGCCACTGTATTGAATCTAGGGGTATTTTGAACCCTGCCAGATGTGTAAGCAATATGGTTAACAAGAACCAAAGAAAGTAAATTGATTAAATTCACCCTGGAAGTGGGGGAACCATGCTTGCTGTCAAACTCACCACTACCACAACTAGACTAGAAACCAATGTTTATCATAAACCCACTGATGTCAACAATATACTGCACTATGCCAGCTTTCACCCCACACAGATGATATGCAGGTTACCATACAGCCAATTTTGCGTATCAAAAGAATTACAACCAACAATGCAACACTTGAAAACGAATATCTAGAACTGATTAAGAGATTTACCAACAGAGGATATCCCACCGAGACATTGATAGAAGCACGACAAAAAGCTGATGCCATCACCAGAGACACTTTAGTACATACAGTACCTAAAGGCAAAGGGATACATCTCTGAATTCTCCAGACAGAGTCTGCATTTGAGGAGAATAATAACAAACAATTGAAATACCTACACCACGATCGTCTACTTCAAAAGCTCTTTCCAAACCCCCCATGATGGCTTATAAGAATGGTAGAATCCTCAGAGATAGACTGATCCAAGCTGAGAAAAGTCTGGCTGACAAACAAAGGACACTCTCCATACGGAAGAAAGGCACATTTCCATGCCTTCAATGCAGCAACTGTAGTCATGTCATCAAAGGGAACTCCATCCAACACCCCCATACTGGCCAAAAAATCTCTCTCCAAGATTTTGCTAACTGCAACAGCACAGGTGTGATTTACGCAATAAAGTGTCCACCTGGACTACTATATATGGGACAAACTAATAGGTCGGCCAGAGAAAGATGGCTGGAACACAAATCCAACATAAGGACCCAAAACACCAAATCACCAGTGGCAAGGCATTTTAAAGATCATAGACACAATGTATCCCAGATTAGATTTATTATACTTGAAGTATTATGCACCCCTTTCAGAGGGGCAATATATCCAAGAAACTTGGCCAAAGATAAATGCACTGGATCCATCTATTGGACACAGTGCATCCAAGCGGTATGAATGAGGAGTTCAACCTACAATGCTTCTTATTAAAAATTAAACTATGTCTCTTGTCTTTTATTTTCAGCATACATTGATTCTACTTGACTAGATACCCTGTTTTTTATCCCACATTTGCATGACCAGCACTGTTTAGTTTTCTCTACCAGTAGTGTATTACTTTTCATCTACATAATGTCAATCTCTTGCTTTGTTTTATTTCTACCAGTGCAATTTTTTGACAATTTTCAATTTCCAATGTATGCATTAGGTCACAAGGAGTTTTTTTACATAATACATTCTGTAATAACTTTTGTATGTTTGGTTCAATAGATTTCAATTGGGTGCTTGTTCGCCTCCTATTATTAACTATTATAACAAATTGTCAGGGTCACATCTTGGCTCCTTCTGTTTTTGTAATAAGTCTCTGTAATACGTATATATACCAAGAACCATTTGCAACTCATGTACTTAGTATATCATATTTCACCTTTGATCACGGCTTGTTTCCGTTTGATACCTTTACCATATGACCACTTCCCATTTCTTTTCTTTGGTTCTTGTTAACCATATTGCTTACACATCTGTTGTATCTTCTGCATATAACTTTATTATCGTGTCTGTTCCGTCAACACTCTACTCGAATAACAACAGTCTCACCAGTCCTCTTTCTATATCCACAAGTCTTCTCAGTTCTTTTTCTGTGTAGCCTCACAGTTTCCATAGTTACTCTGACAACTACTGCCATACGTGCGACCCGACCGCTGATTCCTGTTCTGGTCTCTTACGGCTGCACTGGCTTTACCGCTCGCATCCTGCCACTGTAAGTTTACTTAACCTCTCTCAAGTTACCTGACATTTTTTACAAGGCGTATAGATCTACGGACATCCTTCATTTATACTAAGTGATCTCATCTATTTACACAAGTTATTACTTCCCTTTCAGCTTTCCCACCCGCGCTTAACCTTCCATTATCGTCCGATTGGGCTTACACTCAGCGCCACTTCCAGATGACCCGTGGATTTCTCCCACCATACTCATCTGCTTTATTTATACTGCTTGTTTAAATATTATTCTTTTCTTCATTATGTACACTAGGTGATATATTTTCCTCACGTGGCTTACTAATCTGTTTCACTTTACTATTCTTGTCAATGTTGTAGAGGTCTGCCAAGGTGCAAGAACGCCTCTCCTATTCCATGCTGCTTACTGGCACACAATTGAGAATCTGTATATCTTCCCCTATAGGTAACTGGTGATTTATTTGAAGGAAGGTGACTTTGGATCTTCACGTACACTCAGGGATGTCATTTCACCAAATTGCCAGGGGTAGCGGAAATGACATCACCCGACCCTTGACCCATGATGACATCACAGGAAGTGATGTAATTTGACCGCGCCCCCTAAGTGACATCACAGGAAGTGATGGCAAACGACCTTCAGATTTTTTAGATGTATCTAGCACCTGTGTTTCCAGGTGCTCTCATTTCAGCAAGATATAAGTATCGAGGCACAGAGGGAGGCATGATTTGTCCACGATTTACATATTTGGGGAATGCCATTTTCCAGATTCGACGTGGGGTCTATATGTAAAACATACATAATGCAGCATTTCTAACAGGGTAACCGAAATCTGTAACGCAGGCTACAGCTAGTCTATGAAACATATGTAGATCAATGGACACAGAAGTACGTGTTATCTGTGGCGTTCCTGTATTAAACAAGCCAAAAAAGCACTTACGTGGGGAGTAATGCGCTGCTTTTTAATCGGGAGAAAAATGCTCCACGAGCAAGGCCTGAAAATGTTATCATTGACCAGGATTTAGTATCAACAAAATTCCCTGGTTATAAATGTATATATGGTTCAGCTAACACTATGATAGAAGAAACCTATTAGACTGGTCTGCTGCACAGAGGGGAGTGCACCTGATAATGTTATCTTTGCTGGAGTTTAATACCTGGGAAAGTTTCTTCAATATACCCAAGAACCCCCATAGTTTTTATTAGCTAAGCGTAAAACCGGGTGCCAGAGGACATAAAAAAAACTCACAATTTAATGTAATATGATTGCTGCACACATAAATTCATAGCATCACACAGTTATTTAAAATTGAAAACACCCACGAGTTGCTTCTCACCCGGGGACTCACTGGCAGACTTCAAGGCACGCACACGGCACACTACCCCTTGGCATCTACCCTGCGAGCCAGGCTGTGGGGGGCCCCACCAAGCTTCTTAACAAAGTACAGGGCACGCCACATCCCGGGCCGGTCTGGATAACCACGTGTGCGGAATGTCCATGATGATTATGCCGCTGCAGGGGCATGCACTACTGCAAGTGAAAGCAGTAAATATGTTTTTCAATCAAAACTTAAATCTTTAACGTAACATAGAGAGAAGGGGGCGGTGCCTAGTTCACAAATATACCAGCCACTAATAGTGGCTAGTAAGTTGTTTTTTTGGAGGGTGGAATATTTGCCACAAGTATGTGATTGCGACTGAGGATAGCGCGGGAGCCCGAACTAATTTATTTATTTATAAAAAATTCTTGTATACCGCGCCACATGCCTGTGGGTCTCAGGGGGCGCACACACAACAAAACAAACAAACAAACAAACAGAGAATTACAGAGGAACGGGGAAAATGGGTTGGGGGTAGCCAAGGGGATTCTCCTCCCTCCCCAGAGTAAATGTTATGAATAATGGGTTAAAATGGTGCATTACAAAGCACACTTTCTGGGAAAATTGGGTAAAAGGCCAACAATGTAGGTAAAAGGCCATCAATCGGTTTTCTAGGGTAAATCATGAAACAAAGTACAGTAGATGCAAGTCACCAAAAGTGCACAGGGCATTTCCCAATGCATTATCATGCCGGTACCTGCAATAAATGCCAGTATAAAAAACATGTGTATGCTGGCTGTGCCCATACATTTCCATGATGGCTCCACCAATATATGTTAGTATTCCCATATAAAACCATACTTATGTTCACTTTAAGATGTTTTTGTATAGTACTGGCACTGGGCATAAAACAGGCTCTGCCAATATATGCCAGTACTCCTATGTAAGTACATACTCCCGTTGGTTTGGCCATTAAAACTGACATGTCACAATATAAAAACCCGTCCAAACTGGTTCCAATGTAACAATGTAAGCCTGCCTAGACCCAAAAGAACCCTTATCTTGGTTGATTCATCATAGATGCTCAGTTAATAAAAAGTCATGCTACAGTGAAGAATATACAGGCCAAATATAGATACGCCAAAACATCAGTCTAGCGAGGTAATGCTAGTTATCATGCTTGCTTTTTTAAAGATGCTGAGTAATAAATGTAATGCCACAGTAAGCAATGGCTAGACTGACTGCACCAAAATGGTAGTCTAGCCAGAGAATGTCACACATGAAATTGCCTTTGGCCAAAAATACCAGTAAAACACGCAAAGTCAATAAAAGATGTGGGAAAAATGCTCCAGTGATCCCCAGTCTCCCAGAGCCTTACACACACAGGCATCCCCTTTCACCCACCGGTCACTCACCCATACATCTCCTATCGCACTTGCTCACACTGGATTCACCAGGAGGCACACACCAAACCCCACCCAGAACATTCAAACACACATTACCACATGTATGCTCATTCACCCACCAGTCACTCACTCACACCTTCTCTTACATGCACTCATTGCATTCTTTACACAGGCACACACCCACCCACCCAGAACATTCAAAAACACACCATCACATTCATACTAATTCACCCACAAGTCACTCACACACACATTATCTTACATCAACTCATTGCATTCTCTACACAGCAGGCACACACGCATCCACTCATTGCATTCTCTACACAGTCACACACCCACCCACCCAGAACATTAAAAAACAAACATCACATCACATCACTTCTCATTCACCCACCAGTCCCTCACAACCTCTCTTACACCCACTGATTGCATTCTCGACACATGCACACACCCAGAACATTCGAAAACACACATCACATCACTTATCATTCACCCACCAGGCACTCACATCTTGTCTTACATCCACTCATTGCATTCTCTACAAAGGCACCCACCCAGAACATTCGAAAACACACATTACATCACTTATCATTCACCCACCAGTCAATCACACCTTCTCTTATAATCACTCATTGCATTCCCTACACAGGCACACACCCACCCACCCAGAACTTTCGAAAACACACATCACATCACTTCTCATTCACCCACCAGTCACTCACGCCTTCTGTTACATCCACTCATTACATTCTCTACACAGGCACACACCCACCCACCCTCCCAGAACACTCAAAACACACATCACATCACTTCTCATTCACCCACCAGTCACTCCCACCTTCTCTTACACCCACTGATTGCATTCTCGACACATGCACACACCGAGAACATTCGAAAACACACATCACATCACTTATCAATCACCAACCAGGCACTCACATCTGTTCTTACACCCACTCATTGCATTCTCTACAAAGGCACCCACCCAGAACATTCGAAAACACACATTACATCACTTATCATTCACCCACCAGTCAATCACACCTTCTCTTATAATCACTCATTGCATTCCCTACACAGGCACACACCCACCCACCCAGAACTTTCGAAAACACACATCACATCACTTCTCATTCACCCACCAGTCACTCACGCCTTCTGTTACATCCACTCATTACATTCTCTACACAGGCACACACCCACCCACCCTCCCAGAACACTCAAAACACACATCACATCACTTCTCATTCACCCACCAGTCACTCCCACCTTCTCTTACACCCACTGATTGCATTCTCGACACATGCACACACCCAGAACATTCGAAAACACACATCACATCACTTATCATTCACCCACCAGGCACTCACATCTTGTCTTACATCCACTCATTGCATTCTCTACAAAGGCACCCACCCAGAACATTCGAAAACACACATTACATCACTTATCATTCACCCACCAGTCAATCACACCTTCTCTTATAATCACTCATTGCATTCCCTACACAGGCACACACCCACCCATCCAGAACTTTCGAAAACACACATCACATCACTTCTCATTCACCCACCAGTCACTCACGCCTTCTGTTACATCCACTCATTACATTCTCTACACAGGCACACACCCACCCACCCTCCCAGAACACACATCACATCACTTCTCATTCACCCACCAGTCACTCCCACCTTCTCTTACATCCACTCATTACATTGTCTACAAAGGCACACACCCACCCAGAACCTTCAAAATCCCACATCACTTTTCATTCACCCACCATTCACATACATACATCTGACACACACTTCACACATGCAAAACACACAGCATATTACAAAATAAAAGCCTTCTTAACTTTTTCTTGCAGCTTCGGTCCCTCCTTGAAGACCCCCTCGGCTCCTGCGTTCTGCTCACAAACAGGAACCAGGAAGCTTCAGGAGCTTCCTGGTTCCTGTATGTGAGCTGTAAGGAAGCCAAGGGAGAAGGGGTTGGAGCTGAACGTGGCATGTGACATGTGCCACATGTTACGGTCAGCTCCAACCCCTACTGAGTGCCTCCTCGGCCCAGCCTTCACCCTGATGGGTGAGGACTAGGCCGGGACCCACCAGACCTGGTGTGGCAGTCCCCCCCACACCGTGAGAGGGCCTGCTACACCAGAAACAGCCGTTTTATTGGGCAAAACAAAATAAATGCACTTTTTTTCAATTTTATTTTTTATAGTTGGGGTTGCAGGGGAGTACCAGCGGTTTCCACTATGGCCCCCAAGGGTCATTTGCGACTCCTGTCGATCCCCAAATGCCGTGCCTGCATACAATATTTTCCTATTCCATTTACATCATCAATAGACATGGGCTTGCTTCATTCTCATCACACTTGACAATCCTCACTATTGGGTTAACAATTTGGTGCTATACTTATCTACATAATCACAATCTGAGGACTAGCAATATGCATGAACTTGTCAGTTGCAAAAGGTTTTACTACCGCATCTTTATTGAATTTCTCACATTTAAGACCAACAAATGTTAAACATGATGATCTCTCTAACTGAAAACCACCAAGAATTTTGGAATATGTTGTATTCTAGATCTACTGATCTGCACCTGATGAAGGGAACTGTTTATCCCGAAACGTGTTGTGCTTCTTATTTGTAAATATAAAGAAGAATTGCATACAGAATTGTCTCTATTGAATTGTTATTAATGAACTAACCTTCACTGCTACATAATTGATTTACTTTCTTTACATCATATTGGCTGATTACCAGCACATAGGTGTGCAGGGGACGGGAGTGCCTGAAGTTCCTTCGGACACCATTTTGTGTTCCTCCATGTTTGTATCCTACTCCGTGTCAGGGTAGTGCTACCGGCCCTGCACCCAAATTCACTTTTCAATATACTTTATTGTTGCTAACTATATTTTAACGAGGTGTGCTACTATACATCATTTACCTTGTACCTCAGGAGTTTTCTGGTCTGGAAACAAGGGTGCCGCTAAGCTCACCGGCACCCTTGTTTCCGGATCGGCAAACTCAGAGCCTGGCTGCTGTGGCCGCTGTACCGACAGGTCTGACCCTGCCAGGCGCAACAGCCACTAGGTAAACCGGTCACGGAAGCACCGGCACCATTAGCAATGGTGCCGGTGCTTCCATGCTTCCACTCCCTCTATGGGAATTGGACTTACATTTTACAAGTGCCTGACTTTCCGGGCTGCTGGAGGCACTGGGTAGTCAGGTGGCAGTAAAATATTATGGGTCCGGTGGCAACCCGCCGGTAGCACCAGCAGGGTTACTGCCGGACCCGTAGTGAGGCCACATCTCTCCCACGAAAATCCATTTGTAGATGCCAACAACAGGAGAAGTGGATGGAAGGAGGGGCATGGGTGGGTGTCAGCAGGACAGAGGTCCCCACGCTTAGTGGCAGATAGCAGAGCTTTAAGATCTGTGTGTACTGCAGAGGTCATGCAGTGCAAACTTCAGGAGTGCCGGTGCTCAGCCCTGTCTATCAATTAAGTGCTGGGGCTGGACACCGGCAAACGCTGGCACAAGTTAAGCACTTTAACATCCAATGGAAAATTGGGCCCCAGGAGCTGGGAGATGGAGGCCTAGGAAGAAACTTTGAATACACGGTTCTCAGCGATGTTGCCTTGTGTGTTACATGTGGCTTTTAAAGACGTGAATCGGAAAATAATTTAAAATAGGAAACATTGACTATCTTGCATACAGCTAGCTGGTAATTGTGAAAAACGAACCTAAGGCTATCTTATTTATCAATATAGTTGGCATGCACCACCTGAGCTACTTCCCAGAGGGCAGCCTTCTAAGCAAGCCCACTGAATCTCCAAGGAGAGTGCTGTCAGATGTTTTGGGTTGATACGAATGGCGTAGGTAGATTGGAGGCATTTGGCGGGCTAGGTAGGCGATAATGAGTGATAGAGGGTGTCACCGTCCAAAAGTAAGATAAGAAGTATGGAAAGTACATACAGTTGTGAAAAACGGAAGAAGGTTGCATTATACAAGCAGTAGTGTTTCCAAGCTGCACGTTTTAAGCACCCGATTTCCTTTAGTGCAGCTTAAAACGGGTGTCCTGGTACTTCCCCCTGATAAGCCACTCACCCTGTCACTGGCATAATAGCTCGCCATAAGCAACTTAACTGATTGGTATGGTTTTCTAGTGCAGATAATGTTATCCTCAAAAGTTTGCGTTTCCATCATGCCCAGATTTATTGTTGACCGAGGAGTGTAATGGAAAAGAAAGCATGGGCTGGTGAAGAGAGACTTAATATCACCCTTTGAAAGAAGTACCAACTTGCTACAACACATAAGCA
Organism: Ambystoma mexicanum; assembly: GCF_040938575.1. Lineage (NCBI taxonomy): Eukaryota > Metazoa > Chordata > Amphibia > Caudata > Ambystomatidae > Ambystoma > Ambystoma mexicanum. The sequence continues at coordinate 1,221,118,632 of NC_090931.1, forward strand.
GTTTGCTACAATGTGTTTATATGACATACTTATGTCTGTCATTCCTATTGAATGTTCTATGAGAGGAATCTGCAACCTTTGGTGCTACAGATGTTTCGAACTACAATTCCCATGGAATCTGGCTATTGGCTTCGCTGGTTAGGGATGATGGATTTATGGTCCAAAACATCTGGAGAACCAAATGTTGCAGACCCCTGCTCTATCATATGCATACAGAGCTACAAAGATGAATCAAAGGCAACGTTTTAACACAATTGTTGCGCATTGTGAGAAAATATGGGTGACCTGGACTATGAGTACAATCGAGGCACAGGGCCCAACTCCTCAGGACTCATGCTTAAGGATAATCAATTTTCCAGGAACCATTTATTTTTTTACATTACTGTGTATTGCAAAGAGCGTGAAAACTGATAGCAAAAACACACTAGTGGTGCTCTGAATAATGGCAAAGAAAATTAATATAATGAATGCATCTGTGTATGTGTATTACCATGTATCAGACTGGGATTTTTTGGAAAGATCAGTTAAAAAATAAGTCATTTTGAAAACCAAAAAACACAGTTTTGGCCTAGTCCCCATTCATTTTCCCATAGAGAAAAAAGTCAAATCTTTGCTCGAGCGCACAGTGAAAACCGCTAGATGAAATTCATCTTGGTACAAAACAACTTGGGCATGCAGTGTTAACTCGATTTCTGGGGTTGAGGGAGGTACAGGGTGTCTGGGGTTATTGCGTCCAGTAGTTTTTAAATTATTTGACATTGAAGTGGGTGCCCCCTTTCCCAAAATTATAGTGCTACCTCCCATGGTGCTTTGCAGCAGAGAGGCTGACAGGATTTTCAGAAATGAAAAAGCAGCAATTGTTAGCCAAAATTCAATTGCTAATAACTTTTAACTTGCTGGGTAGATTGGGATGAAATTTTCAAAGCAAAAGCTTTTGGAGGCCCCCCGCCAAACTGAACAATACGTTATAAAATGAAAAAATTATTAAGAAACCAAAACACCACAGTTTCACAGTTTTCAGCCCATTCTTCTTCCCATAGAGAAAAAGTGCAGTTTCTGAACAGCTGTAGCACGAACAAATGTGTGGCAGATTTGGACCAAATGAAAAATAACTTGGGCACAAAGCGTTGACTTAAAATTCTTGACTGGTTTGGGGTAAATCCGTTCAGTAGCTTTTACAAAAATTGACAGAGAAGGAGGTACCCCTGCTCCTTAAAACCTTTTTATCGGTGTTGCTGCTTTTTACAGCAGAGAGGCTGAAAGAAGATAATTACGCTTGACTTGCTCGTTAGATTTTGATGACATTTTTTAAAACAAGGGATTTCAAGGCCCCCCCCAAACTCGAAATGTTGGGAGCAATTCATCGAAAAATGAAAAAGTTACTAAGAAGGGTGTGAATAGTGTATAGTGGCCACGCCATATATGGTGAAGGCCGAAGCCACCTAGTGGTTGAGTGTAAAAGAAACATATTGGGGGAACATATATACAGGACACAGCCGAAGGCCATGGCCAGTGACCCATAAAAAATGATAGTATAACAAAAACCTTGAAATTCACTGAGAAAACCTTTGTTAAAATATGGTTAAGTGGACCAGATTTAACACAACAAAACCCTCGATATTTAGTGGATGTGGGAAGTCATGACCAGCTTAACTAAAGTTTTTTCAGTGAATATATATATATATATATATATGTGTGTGTGTGTTCACTGAAAACATTGTTAAAGGGACGTTATAGTTAATTTGGTAGGTAGTTGCAGACATCTAGCAAGCCTGTGATGAGAAAACAAAAGTATTCGTTGCAAAGCTGTGGCCAGTAAACCAGGATCGGTGATTTTTGATGCAGGGCTGGCGATAAAGGCTCAAGTCCTCCCTTCAATATATCAGGGGTCTGAACTTGATATAAGGAACTTAACACATCTATAACCAACATCCTTAACCCAAGATCATCGTGGATACACAAAAACCTGCTACAACTATAGCAGTACGTTACTTCTCCTCCTGATGAGCCACTATCACCTACAGTGTTGAAACACATGTAGAGGATCAAACACCAACAATCAGTTTATGAGTTTAAGAATATTATCAAATACGAATTTATGATTACCAATTAAAGAGGAATCATTGAATACAATTTAGGATCACCAATTAAAGGGACATTATTGGAAACAAAAAAGTGGACCAAACACCAAGAATCATTTTATGAGTTTAAGAAGTACATCGATAAGGAGGAATTATTGAAAACTATTTATCACTGCCTGAAGGATTATTATTTCCTATTTTTGCAGCCTACCCACTTCACATATCTGTGGGTTTGTCTGAAAGCCGGCGCAGAGACTTGACTCAACCTCCTAATTTAAACAACGTTATGGTTAAGTTGCACTAATAAAAACCTATGAAATTCAGTAAAAAAAACTTTGTTAAAGAGATGTTATGGTTACAAGTAAAACCGAAAACCCCCCAGAAATGTGCTAGTTATGGTAAGCTAAGCAACCATACAGTATGGAATGAGGTGGGCACCACCAATTTGTGAAAATAACAGTTCCCGTGTATATAAAGCCTACTTATTTTACAAAATGCGATGGGTTCAATGGAGCTACTTGGCAAAAAGAATCCTATGGCACAAGGATCGACAAATGTAGGAAGAAACTGGGCGTTGCCACTCAGTGGGCTGATATGCTCTATATATAAGTTGCAACATTTGTTGTGTGTTTCAAACCTCTTTCATAATATTGTAGATTAATAACAGTATGAATAAATTCGAGAGTTGACCATTTGTAAAATGCCCAAATGTCCTTATAATTCTAATTATGTGACATGCAATGACAATCTGGTCAGTGTTCAATGGTGTGCCAATGCATTTCAGAATGTCATTCCATCGTCAGGGCTGAACACTGTTAATGTCACAACATAATATAAGTACAACATATAGGTCCAAATAATATACATACCATGGTTCAGATGACTCAAATAATGTAAAAACAAAATAAAGATGAGAAAAAAAATGATAGAAAGACAATTTATCCCCTTGAAAATGATGCATATCATTTTAACAGTTCAATATAACTTCATTGATATATCGAAGGAGTACCTGTTGTGTGATGCCTATGCAGGCATCTGTGAAGGAAATCAGAAATAGGAAAATGCCAAATTGCTGTGTTGCATTGTACTGTCTGGTGATGTAGATAGATTCAAGTGCACATGGTGGTTCGCAGACCTTAGCTGGGCATTTGTTGCAAAATCTTAATGCAGTTCCATCACCGTCCCTGAAATACAAAAAACGGTGTATTCAGTGTTAAATACATGCAGAAGTGTTCAGTGAGTGCAATGTACGGAAATATTGGTAGTGAACTTACCCTAGCATGCTGCTAGGAAGCTGGAGTGATGGTGCTGTCTCGAGTGTGCACGCTGGTTAATGTTTGTTAGGGATCCCCTGGTTACTGCGAGATGTTGCGACGTCACACATGTAGATACATGATGATGTCGCTGACGCCTTGCACCCCACGCTGCCTGTCGGAACAGAGAGTACAAGTGCAGATAAACCTGGGGATAACATACTGCATTAGTGATGCTTTTGTATGAAAGCCTCTTGGTGGATATAGAGCAGGAAGATTGTGCTTGTGTCTAGAAATTCACATGGCTTACTCATTTGCATTGCCATATCCATCCTTCTTTGTGGATACACTCATGTAGAGCAGGAAGACGTATCTAGGAATTCTCATAACTTACTCATTATAAATTGCTGGTACAAAAAACATCTCTTGATGTGATTAAATGATTACAGTCGAGAACAATATCTAGGATCTGTGAGATGCTGTGTTTCTCCTCGGACCAATGCCTTGAAACGGCTGAGTTAAGGTTTCTTTTTCCTGATGCATGACCGGTGCTCATTCCATCTCAGTTTAGCTACTCTTCTAGATTGTCCAATGTAATCCAGCCCACAAGGGCATTTGATTAAGTAAATTATGTTTACGGTCGCACCTGGTGAAGCTATGTATCTTAATCTTCTCTCCCGATTGAGAGTGATTTCCCTTTGTCACAAACCCACAATTACTACAGTATAAACACGGGTAGGTGCCTGTCCATGTTGTCAATTTTTGTATAGTTATATTCAAGGAAAACACTTTAGTTGCAGGGACGTTAAGGTGAGAACTTAACGTAACAAAACCCCTGAAATTTAGTTGGAGCAACCTTAACTTTGCGCCCCCTGTTGTGCAGCCTATGACCACAATGATATCACAGATCACATCACTGATGACATCCCTAATTACATTACAACAGTAACTGACATTAAGCATGGCCTTCAGCCATGGTCAGTGTGCATGGCCAAATATATTTTAACACATGAATGGGTACAAGTCATGGCCTTCAGTTATCGACAGTGGTCACAAACTTCACCCATGTGCACTGAATATTTTAAAACACTAACAGGCTGCCAACCATGGATTTTGGTCTTTACCAGTGGATACAGCTTTAAATCGTGTCCACTGTATTATATACACAGATCAGACAATAGCCATGGACTTTAGCACAATACTGTCCAGCTGCCACAATCTTTGGCTGTGCCCTCTATATATTCTAACATAAATGGGCCTCTAGCCATGGCATTTGACCTTGAGCGGTTTCTACATCTTTTGGCCATGTCCACTGTATATAAAATAATAAAATGCAATAAGCGCTGGCCTTCGGCCATGCCTACTGTATATTATATACACTAACCAGCCACTAGCCATGGTCTTCAACATAATACTAGCCAGTGGCCAGGGCCTTTGACTGTTCCGACTATATATTCTAACATATTAATGGACACTAGCTATGGCCTTTAGCCATGACCACTTACTACAGCTTTCAACGTTGCCCACTGTATATTTTAAAACAGTGATGGGCTACTAGGCATGGCTTTTAACCATGCACATTGGTATGTTTGAATACTAACCGACCACTAGCTATGGCCTTTGGTGCTGGCCTGTGACCCCATCCTTTGTCATGGCCAAGTCCACGGCCTAAATTGTTATTAAAGTAATTCATGAGCTAAATTATAAATTATGTTATCTCTAATTCCATTATTGATGTAATCAGTTATATACAATGTCATTAGTGTTGTCACCAGTGATGTGATTTGTAATGTCATCAGTCTTCTCATACAACATGTAATTATGGATGTCATCAGTGATGTGATCTGTGATGTCATCATTGTGGTCATAATCTGCGCAACTAGGGCACAAAGTTAAGGTGGCTTTAGCTGAATTTGAGGGGTTTTGTTGGGTTAAGTTCTCACCTTAATGTCCCTGCAACGAAAGTTTTTTCCTATAGCTATATATTCATGTCCTTAACCTTGTGAAATAGGCATAATTTAGCCTTCTTTTGCATCAGATTTGTATTCATCAATGTTCTAAGTATATTCTCCCTTATCCACAAATATGCCTCGCATATGTCGTCTATTTTGTCTTTAACTAGGTTTAAAATTACTCAGGGTTCTGATAGGCTTTGACTTATAATTCTACTAGCCAAGTCTGCCAGACTACTAAGAATACTCTCCGTCTATAGTCTGTATACGTAATGATTGCTTGAGTTAATCCATTTTAAGGTTGCTGTATTCTTAACTGAACTAAGGACAGCAGTTTCTGTTTGAATAAGTACATTTTATGATACATGGACTAAATCACGAGAGCCCTACTTGTCGCCCTTCGTATGTTGGTTGAAATACACAACCACTTTTAAGCACTTTCTGTCAGAAATGTTAAAGATAAGTCATAAGTCATGCCATGTGCAATGTCTTCAGTGATTTCATTAATGATGCCCTTTGTGATGTCATGTGTGTCAGTATACACATTTCATGGCAGTGGTGCGAGTTATGGTTTTGTAGTTTACCATAATGGCAAAATTCTTTAGTTTTAAACGTCCCTTTTAACAAAGGTTTTTTTCTGAATCTCAAAGGTTTTTATTAGAGCAACTTAACTATAACATTCCTTTAACAAAGTTTTTTTCCCTGAATTTCAGAGGTTTTGATTAGGTCATCTTGCACATAACGTCCCTTTGGCAAAGATTTTTAACTGAATTTCAATGGGTTTTAATAATGTAGATGTTCATGATGTTCCAGCACTATATGTAAGTTATGAACAATTCCTAATTTAACATATATGAACAAATTATAATGTTTTTTTATCAAAGATCATTTTTGCAGCACATATTGATGTGTGTAACTTTGAGCAGCGCATTCTATGGATTCAAGTTCTGGCTGAAGTGTCAGAGGCACAAGGTTAAGCCATGCCCCAGGTCCCACCACTCCACCCACAACAGCCTCTGGACCTGGTGGGTGGCCCGGCCCAGTGTCCAGTATACCCCCCCCCCCCCTAATAGGACTGTGGGTCACTGTTCATGGCTTGCGGTCATGGCCAGAGGCTGCAATTCCTTGGGCTTGAGCTACAGCCATGTTGCATGCCAGCCACTCAACCCAAAGTAGACATTGGTCATGGCTTCGGTCTGGCCCAGTGGCCAGTATATTGCCATAATGAAATTGGAGGCCACTGCCCATGGCGGCATCCATGGCCAGTGGCAACAATCCATGGGGCATGGACTTCAGCAATGTTGCAGGCACCCAAGCAACCTAGAGTAGACATTGGGTCTGGCCTATGGCCATTCCTAGTGGCCACTTTAAACCAATAGCCGGTCCCTAGCAGCCATGGCCAGTGGCCAAATGGGCCTGGACATGGCCTTTGGCCATACCTTGGACAATCTGGTCACTGTCAATAGCCGCAGTAACCAAAGTTGTATCTTTACTGATTGTGAGCTATTACCTTTTGGAGAATAACCAATCTAAGGAAGTGATGGTGAGCAATGATCTAGCCCATTCTTCCGTGAAATACATGCAATGGGTTTATGATGTTGTTTCTGATTTTAACGTTTAAATGGATTACATGAAATAATTATAATGTTAATTTCATATAGTGAGTGCATTTCTGTTAACAGGGAAATCCTAATATATAGTATATTATTTTGTTTCATTTAATAGCTTTATTGTGTAGGAATAAACATCTTCACACTTTAAGCATTGTGCCTTGGATTTACAGAAATATATACATATCAGTCAATCAACTGTTCTTCAGCATTATTTTAGCCTACAGCCCCAAATATTTTACAAAATATAAAATTACATTACTCAATGCACGTGGTAGTGCATACACCACACACACACACTGGGCTGACCAATATTTTATATGGCCACAATATCTCAATTTCCCCTCCCTATACACATAGCAAATGATACCTCACATAGACTGCTATTGCATCAAGAAGGGAGAAGTCAAGGTATCAGATTTTCTATGGACGCCCAAGGGAGGATTTTTTATTTGAGTTCACAAGGGCAAATAAGTGCAATCAAGTTTGCATGATATCCTTTATTTCAATTAAATATACTTTAATTTTTTATTTTTTTTATTTATAGCGCTCAATACCAGTGAGTGGTTTCTAAGCGCAGGATCAGGATTCAAACCTGTGCATCTCCATGTTGTTTTGCTCCCAAGACAAACGCGTTGCCCCTGAGCTATGATGCTTCCCCTAACGTGCGCAAACTTTATTTCAGTATGTTGCCTTTTTAGGCCATACAGCTTTCCAATCTACTATCGTCATACAAGTACTGCTCGAATACGTCGAGATTTATGAACCAGACAGGTTTATAGCTCCCATATACACTTCCATTTGTTCCATAACTGTTGCTGATATGTGTTATTGCATGAAGGAATGTGCCCTGCAAAGCCGCGGGATAGTACCAGGCCCATCACAGTGCACATTTATCACATCCAGGCCAAAGCATGCCCCCGACCCCCACCCAGCCAACCGTGAGTTATAACACCCACAACTGTCTCAGTCCAAGACCCCTGAGTTCCACAATAGTGTGTGACCCCAGACCACCAACCATAAACCCACTGGCCATAAAAGATCTAAAAGAATACGGCCATCCCACCTTATAACACAATGACAAACTTTGTAATGCGAGGTACAGGTGGATTAAATTATAGTCCAAAGCGAGGGCGGAAGCCTTGGGTGCGGATCGTGCGATACTGAATGAGTGAAGAATGTGTGGATCAGACCGATCTTAAGCCTCCCCTTGTGCCAGTCCCCCCAAGCCTCCCAGGTGCACACCATAATGATGAAGAAGGAATTTTGGGGCCTCGTGCACAGATGCCTTTGGGCAACTCTGAACCAAAGAAATTAAGGGATGCTGTCTCACTGGTCGCACACCCCCTCACAACGATCACAACCCCGTAGCTTGATATGTTGTCACTCAACAATCAAAATAAGTATGGTTACTCCCAGTCCTCTTTCCCTCTTGGGAATTGCCCAAATCACAAAAATCATAACATGCCATTTCCAGGGCATCATTAGCAGTCCACAACGAGGGCACTTGTTTGTTGTAGCATAGCTACAGAATACATTTTAACAATGGTAGCAGTGAGGAAGTTGTAATGTAGAATGCGGGACGCAGATCAGTAGCATAGAAAAAAGGTACACATGCCGCAACATGCACAGAGGAAACCCCTTAAGTTCTAAGGGCATCTATGTTTGTCCTGAATTCCCATAAGAAATTATTGTAGGCTCCGCCCACTCCCAAGGTTTAACAGCGTAAAAGTGCTCAAGCTCAAGCATGGAGACAGAGTGGAAGCAAGGAGGAAGATATACATACCATACCATAAATAGTGAATTTGGATTAAAAGCTACCAAAAAGTTGTGTGTATCCTGACATAGACATAGATTAAAAGAGAGACATGGTTTTCAAGTGTATTGTTGCTATAAGTGAGCAAAGGAACATATGACTTTGTTTTGTGCACTATATCAGCGGTCATCTTTATTAAATAATGAGCAACACTATAGCCAGTTAAACCATGAGTGATGCTTTTTTAAAGAGTATACCCTGAGAACTAAATCACTCTTAGGGGATGACAATTTTGAAATGTTTAAGACTGGCAATTTTGACAGGATGAGGTACCATGAGACTAAATGTGTAGCTCAGGTTCACACAGGTTGGTTAAGAGGTGAAGCTGGGATTTGAGTTCAATCTGCAATTTCTGCAGTTGACCACTTTGTTTCCTATTACTTATCATATAGAGCACAGTGCAATTATTTGTTGAATGTTTGAATTCCAAGAACTAAAACAATACCCTGTTTTGTAGAGCTGACAGTACGCAAATCACATAACAACCCAACATGACTTTATTTGAAAACAAAACGTTATAGAAGCATTTATTATAAAAGGCAAAGGACTCTAGCTTTATTTTCTCCACCATCAATAGAAGTAAACAAGTACCTTAATATTATTGTTATGAGCATATAATATTTCATCTGTTTTGTTTTTCTATTGTATTTTAAAGCTTTCAATACACCCAAAACACAGACTTGTGACTGTTATATATAATGTGCATAAGTACCTTTGAAATTATACGGAAAAACTAACAGTGTGTGTCAAATAAGCAGACCTGAGAAAATATGCTCACTGGAGGCCTGTGACATTTGGTTGTCTCTCTCCTGTCCTGGTCAGCTCTAACTCAAATGGCCTACATAAAAATAAAGAACCCGGGATATGAGTCTCAAAACTTTGATTGTACAGTCTCATATTTGACTACCTAGTCACCTTTCCTTACTAGCACTTTATGCTCTACACTGGAGGCGGCTTTCCAGTTTATACCACCCTTGTCTGGAGGAACCAAGTTCTAGACCGTCATCTTACTGATGCTTTGTCACTTTTTATAGCTAGCACTATCAAGTGCGGGTACTTTGTTTTGTAATGCAGTAGGTGTTAGTATCACAAAAGTACATATACATGGAAGTTGATCAACCTCAGACATAGGAAACGCAGAGTCAGCCTTCATAGAATCTAGCATTGTGATCTGATATATGAACACAAATCTCTGGAGCAATTAGTAACTCATTGAGCTATCTTCTGAAAAATCAGGGCATTCAAATTTATCAATATGCTTTTCTACTTTCGGTATTGTATGTAATCAATATATCCCTCCCAGAAGGGTGAGAAAGCTACAGGAGTTGCTCCGCAGTGAACACACAAATGGCATGTACCACAGTGAACATTTAAAGCATTTCAGGATTTATTAATCGGACAAAAACTATTTCCCGGTAGCAGGTTTGGAGCCTCAGAAGAGCCCCATAAAACATGTGTTATTTATGTTTTGCAAAGCATGGCACTGACTTTTTTTAAAATTTCGGGCAGCTATGTGGTTCCCCACATTTCCTCTCTCATAAAGACATCTCTGGGACTGGTAGGTGGCTGCGGTTCCAACAGAGATCAAGAGTTAGAAAAAGGTATTTGTGTGTGCGCACATTTTTCTTTATGAAACATATTATCATTACCACCGGTACATGTGTTAATGCCCATAGTGTCCCGCATTCTGGTACGCAGACCAGTAACTCTAAACTATTCACAAATACAGCAGCCTAATAATAAAACAAAATGAATACCTTAAACTACCACTATAACCTAAATAATCGACATAAGGCTGTAACATTAGCATAGGTAAGCATTTCTTTTCCTTTTTCTCCATGTTCGCCTTGGATCTTCTTGCATTTCACATTTGCCCATTCCCTTCTTTCCATTAAGCCCCCTTTGTCAACATAATGAGAAATTCTTCAGCAGACTTGGCTTATGAAAATATTGCTTCCTATCTCTAACATGTTCCTGGAAAGGAAACCACACTTTCATAAAGGTCATATCAAACGTCTTGTAGCCAGGACTGTTATTTTTTCCATTGCCAGGACTCCCCACACTTTGACCCACCATTGACCAATGATCCACACCCTTGTCTGATTTCCAAAATGTAGCCAATGTTAATAAGGCCACATTCAACATGTGGGTGATCAATGTCGCCATTGCAGCCCTCATATTATAAGAACCCTCTGCCACATTACCCAAAATTACCACCACTGAGTCCATGGGCAGCTATCTGCCCGTTACCTCCTTAATATGCCCCAAAATGTCTTTCCAGTAGATTTGGAACCTACAACAGGTCCACCACATGTGCCCTATGTTCCCCACTTCACCACAACCTCTCCAACGGAGGGGAGAGGCAGGGAAAGATATTGTATTCATTCTTTGAGGGGTGAGATACCATTGGATGCACATTTTGTATCCTGTTTCCTTTATTGTATTACATTTGGATGCTCTATGTGCTCTTTCCCAAATATGTTCCCAATCCTCTTGCATGAATGATAGTTACCCCTAGTTCTCTTTCCCATCTTTCCATATAAGGACGTTTATCATTAGGAGAGTCATCATCTAGCAGTCTATATAATCTTGAGATCTTCCTCCTCTCAAATGCACTCCCTTAGCAAAATGTCTAATCCTGTAGGAACCCTGCACCATGCTTGTTGCACCATCCTGATTGTGATTCAATATCTAATTTGGGTACAGCAGAGACGTTCCTATTCCCTCAACCTGTATTCCGTTTTACACTCCTCGATTGTCACTGGTCTACCTTCCTTATAGAGATCCATGAGCCGGGTGATCCCCGTATTTTCCCAACTTGCTAAATATGTTCCATTCTTCCCAGGTGTGAATTCCGGGTTGCGACTGATTGAAGGAAAGGGGCCCAACCCTGGTTCCATATCTCATAGTCTGAAGGCTCCATTGGAGTAACAAGCATTCTTTCAAGTCCAATAGATGGCCCCCGGCATTATGTACAGTCCCCTCCAGAAAGGGAAGTTTATGGATTGGATTCAAAGTGAATCTCTGTACCAAATCATTCCGCCCTTTAATTCCTTTTGCCCATGACCACTCAAGCATGGGTGTGAGTTTGCAGCTATCAAATACCTCTTGCTATCTGTTATACCCAATCCTCCCAACAGTGGTGCCTTTCTCAGGATATTGTTGCTATTCTTGGACGGATAAAAAAGATCAATTGGACACGATCACATGTGTCACAATATACTCTGCCCATAGTAATCTTCAAAGACGCTCCATTAAGAACAATTGGCATATTACATATCAGAACTCTCAGATAGAGAAAAGTCCCCTTTTTGCATTTTAGAAAGGGAAAGACTTGTGCCAAAAATTGGTTAAAAACATACTTGGAACCACGGGAACAGACATTCCAAGAACTTTGGGGGTTAGCACAGATTTGGGGGCATTACCCCCTGTGGCCACTGCACTGCATGTGACTCTGCTACTTTCACCAAATTCTTCATTCATGCCAAAATTAGATGGGAAATGTGGTTCCACTCCAACTGCAACATGAGGAATTTAGTATATGCCCTATATTGCCCATGTAGCTTGATATAAATAGGATACGAAGGATAGCACAGGGGCAACGTGCTAGTCTTGAAAGCAAGAACATGCAGAGCAACAGAGGCTCAAATCCCGAAGCTCATGTATGGTATTCAGTGTGTTATAATGTAACATTTAAGATCTCCACCCGACTCACTGAACACTGTTCTCGGAGCAGGACAGGCACAGCATCCAATAGGATCATCCAACATTTTAATGAAAAACAACATGCAGTGGATGAATTACGGTTGACAATTATAGAAAAAGTGCAGACTTCATGCAGAAAGGGTAACATCACTTCACAACTCAAGCAAAGAGAAATATATTGGATAACATTAACTGACACTGTCAGACAAGGATTGAATGACTGTGATGAGTTATCCTTCATGCAGAATTAGACATACATTTCTGTACTTTGTTAGCACAGCAGTGTCCTCGGTTATAACAGACCATTCCGACCATATCAGCCATGCATCTATATTTGAACCTTACAATCATTAACTGACTCACAAGGTACACATTGTGGTGTCCGTTTCACATCTTTGACATGTTCTATATACTTGGTTTTGTCCCGTGTGATACGCTTCACTCAACATGGAATTATTTTCGTGAAAAACCGTAGATTTGTGCACCTTTCTGCCCCATAATCCCTGTTTGAAGTATGGGGGTTTTCGGGCAGAAAGGCGCGCAAATCTGCATTTCTCACGCAAATAATTCCATGAATCAAGCAGTTAATCTTTACTAACTGGAAATATTGCAGCACATGTCTATCTCTCGTTGTAAACAGGACTGTTCGTCTGATATGTTAGTATTCGCAACCCACGTTATCTCTTCAATAAGGGGCAACCTAATCTCTCCAAGGTGAGTCCTTTCTTTACACATTGAGACATGAGCCAATTAGTAGCTTAGCAGTATCTCTGTCTTTTTCAGAAAGCAGTATATTAAATGTGCAGCATTTATGCCGATTAATGTTTAATACTTAGTCTTATATATTCACGATTTCTTATTTACGCCATGTACGGTCCCTATATAAATGCTATTTCCAAAATGGTGAGTCCAGCGCCAGGACCAACACCGGAAGAGTCTTCAGATAGTCCAGAACAAGGCCCTGCGGATAGCATCTGGAGCTCCACTCTTCACAAGGATAGCTGACCTTCACAGAGAACTGGCCATCAAGATGTTGGACGAACATCTAGCGAAACTGAGCAAGACTTCTGCCAAGGACTGGATCAGAACCCAAACCATCTGATCAGATGACTCACTGCAACCACTGCAAACCCTTTTGATCACTACCCGCAGCCCATCGCAGTGAAGACCTTATGAAACCAGCCTTACTGTGACAAGTCCACACCGACCATGAAGAAATCCAGCCCATGACTACACACTCAACCCGAGAAGGTGGATTAATGAGGCTTAAGCCTCAGTATCCAATAATCACTACTGATGGCTAAAGTCTGTCAGCAAGAAGAAGAAGAAAGAAGTGCTGAGTCCAGTACCCTACATGACTCGGAGGCCATCAGGCCTCGAGAGCACATACGAAAACCACGTGGTAAGGAGTAGCCATACTGGGGATACTTTTGTCTGAGAAACATTGTATATCTCAGAATAGCCATGAATGAACATACAGACTAGGTGCACTGAATGTGATGCCGATCGGTGCAGAGGCACAGTAATTGACCACATGATGCATCGGAATATATATGTTCTGAGTTGGTGACCACCTTTTAAATCATAAGTGATAGCATGAGGCTCACATAATCCGCTTTAAGCTTTAACTATGAATAATTCTGTCTATTTTCGGAATTAACGCACATGGTTCGTGATCTCTCTCCTAGACAGCAAGCAGTGACAACCATACACATAATAATAAACAGTCAACAGAGGCATCACCTTGTGAGTATGACCATGGTGTTCACCATAGATCCTTTTTAAATGATTTAAGTGGGTAGCCTCTTCAGGGGCACCACATGAAGGGAATTCCCCTTTGGGAGACTATATATTGGTAGAAACCAGTTACCATTCGAATATGTTATGTATTGTAAGGAACTCATGGTGGCAACAGTAAAGACAGATACAAGTGATCACAGGCTTTGTGAATTTGGAAGGAAAGACTACTATCAACAATGAAGCTCAGGGAATTGGCTGAGTTCAACAGCGGAAGGGGGAATCCTTCCAGATACATGTCATCCATCCTTTGTTGCACAAGTTCTTGTTTGTTGGGTGGACTAATGAGGACAAATTCGGTTCAGTTTGAGATAAGCGTTTCATATACATTTTTTGGATAGTATCCAGGCATTTGTAGATGTGAGCGATGTCTTTTAGGTACAGCTGTCGTCATTGTACTGATGGATGGCTATGTTGGGGTCATTTAGGAGCGTTCCCAACCGTTCCATGTATAGATTGAAGATAATTGGGGAGAGAATGGAACCTTGGGGACCCCACATGTGACTGGGACTTAATTGGATATGAATGAGCCCATCTATAGGATCTGGTGCCTACCAGAAAAGTAAGATGCAAACCATTTTAGAACGGTCCCAGAGAAGCTCATCCTGTCGGTGAGGAGGGAGAGAAATATTTGGTGATTAACTCTGTTGAAGGCAGTTCTGAGGTCTGAGAGGACCAGGAGACACGAGTCCCCAGTGTCAGTGATTTCTTTTTTTTAAAAATCTTTATTTTTCTTTGGAAACAGAGATGTGTTTGTATCCACTTACAATCAAAATATCTCATAGACCCTCCATATTACATGCATCACGTCTTCCTATTTGGTTCAGGCGATTGAATGCATCTCCATTTCGTGTTTTCTTTCTTATTTGATACCAACCGACCTGGGACCAGTGGAGAGTCAGCTTAATAATTGCTAACCATCAATTCCTTAACACTAAAATGTAAGTAGCTTGAACATAACCAGCAACACCCCCTTCAGAGAAGAGAGGGAGAAATAAAGAGAGCGAAAAAATGGACACATTAGGCCTCATTACGGAGGCCAGCGATAACTGTGCCGTTAAAACCAGCAGGTAGCTGCCAGACCCGTAAACAATTACTGGCGCCTAACTTGCCAGTAACACCGGGGGATTACAACCCTGGCGGCCAGAAAGTCAGGCGCCGGTAAAATGTTGTTCCCCATTCTGATACAGTCGCATAGGACTCTATGGGATTGGGGCCACGGAAACACTAGCACCAGTAATAATGGTGCCGGTGCTTCTGTGAAACTCTGTGGGCAGGTGCCGGTCCGCCCGGAAGGTCAGACCTGCTGGGCGGGAGGGCACCCGCCCGGCAGATTTGTACTTTGCCGGTCCGGAAACAACAGTGCCGATAAGCTTACTGGCATCGTTGTTTCCAGACCAGCAACGTTAGAATGAGGCCCATTGTCTCTGCGTCATGAGGATGTATATAGGTCTCTGAGTGGGTAAGCTCCAGGCGTTGCAGTTCTCTCTATTGCGAACCACAGGTCTCAGAGTGGTTGGGTAGGTTCCAGGTCTCTCCTTCTCCCTGCCTTGGACTTAACAATTCCTTATAATCCTTCAGACTAGCGAAAACTGTTTCAGGAGCCTCAGCCTATAATATAGGTCTTCCGTATCCCTCATTTACTGGATGAACGGGGCCCATGTGGAATAATAGCGTGGAAAACCATTGTGTAGGAGGGCTGTGATCTGTTGCATAGCTACCACCTCCCAGATGTTTACCCACCATTGTGCTATTACTGGCCCCCCAGGGTCCTTCCAGGACTGTGCCAATGTCCGTCTAGCCGCATTCAGCAGGTGAGTGATTAAGGTGGCCGTGGCCCCCGTCATACAATACGCTCCTCCCTCATCTACATCCCCAAGTACTACGACCAACAGAGACATTGGGAGCTTGCATCCTGTGATCTCCTTAAACTATTTCCTCCAGTAGGTCTTAGCCTTGGGCCATGTCCACCACATAGGAGCCATGTTTCCTATCTGTGAGCAGCCCCTCCAGCATGTCATTGGGGGGGGTCATATACCATCTCTGTATGATTTTGTACATTCCCTCTTTAATAATTGTGCACATTGATGCCCTATGGGCTCTTTCCCACATCCAATCCTTCCAATATTGTAATCCCCAACTCCTGCTCCCACTTTCTCATGCATACAAGTGGTTCATTATCCACTGTTGGGTCTAACAATCAACATAGTTTAGAGAGTTGTCTCCCCTCAATGCCCCCTTTTATAGTCAACTCCATTCCCTCTGCTTCCCTTGTGCCCACTTCTTTAACCTGTCTCTGGGTGATCCAATGATGAATTTGGATATAACGGTATATTTCTCCCTCCCCTATTCCTAAATCAGTTTTGAGTTGTTTGAAGGTATTCGGTACTCCCCCAGAATACATGTGCTGTAATTGTAGCATCCCCTGGGTGTCCCAGGCTTCCCATCCTTTTTCATTAATTCCTGGGATGAATCCCGCATTAAAGAGAACCGAGGTCAATGGCCCTCTTCGTGGTATCCCTTTATTAGTCCTGTGAGAAACCTGAGGGTATTCTCACTCCTGAGTTCCCTGGATCCTCCTCTCAGATGGCCAGGGAAAGGTCATTGCTCTTGGATTCGACCCTTGGGGTGGAGAACCGAGGGAGGATCACCTGGGTGGAGCTTCCTTAGGACCTAGGAGTGGTGAACCCTTAGGAGAGACTGGTATCCCCCTTATCCTATTGAGAATCAATCAAACCCTTGTACGACCTTTATGGGTTATTATAAAGCTAGTCCCTTCATTTCCCACATATACACCTAACAGTACTGGGACGAAGGAGAGACAACTAAGAGTAATGAACACCACACTCTTTCACCACTTTAGTACTGGGATGAGGAAGATGACTACAAGAAGCCATGAGGGTCAGGCATTTCCCTTTAATTAAGGTCAGGCAAGTCTCATTAGGGATCCACACCTACAGTCTGTCAAGGGGCTGCAGGTGTATAAAAAGAAACCAGTGGAGCGGAACAGGGAGTAAGAGGGAGGCCTGTGTGGGAGAGACCAGCAGAGGACTGTGCTTCAGAGGGGGCAGCCATGGTGGGACCGGACGAGAAGCCAGGATGCCAGCAAGCTGCCCAGAAGACTTGCACAGCCGTAGCCAGTGGCCCGTAAAAGTATTGCAGATCTGGGAGCCTCCGTTATAGAGAATCAGTCACTAGGAGCTGTGAGAGAGCACCAAGCGACAAGGACGCGGTATGCCTCCAGAACTAAGCATTCTGCTCACCAGTGTGCAAGAAGGGACACCTGGCAGGGAAACAGTTACAACGGGCGAGTTTCCCAGCTTCAGTCATGCAGGAGAAGCAGAGGAAACCCCCGGCAGGAGATGCCACAAGCCGGTGAGTGTCGGGGAGGACGCTCGCATAATACCATGGCGCTGCAGCAAATGTGTATCGAATTCAGAACTGAATGGAACTGTACATTTAAGCGACAACAATGCTTATTCAATACTGAATGAGATGAAACTTTAAAACACAGCAAAACCAATGCATATCGAATACCACACTGAATGGAACTTTACAATTAAGCGTCATGAATGCTTATCGAATACTGAATTGAATGAAACTTTAACACACAGCGAAACCTATGCATATTGAATACCGCAATGACTAGAACTTTACAAATAAGTGGCATGAGTGCTTATCGAATACTGAATTGAATGAAACCCTAAAATTAAGCATTCAAAGTGAATAACCCTAATGCCCAGATGAAAACGAAGGGAAGAAAAAGGCACAAGTGTGACAGAGAGCTACAAGAAGGTGGGTGTGAGCAAAACACCCGTAAAGTGGACTTTTATCAATGAATGCAGCATGATAAGCACACAAACCGTAAAGGATGTGTGACAAGTAATGGCAGAGCCAACATACTGATAAGGGAAAGCCAGAAGACTGTAAATCAACACATCAAAGCCAAGAGGCAGAGAATCATCACGACTTTGGCGGTAACCCTTAAATCTGGCGGTCGCGCTATTACAGCCGGATTTAAGGGTCCACCAAATCAGGACTTCGGCGGATTTCGCCCCAGCTCTTGGCTGGGGGGAAATCTGCCGAAAATTCGCGCTATTACCGCCGGCGGGAAATCCGCCGGCAGTAAGAGCGTGAATTTTCCCCATTGAGTCCAATGGGGAATGGGGCATTCCCGAATGGGCTCCATGGGTAATGGGGAATTACATTACCGCCGAAATCGTGATCCGGTGCTATTAGCGCCGAGGAGTGCGGTGGTAGAGCTAATACCGCCGGCGGTATTACCGCCAAAGTCGTGATCAGACCCTTAGTCTCAGAGATCATGTGTCTGCGTTGGGAAGAGATCATCAAGGTTGCGTTTCTTGCTACACTGCTTTTCAAGGGGTGCTTGTTTTCAGCAAGCTTGGGGTACCACGATCTTGATGCTTTGCTTAGGTGCAACTAGATTTTAGAGGTGCAAGGGCATCCACTAGTCCTTTGGCAGGGTGGTTAAATTTATACAGAAGGGCTGAGCCATTCCCTTTGGTGGGAAAGTTTTGTGAACATTGCCTCTAGTGTGTCTAACAGGACATTCTTGAAGGATCGGGACCCAATAACAGACGCTTGGCCTGATCTTTGTGGGGCAATCCTGTGTGTGATATGAGAAGGGGAACTATGGTGTGGTTGGTCCAATCGATGAGTCAGGGGGTTTGACCATGAGAGAATTGGCAGGATTGGTGGCTTTTATCAATAATCCTTCAATTGAAAAACACTTTTTTCGAAATCCGCCCCTTATCAGGGAGCTGGTGAAGAGTAGTGAGCCAAGAGGGACAGGAGGGACAGGAAAGCGCAGGAATACACTAACGAGGAATTCTATAGATTCACAAAATCCATCTCTCGCCATCTCTTAATGAACAGATCAATGTAACCGACTTGAGTACTCAGGATCCAAGAAAAAACATTCTTCTGCACACCCTGATGGAGTTCACATGGCCGACCTGTTCAAAGTTTGTCTCCATCCATATTAATATAATCTTTAAGATGCCTACTGGAAACCTATTACCTCCTCCCAAGCATACCCAGGGACCCAGAATAACGACCCTACCATCCTTCATTCCCATCTAAGTTTTTAGGCTGCCCTTCCCCAGAAGCTCTGTCCCCTACAGTATATAAACGCACGTTTGAAAAACCTCTCTTTTTAGTAGCATTCCTGCCTCTTTCAGGGAATAATCCACAACAACATCCTCCTCACCCTCAGGGTTCTTGTTGTACTGCACATATTATGCTGATGTGTTGTTGCTCACCATTGGTATAAGACAGTCATCTATCTTGATGCCATCACTCTCCTTTGGAGCCTCACCCAAAATGTGCTCCATCTTCTTTTTGAGTGATCTCATTGAAGCAAGGAAGGCAAGTTGTCCACTAGCACATATAAGGGATGGCTAATTCGACACTGTGTCTACAGACACAGCCACCTTACTGGGAGGCTCCATGATTTTTAGGCCTCCTAGATAGGGCTCCCCCGGGTTAGCACCATATAGGATGATCAACATCTAGTAACTGTCATAAAGAGGTTCATTGTGCTACCAAGAAATACTTCCTTTTCAGGGTGCCTGTCAATTTGCTACTCCAACTCTCCTCTTGTACATCACAACCTCTAGCCTAGAAATAACATGCAGCTCCATTTTGCCACTGCCATGTCGAATTCTGGTTTCTTCCATCTCCTTGTCTCCTTCATAAGAGCCCCCGAAAGCTATGCGCCACCCGGTCTTGCTGATTTCGTCCATGGGTCATTACTGTTGCCATCTTCCTTTCCCACCTAGGTGTGTCAAGGATGGTACATCTTCAAGGTTATTCTCCTA
The DNA here is from genome assembly GCF_040938575.1 of Ambystoma mexicanum. Lineage (NCBI taxonomy): Eukaryota > Metazoa > Chordata > Amphibia > Caudata > Ambystomatidae > Ambystoma > Ambystoma mexicanum. The sequence goes on from NC_090931.1 coordinate 1,221,138,686, forward strand.
TCTGCAGGCACTGAGAATTTCCTCGGTTGTCTGACCTTTCACCATCTATTCAGCCCATCATCTGAGAGTTCACAACCCGCTGTTTGGTATGGGAGGCCCTAGAAGCAGAACCTTTTCAAGAGCCTGACAGGTAGGCATCGTCCCTATGGCCCAGCTGGCTTCCTCTTACTAATGGGGTTTGTGAAAAAGCAGAAATAATTAAAATGTTTGATAAAGCAGAATTGTCTTAAGGTTTGCAGCATTAAGACCGAGGTTATGTTAATTGGAGATCATTTTGAGACCTTGGGCCCTCGTTTTTGGCTCTCATCTATGGGCATATGCCTGCAGCCCGTCAGCATGGTTAAAAACATGGGTGCATATCAATCTGCCACTAATTACCAAAAATTAAAAAGAAGGCTGGATCCTGTTTATTTCAGCTCTGTGTCCTGTAACATATATTTCCCTTTCTGGGTTGCTTGTCGGATATTGGTTCCATGGTTCAAGCCAACTCAACTACAGTAATACTATCTATTTTGGTCTTCCTGGCCATAGTGCGGAACAGCGCCATTGTATTCAAATATTGCTGCTCATTTCCTGACTCATTTTTACCATCACACACACATTACTCTTGTATTTACAGTACTAATCCTGATCACTAATATGTTCTCATAGGCTTCTACTCTCTTAAATTGCATCTGACATATTGCATTTTCCAGAACACTTTGGTAAACTTGTAAGCTCCTTGTGAAAATCCCTCATATATGTAGGAGCAGGGTCAGCAGACACTGCTTCTCTGCTATGGACCGTGCTCTTTAGGACTATCTCTGCTTGTACCCTAGTGCTAAGAGCCCACCTGTGGGTGCATGACACGCAGGTTCTCATCACGCTGTCAGGATGCTTTGAAAATGACTCTAAGCTAATCAATGACATATACCTTGAAATCCAGGCCTGGATGGCGGCCCACAGCCTTTGTTTAACTGAAGAAAAAACGGAGCTCTTGATTGTCGGCACGCAAGCACGCCTATCCAAACTCGACATACAATACACATCCTTCGGTATAGACGGCAACCTAATTAAAGTTGCGAAAGAAATAAAAACACTGGGAGTCTACCTGGACTCTACTTTATCACTAAAAAGACAAGTTACCGCTATTGCATCATCTACAGCCTACAACAATAAGTTGATTAATGCTTGTAAATCTTCCTCTCCCCAAGCAGTTGTATGATGTTAGCAAGAGCTCTGGCGCTCTCTAAAATAGACTACTGTAACACGCTCTTCCTAGGTTCCTCAGAACTCAATCTCAATAGACTCCAGGTCTTACAGAATAACTCTCTAGGCTCTGCATTAAGCATTCCTAGATCCAGCCACATCTCGAGACTAAGACAGAACTCGAACTGCTTGTCTTTGCGTGACAAAATAGCCCTCCGCGCTCTAGCAATCACCTACAAATGCCTTTCTTATTCTGCTCCCATATTCTTGGCCGACAAGTTCTCCAAATACCAACCGGCCCGTCCCACTAGATCCACCCATTCCCAACTCCTCACAGTCCTGAGGTTCAACTTAAAAACCGCAGGTTGCGCTAGCTTCCCAGTTCAAGCCGCCAAACTCTGGAACTCTCTACCACCGTCCATTAGATTGCAACCTTCCTTCAGGATATTCAGAACAAAAGTAAAAAGCTAGCTCTCAGAGAAAGCTAACATCTGGCTCTCATATACTTGCCGTTCTTAGCTATGATCATATGTTATTTTTTCTTGCCATCACCTAATTTCTTATTTATTGCACCAGACCTACATGTAACCTTGGTCGTACCAAATGTGTTTACCTATGTATGTACTTTTTGTAACATGTTAAGCCTTTCCAGCACCCAGTTACCTCAGGGTGAGGTGCGTGTTATAAATATTAAACAAATACAAAATAATGGCTATAACATAACAATAATAGTATTATGTTGTTATGTAGCACTTCATGAAAGACTCTCCCAGCTTCTAGGGACTGTAATAACAGGTGTTATTGCTACCCTATGTTTTTAATGGTCATTGATTTATCTGACCTCTGGAGGATGAAAGGCTAAGTCGGCCCTGCCATGGGAACAAAATTGCAAAGTGTGGACTGCACTCATCTCAGAGACCAACACTTTACCGATGTAGTGCTCCACCCTTGGCATAACCTGGCATAGAGTACTTCAAGGGACAGTAGGAGTGCAAAGGATCATTTGGGTCACCCATAGGACCTGTGCCAGAACCCTGAGGGGTACAGGGAGTTCCCAAGAGCTAAACAAGAAGGAAATGAGTCCTTCTGAACGTCACTGTCAGGATGAAACCCCTTGGTATTCAGAGGGCCTGGTGACCAATATGAGAAGCACAAAGGAAGGGATATATGTTTAATATGACAAACGGATGAATCGGAGGAACACTTCCCTGAGAAGTTGAGAGATATGTCATGTCTCCTTAGGGATATGGACTCACCTGCTGGACCCAGGATGACATCTTGGGGTTATACCAAGAGCTGTACACGGGATTATGTCAGTCTTTTCCTTGCCGGGATCCACACAGGGTTGCCCTACGGGCTATGCTTCCCTCATAGGAATCCAAAGTAGCTTTGACTGGATACACACATAATTACCTATCAACTCAATGAAGCTGGTGTTGTCTCAGGTCAGAGGGACTTACCCGTTTGTGGGCTAGGAGGGGGTACGCTTTTTTTCCCTACTAACCGTAGTGTCTTCTACAGGGAAGCCTGTGGTAGCAGAGGCGTAAACGAGTTGAGTACCATTCTATTGACTGTTAGATTAACTGTGCTAGAGTTGTGGATTTGGGAATATATTCTATGCCTCTCTCACCCTAACGCTTGCTCGGGAGACTGGGTTGAAGCTGTGCACCGGTTATAATACTGCCTGTCAGGGACTTGGATGGAACTGCACCAATACTTGAAACTTGTCTGTATGTTTTGGCTTGAAATCAGGGATAGGACGAGGTTTGAGCATGCCTGTCATTTCCTTGGCATGTATGTAAGTGCTGTTGTAGCAGGAGCTGTTTGCTGTCTCCCTTCAGATCAATGAGTGGCTATTGGCATTAGAACAAGAAAAGAGTTGAGAATACTCCAGTAAATCCACATATGTTAGAGCAATCAAAAGTCAATGGTATTGAGTTGTTATTGTTTGATGAACTGTATTTATTGCGGACACTGTTGAACATTTGTAAAGCGTCCATGTGATGATGCCCAATCCTATGATGCCTGTTTTTAATAAGTGTTGGCTTTCTTTGATTGTGAAATATATAAAATGTGACATGATGTTTACTGAAACAAAATGATAGTAAAGAGATGCGTTCAATTCTAAGGTTATTTATTTGTAGACCTCTGTCCACACATGCTTCTTGCAAGAATGGAGCTTCATCAGGGAAGTATACTAGAATTGAAAGGAGAACAGTGGATATCTGGATTAAAACCCTTGGCCGGAGTATACATGTAAATCACTTTGGTACTGAGCATATTTGTTTCTTTTTGTTTTGTTCTGGTGAGGATTATATTAAGTAATTCATATTTGTTCTTGGGCTTTACTAAACTGCTCTCCGCATTGGCAAAGTGTTTAGAAACCTTGCAAACATTTCGATGGCACAATTGCCAGAGTTAAATGTGAAGGAAGGGCACTGCATAATGTGAGTGCACATCAACAATAATGTACACGCCTAGACCTAGCACCACGGAGGACCAAACGCACAATCTACATTTTTGAGTGGGCAGGCTACTATTGAGTTTGCTTGTTGCAACCACAGCAATTATCTTGGTGTGAAATTGACATAAGAGGCATGTAGAATTTGGAACCAATACATATGTTCCAATTCTGGCTTCTTCAAATCATCAAAACCATGTGATCATAATCAGCCCACCTTCTTTTCGTGAATCATTTCACGTGTTTTGCAAAATTAGCAATGCATAGAACAATTACCTCGCCACATGTGCTCCATAGCCTCTGTATCAATAGGGCCATTCCGTTTTGCAAGTGAGTTTTTTTTTTTTTATTGTGTATACAGTTTAGCAAAATAAAACTTTTACACAAATTTCCAAAAATACAAAATTAAAATAGCATATATCGCATTAACATTACTCTAATTCAATTTGAACACACAAAGATTTGTTTCAGAGAGAAAAAATAAAGGATAAATAGAGAAAAGAAAAGGGAAAGGAGGCAAGGAAGAAAGAGGAAAGATAAGGCATAAGGACATCATCAACACTTTTGCAGGAAGATCTACATTTTTCTCTGTTTTTATCCAGATCTTCCAATAGTTTAGTGTCCACCTCAAACTTCCTCAATTTTCCATCAGCAAATTTCCACACCTGGGTTATTGCAATTATTTTTCTCCGACTCGGACCTGTTAGGCTTCTTAACCAGAAAGCTTCACCAGCTATTACATCCGAATCTGCAACAAAGTCAGAGTAATAGCTTTTATACACTGAAGCCATAATTTTGCATCTAGTTAGAACGTGCCTCGCCGATTCCACTTCCTGTCCATTACAGCAGATCCTACAAATTCTTTCAGATTCAGGAATCCCTGCCCAGGCACCTCTTACTTCAAGGACATCAAGCCTATTTAGCCTAATGTTCATAAAGATTCTTTGGGTCTTAATAGACGGGAGTAGCCTTAGATATTCTTGGGGTTCTCCCAACCTAAAAGGCATTCTGGCAAAGGTAGATAAAGATTTCATATTTGCCAGTCTATCATTGGACTTTACCCAGTCAAATTGCTTTGCAGAGATTATCAAAGCTTTCAACACCGCTCCCTCTCCATATTCCCACTTTCGGTCTCCAGCATAGTCTTGTAAAGAAACCCTCATTCATGGTCTTAAATCTTTTCAAAACTACAGACGTACCTTTTCCCATAGCAGAACAAAGTATAGAAAGGAAGGAGTTAGGTGCTGAGAACATGATCTTAACATATAATTTTGCTCTGTTAAGCTCGATCAGGGTACCAAGCGAGGTTATTCCCATCTCGAGTCTGATGACCTCCACCGGGGTATAATTACTTCAACACAGAATACGGCACCATATCAGGCCTTCGACTTTATCTCCCCAAATAGACCAGTCACTTGGCGAAGCCTCAGACCATAGAGGAAAGCAGATGCTAGTTTTTGGATATAAATGGTGCAGATACCATTAAAGCTATACCCAGCAGTTTGTTTAGAGAAGGAGAGAATCAGTCCCATAGTTGAGAGAACCTTTGCACGTTTGTTAAGTTTAAGTTTGTCTTTCAATGCCTTTTTGTTTGTCACAATATCTTGGACCAGGTACTTATAGGAGCTAACCCTCTTGATAATACCAATGTCACAGTGGATAGAATTCTTATTACAACATTTATGTCCTACTGCCATGAATTGGGTCTTTTCGATGTTAACTTTCAGGTACATTCTTTTCCACATAGACACTGTAAAGATACTGGTGGGGGGTGCCTGTACTTCCGCTCTCTATATGGTAGAGGAGAGGCACAGAGGACCCCAGCCAAGATTCTCTATTGTGGTAGCAATGGATGAGCAATCGAGGCCTATCTTCTCAGGAGGTGAAGCAGGCTGATACTTAAGTACAGTGTAGTCCCCGAACCCCCCACAAAGGAATGTCCACACACTGTATTACTGAAAACACAGTCTTTATATAATTAATATTCAAAGGTATGTACACGATCACAATAACGCACTTTGTACTCGGAAATCAACAATGATAAATATATACAATTCTAAAGTGGTACCACCAATGTTATCAAATCTCATTAAAGTGCATCAACTGTATGGTTAAAATGCCACACAGATCAATAACGAGGAACCCAGCAATAGAGATAGGAAGGAACGTAAGATAGTTGAAACAATGGACAGAATACTGGCCCCTACCAATAGACACAGTTCTGTGTGGAGATCCCCCACCTGGGCAACCTGTAAAATAAAGATATATAGCACAAGCCCAGTCCATATATTGTTCAATAGTCATATTTCCTCCTATAATGTTTTACCCCCCCCAATGTACCTGGTGGAGTAGAGTTCTTCGAAGACGCGTCGGAGGATCCTTCTTGAGTGGCTCCCTTTAAAGCAGGAGCAACGGATCGTCGAGAGGCATCGAAGATGGTGAACTTGTCATCGACGGCGGCGATGAGAAGTTTGAGGGTGCCGAGACCACGACGTCGATCCAGGCGGTGCATGTCAGCGACGTCCTGCGATGATGAGGTGTGCGGGGCACCTCGGCGATGGATTGTTCAGGACCGCAAAGAGTTTCAGAAGAACTGTGGCCCAACAAGGATGTCGAGTCGTCCAAGTCTTTGTGGCCTTCAGGTGGCATGAAACCCACCGGCGGATTCTCCTCGGCGCGTTGGCCGTCCTCGACTTTCTCCAGCGGGACAAAGCGGTCGACGTGGCGGACAAGGAGTCCTTCGATTCAAATGTTCTTAGGCAAAGGAGTGGGCAGCTCCGGTCGTCAGCGGCACAGCGTCAAGTGGTCCCCACGGCTGGTCAACACAACTTCGATGGGCCTCCAGCGGTTACACAAACCCGCGAACCCTGGTCGCCGGCCATAGACTTCGACAGCGGCGAAGTCCGGGTGTTTTGCTTCATTCTTCTCAGCGCTCCCGTCTCGGGTCGGCAGCCTTTCGAGGGTCTGACTTCCAGGGAGCTTCGGCGAAGGTTAGCGGTGCTCGATGGTCCCTCGGAGCACGGGAAGAGTATGCCTTACCAGGTCCTCTCTCGGATCAGTCCTTGACGAGTTTGGCAGCTTTCAGATCAGGTCGAAGCAAGTGCAACAGCAAGTCTTCTTCTTCCAGCTGGGCGTCATGGATCAGCAGTTCCAGTTACTCTTCAAGTGTAGACACAGCTTCTGAACAATTTTCAGTGGTGAGAGGTCCCCAGATATACTATCCTGTCTCTCATCCACACTGCTGGGTCACTCTCAGCAGCCAATCATACAGAAGGGCATTCATGCAGTCAGTCAACCAATCAGGCACACAGTGCATTCAGGCCATCCTCCTCCCTCTCAGACACTCACAACAAGGAATGCGGATTGGGACAAGTACCCAGCCATTCAACACTACACACTGGATTCAGGCCAGTTTCGGGCAGCGCTGTCTCAGTCTTTGTCTCTCATATCAGAAACCAGACAGCCACAACAAGAAGTGCATATTGGTCACACACTCCATTCACCCAGGTCCCACCCACAGGGTGTACCCACACCATACAGTCACTGGGAAGGCTCCAGCCAGTCTGGACTGGACTTCACAACAACACCATGGGCCTCATTACGACCCAGGCGCTAATGGGTTAACGGCGCCTTAAAAGGCTGCGGCGTCGTTAACCTATTAGCGCCTAATTACGAGGGCCCTTTGCGGGACCCGACCTTAACGGTTGGTTTTATCAGCCGTTAAAGTAGGGTGCCGCAAAGGGACCTTGGTGCTAAGTACGGTGCCGCAATTTGCGGCACCGTACTTAGCGCCTTCCCCATTCCCATTGAGCCCTATGGGGCAAAAATGGGAATGGGGAAGGGCCCATGGTGAATGGGGAATTACTGCCCCACCAACCTTGGAATGGGGCGGTAATTCCGCCATTCACCATGGCGGACCCCGGCATGGACCATGGTGCTAATAGCACCATGGTTTAGCGCCGGGGTCATAATGAGGCCCCATATATGGAACTTCCACCCAACATCCAGTCAGGGGGAAGGGACAGAGTCAGGGCTTCCCAGGACTTTGGGAAAACAAGGTAACAGGCAATAGAAAGCAAGAGGCCACAGGGGCCATCTTGTTTTCTATACGCAATCAAATGATTCCAGTGGCAGGGCCCGGGTATCCCAAAATGGAGGCTACCCAGAGCACCTGTCAAATTCAGCATGGAGCAGACACCAGCCCATACCCTGCTCTGTGGGCCACCCACCCACAGGTGCCCAAAAAAACATTCACTAGGGGCACAGGGTTGTACCCCCACCCATGGGTGCTGTAAGGGTATCCCATGGGTCTGTTCACCAAACCAAAAGAGAGAGAGCTGCACCGCCAGGAGTCCCACATGAACTCCTGCGCGGAAAACACGACAGAACGCACGATAAAAAGGCAGTAAAGGACAAGGATACGGAGGCCCTGTCCCTCTGATGCATTTCCAGCATCACAGACACACACTGCCTTAGCGCTATTGTATATCCCATTGTAGGTGTTATCAAAAATAACAAAGTCGCCTGCATAGCAAAACCAGCCTAATTTATTTGCCCCAATTCTAGGAAAGGCATCTTTTTTAAAATAAAGATATCCTCGAAGTCAGACATAAACAAATTAAAGAAAATAGGTGCCGGGGCACAGCCTTGTCTGACACCCATCCTGACTGCTATAGGGTCAGACATTAAGCCCGTATTATTCAATCATACCCTGGTGGTATTCTCCTCATACATCAGCCTACATATATACAACAGGTGTTCAGGCATACCCATACGTTTAAGTTTATCCCATAGCAGGTTTCTATTCACCATGTCGAATGCCGAAGAAAAATCAACATAGAGAATATATAAGAGCAATTCCCCAGAAACATTTGCTTGTTCAACCAAGATATTAACCATCCGAATGTTATCATCGACTGTAGAGTAAACTTTTCTAAATCCAGTTTGGGCTGTATTCAGGACATTGTTATCATTAATCCACCTTTAATCTCTTGAAGAACCAGAGTACAGAATATTTTTACTCCCACTCCGGACCAAACAAGAACAGCATGGCCGATTTAATACGGTTGACCACATCCAACTCATTGATCCACCCCAGGACTTCATCCCAAAATACTTGCACTCTTGGGCATCCCCACCACATATGCCAGTAATCGGCCCGTGCTCCACACTCACACCAATACGAAGGGTCAGCATTCTGAAATATTTTGGAGAGTCTGACCAGATCATATTGCCACCTATGTAGGAGCTTGATGGCATGCAGCTTGTATTGACTGGAGATCGTTGTCTGTGAAACTCCCCTGCATAGTCTACCCCAGAGAACAGGATCCATATCCACCCCCATGTCTCCCTGCCACCTCCTTCTAACTTTCTCAGTGAACTGAGAACTGGAGGCCACAACTGAGACCTAGATCCACACTGACTGCCCTGTTTTGCATTGTACTGCTTGCGTTCTGCTGTATTTTTCCCTCCTCTAGGTCATATTTTGTCGACTGCTCTGCTATTGGTATTGTTCTGTGTTTTCCTCACTGACTGCTCTGGTTTTGCATTGCATATCTTTGTGTTCCGCTGCTTTCTTCCTCTTCAAGGTTTACATTTGTCGACTGCTTTGCCCTTTTGTATGCTACCACTCTGTTCTTGATGCCCTGGTAACCTGATTTGTTAGTGGACTGCCATGTTTCTGCCTGCTCTTCCAGCTGAGCACCTGACCATTTAGTTATATTGTCTACTTTCTGGTACCTCTCTGTCCCATTTGCTTGTGCCCCTCCTGTGACCTTACCTAGTGTCTCCCCCATACTTTTCCCCTCCACCCCTCTCCATCTCGTCCTCACCTACTTTATGGTGCTCTCTGTTTATCCTATCTTTTCAAACTGCTTCTCAATCGACTATTCTGCTCTCCTCACTAAGTCTGGTAGGGAGAAGTTCAAAAAGGATATCCTGGTCTCCAACCCAGGTCTCCCTATCGCTGACACCTATACCAGTGCTTCTTCCAGACAGACCCTCACCAACATCCTCTTTGCCGTTCCCTCGCCAGACCTATGGACTCTTCATATGGTCTCTGTGCTCTCTCCTTTCTCTTCTTCTCCCATTAATGGTGGCACCCAGGGCGAGGCCCTCATGGCCCCCTTCCACTCATCTAAGTTCATCATTAATGTTTACCTGAATGGTACCCTCCTGGTCCAAGGCCCTCAGGCCAACTTTCTTCTCTTTGATAAACGCTTCCAGCGCCTCATCAATTTCTTTTCTTCTCCTGCTGTCCCTTCTCTCCCTTCCTTGGCTTCCTTGCCTCCCCCCTCTTCCTCCTCCTTGGCTACCTTGTCCTCTCCTCCTTCCTCTACTGCCCCCCTCAGGCTCCCCCCTACACCTCTGCAGGGCATATTTCTGATTTTGCCCCTCCCCGGAAGTCTTTCAAGGATGGCAATCTTCTCCATATTGCCACTCTCAACCCTTGCTCAGCTGTCAAACACTCCTTTGACATTTGCCACCTCCTGGAAGAGCTTGACCTCGATGGCCTCAGTCTCACCGAGACATGGATCATGGCCAGCTCTGTGACAAGTTTTGACACTCTCCTCCCTGATGGCTACAAGATCCTCTCTGCGCCCAGATCCAACCATACCGGAGGGGGTGTAGCCTTGATTTTCCCAGAGTGGGGTTCTGCCTCTGTTATTCCTACACAGGCCTACTCATCTTTCGAATGCCTTTTCTGCAGGCTTTCTCGCTCTCCTGGCCACTCTCTTACCATGGTTACTATCTATCGGCCACCTGGTCAGATCACCTCCTTCTTCTCTGAGTGGGCTGACCTCTCCTCCTCCCTCCTGGCCTCGACCACTCAACTCATCCTTCTTGGAGACTTTAACATCCACCTGGATGCTGCCTGTCCCTCGTCTGGACTCTTTTGCAACCTCTGTGACTCTCTCTCTCTTTCTATTCTCCCCTCTGGCCGGACTCACTCACTCTGCAGGGCACACTCTGGATATTCAGATCTCCTCAGACCCCCCTCTCTATCCCTCTCACCACTCCTCTGTCCTGGAGTGATCACTTTTTCCTCTCCTCCCATCTCTCCCTCTCTATACCTCAGGCCAAGCCAACCCCAGCACTGCCACCTACCTTCTCGGTCATCCGACCCATAAAGCATGTGTCAGTTGAGGCTTTCGCCTCCACTCTCTCTCCACCTCCTCCTCTTCGGCTGACTCACATCCTGACACAGCCCTTTCCATGCTCCATTCTGCTATCTCTGATACTCTTGATGATCTTGCCCCTGTCATGAGCATCTGCTTGGAGCCCAAAGCCAAGTGCAACTTCTGGTATGACTCTGACCTCGACACCCTTAAACACAAGTGCAGGATGGCTGAGAGGAAATGGCTAGCTTCTTGAGCATCCTCTGACAAATTGGCCTGCTGCTTGCTCCAAAGACAATAGCGGCTCTCTGTCCGCACCAAGAAGAGGGCTTACATTCAAGCCCGCATCTTTGTGGCATCTAACAACTCGGCCTAACTCTTTAAAATCTGCAAGGAGCTAGCCAATCCTCTCCTGTCCCCTCCCAGGCCCTCTGCACGGCCCTGGCTTCTCATTTCATCTCTAAAACTCAGAACATCCTGTCCACCTTCTGCTCCTCTCCTCCTCCTCCTCCCTCTACTCTCTCCTCTTCCTCTGACCCCCCTGTGCCCATCTCTCCTCCCTCTTTTTCTGCCTTTCCTCTGTTCTCCCCTGACGAGGTTTCTAGATAAGTACAAAAGTCTTGTTAAAACAGGTTCTTACATGTTCTTCCAAATCCATCAAGGACCCCATTGACACCCTTGCTCCTGCCCTGGCAGACTTCTGCAACCACTCCTTCTCCACTGGAGCCTTCCCTTCCCCCCTGAAGCACTCTCGTGTGCACCCTCTTCTCAAGAAACCCTCAGCCGACCCCTCCTGTCTGGCTAACTATCGCCCAATCTCCATCACTCCCTTCCTGGGCAAACTCTTGGAAAAGCTGCCCATCTACCAGCTTAATCTTCACACTGAATCTGTTGGTTGTCTCCATGACCATCAGTCTGGCTTCAGAGCAGCCAGAAGCATGAAAACTGCTCTCCGGAACATCTGTGAAGACCTGCTCTCTAACCTCAATTGTAATCTCCCCTCTGTCCTTATCTTACTCAATCTCTCCTCTGCCTTTGGCACAGTCAACCATGCCATCCTGCTGAACCATCTCCGTGATAACCTGGGTATCACCGATCAGGCCCTTGCCTGGCTGACCTCTTTCCTCTCTGATTGACCCTCCCAGGTCTAACTTGGGTCCTTCCTTTCCTCTGTCTCACGCTCTACCTGTGGTGTTCCCCAGGGGTCTAATCTCTCTCCCTGGCTGTTCAACCAGTACCTGGCACCTCTTGCCCACCCAATTGCCGCTCTCTGCCCTAACTTTCAGTGCTATGCGGATGACACTCAGCTCGTTTTCAGGCTCCCCTCTGCCACCACTTCTCTAAGAAGTCAAACTACCAACTGCACCTCCTCAGAGGTATTCTTCCTTTCCTCTCCTTCCCCCAGAAGCTCACTGTCTCCAGAGATCTGGTTCTCTCTATGCTGGACTACTGCAACAGCATCTTTCTAAATCTGCCTGCTTCTACTCTCCGCGCTCTGCAACTCATCCACAACAGGACTGCGAGACTTGTCCTTGGCCTCAAGCCCAAGGATCATATCTCTCCTGCACTGAAATCTCCGCATTGGCTCCCAGTGGCTGCGAGTATTAAGTTCAAGACCCTCTGCATTGTCCACAAGGCCTTCTGGGCCCTGGGTCCTCAATACCTTTAATTCTCTCTTCATAAATACCTTCCTACTCGAGCTCTTCGTTCCTCCACCTCCAACTCTCTCAAGGTCAGTCGCTTCTCCAAGCAACGAGTTGGTGGTAGATCTCTTTCTTCAGCTGGGGCCTCCCTCTGGAAAAGCCTCCCTGTGTCTCTGAAACTTTAGGAGAACCATCTCCAGTTGCGGAAGCACCTCAAGACCTTCCTCTTTGCTTCTGCCTTCTCTCTTCCTCTCCCCTCCTTCTTCAGGTCTGATACTGCACTGGTCACCTGGCTACCCTCTGATTTCGGGCCCAGGTCCCTACCCGCCCAGTTGCACACCCGCACTGCCTACTGGCAACCCTTGCACTTGGGTCTGTTTCTGTAATCCTACAGTCCACCTGCTTGCACTTTTGGATGACTGCTGCCTGCACTTACCCTTGCACTTGCCACCTGCTGGCCGCACTTCTTGTTATTGTTTTGTTCCTATTTACTGCACTGCCCTGCTCCCATGTTCCCTCGCACTCTTCCCCTGCCCTATCGACTGCACTCCTGCGATCTCAATGTCACTGGGCCTAGTAAGATCATTGTCTCTGTCCTCCCTCTGTTTCTCCCTCCCTTGCCTCATTGCGCCTTGAAACACTTGTGCATAGGCTAGTTATAAATACCATATATCATATCATAAGAGCCCCATACATTCAGTCCCTTCACACCTGTACATTTATCTAGGAGTTTCTCAAAGGGGGTAAGGTCACTCTGAATCTGTTCCCTCCAATCCCCTCCAGTGAATACCCCCTTTAATTGGAGGTACGAGAAGACTGAGAGTTTCCCTATAAAGCGTCTCTTCCAGGTCGATTATATTGATGAAGCTACCCTGCCTGCAGAGTTGGCCGATCCTTTACAATTCCGCCTCAAACCACTTCTGAGTTCGGGGTTCGGGATTGCGTCCCTTACTCCCGGCACCCAGAGGTGGCCAAGGAGTGAGGGCCATGTCGTTTCTCCTTTCATTTCTACACCTTGTCTCCAGATATCCCATATGGTCCCGACTATAGGGTGGTCCCGAATTCTGCGGAGGAACCTATTTCCCGGTACCCACAGCCATTACCCAACTGTGGCAGGATGTAACTGTAGGTTATCCAGAGCGACCCAATGGAGAGCTCTGTGAGCCCTAAAATGGGGTATAAGGACCCTAAACTGAGCAGCTTTATAATACAACTGAATGTCTGGCAGGCCTACTCCTCCCTTATCCTAGGATCAACACGTCACTGGATATTGTGGACTTTTTTCCCTGCCAAAGCAATCTTAAAAGGGAACCCTTTATCTCCTGAAAAAATAAGTCTGAGACCCGGATGGGGGGCATCTTGAACATATAAGGATCCTGGGGAAAAAAGCCATTTTAAAAGCATTGAGGCGGCCTAACCAAGATACTGATAGTTTGCTCCACTTGTCAAAGTTCACCCTAATTCTGCTCATCAGGGGTGTAAAGTTATTCTTGTATAGGTCCGCTATGGCTTTCATGACATTGATTCCCAAGTATCTTAAGGTGCCCAAATTGTCCTGCACACCCGGGGGTGTGAACCTCACTATCTCCCTGTCTCTACTCATATCCAAGGGGAAGATGACTGATTTAGACGTATTAATCTTGAATCCCACCAGTAAGCCATATAGTTCAATTAATTGTATCACTGCTGGCATGTGGTCAGGGGGTTCCTTACGTGTAAAAGCATGTCGTCTGTGTAAAGTGTGACATTGTACTCCACTCCTCCTATTGGGATTCCCTCAACCCGGGGGTTGTCTCTAATCTTCTGGGTGAGAGGCTCTACTGAGAGAGCAAAAAACATCAAGGTGAGGGGACAGTCCTGCCTTGTTCCCCGACCTAACCCAAACCACCGTAAATACCTGCCATTTACAGCTACACACGCCTTGGGGAATGAGCACACTACCATTATTCCTTTGAGGAGCGTCTCTCCTATACCACACTTTGTGAACACTGCCTTGAGAAACCTCCATTCCACCCTACCAAATGCCTTTTCGGCATCCACCCAGAGGAGGGAGGGGTCCATTGTGATCCTCTGGACTTCGTGCATCAGGTGTAGGCTCTTCCTCATCATGTCAGCCTCCTGTCGTCCCCTGATGAAACCCACTTGGTCTGGGAGGATCATGTACCCCTCAAATCTAGCTGCAATCACCCGGGTGTAGATTATGGCGTCTATGTTGCGAAGGGAAATTGGGCGGTATGCACCACATGACCGGGGATCCCTGTCCACCTTATGTATCACTGTAATAAGCGTCCGCGAGAAGGACTCCGGAGCTTTCCCAGTATCTAGTATGTTATTGAACATTTCCGTCAGAAATGGCAATAGGGCGGAAAGGACGGATTTATAAAAACCCTGCTGAGAAGCCATTCTCCCTGGGTGCCTTTCCCAGCTGCAATCTTGGCACTGCATTCTTAATTTCCTCCTCTGTTATGGGGGCCTCCAGGGCATTATTCTCCTCATCAGATAGTTTCCGGAGGTGAAGTTCTGCTAGGTATGCTTCTATGTCTCCCTCACCGGGTTTTGATTCTGATTTGTAGAGCGTCTCATAGAATGAAGTGAAAGCCTCCTGAATCCCCCCCATAGAAGATTCATTTGCTTTATCCCTGCATTCAATTTCCTTGACCCATCTTTCTGAGTGCTGCGCCTTGTCCCCTTTCCTGTAAAACTTCTGTTTCAGAAATTGCAGGCTGCGTATTATCTTTCCTTCCTCCAGAAGTCAAAACTCCTCCCTTTTCCCCCCTAGCCTCCATCACACAATCCTCCCGCCCCACCAGCAGCTCATGCGCCTGTTTCTCGAGCTGTTTTATCTCCTCCTTCAGCCTTTGTTCTATAAGTGCCCTCTCCCTTTTCTTCCTAGCCCCTTCCCTAATCAAGATCCCCCGCCAGGCTGCCTTACCTGCTTCCCAAACAATTTTCTTCTCCACTTCGCCTGTATGATTCATTTTGAAATATTCCCCAATGTCTTAAGCCATCTCTAACTGGAATATCGGATCCTTCCATAAGGATTAATTACACCTCCATTTGGAGCCCCTTGGGCTCAGCCCCAACCATCCCAAAACCACCATCACCATGTCATGGTCAGACCAAGAGATCGGCCGAATCTCTGACCCCTGTGCCTCTTCCCACAAGTCCCTTGAAATGTACATGTAATCAATCTTAGTAAAGATTCCGTGAGGGGGTGAGAAAAAAGTGTACCGCCTTTCCAGTGGGTGGAAGTGCCACCATACGTCCCGCAACCCGTACACTTCCAACATCCTCCTGTACCTCCCCATATCCCTGCCTTGGTACTTTGTGTTCCCTTGCGTGCAACACTAGTCTATCTAGCTGGACATCCACCCATATATTAAAGTCCCCTCCTGTGATTAGGTGACCTGAGCATTTAACCAGTATTTTCGAGAGGGTGCGCTTCAAAAATCTCAACTGTCCCTAGTTGGGGCATATACCGTGGCAAATGTGAAACGCACCTTCTTAATGGTGCCCGAGACCAAAAGGGCTCTTCCTTCCATGTCCGACCAGACCTTAGACACCTCCATCTTGAGTGCCCTACTTATTAGCATAGCCACTCCCACTCTCCTCACAGGACCTGTTCCCCAATATTCATGGGTGACTAGAACACATGCTATTCTACGTTCTTCTCCCTTACTGAATTTCGTCTCCTGGAGGAAGAGGACATTCGGTTTGGCTCTCCTGAATTCCCTTGCAACCAGGGATCTCTATGTTGGTGAGTTCAGCCCTTTAACATTTAGAGTGCCTATCCTCAGACGGTCTGCCCTTGTCCCATCCTCCACTGCAGCCATCATGTTACCCCTCTACTAGAGCACCTGCCTTGCCACCTCGCAGGCCTACGCTTACCACTTTGAGTATTGTCAGAAAAAGAAAGCCAATAAGAGAAAACCTGTACCAAGGTCCCAAATATCCCCTTTGCCCCAATGGGCGTCTAGCTCTCCCCAGTTAGCTTCACTAGGTCGATACTGAACCACCAGCAGAACCCATTCGATTGAATCCTCTCAGTGCAAATCAATTACTCTAGAGCCCCTCTCCTCACCCCACCAACACATCCTTATAACACTTCAACTTCAACATCCCACCAGCCCCAGCCCTATCACCGCTTATCTCCAAAAGCTAAGAGGCGGTTGGATAGTCAGTGGATCCCAGTCGGGCCTCTATATCGTAAGACCCTTTTAGTTGTGTAGCTAATGAGGGACTTTTTTGTTGACACCTTGAGAACTGTACCTCGCACCCTGATACAAGTTGTGTTTGAATTTGAGTAGATGAATATTTAGATCCGACGCCGCTTCGAAGTAAGCTACTACAGAGACCTAGAGACCCTCAACTCTGTTTGTGCAAAGTAGTATTGGTTTAGGTGAGTTTACAAATGTCAATGCGCGGTAAAATAAAGATATGAAAACATCTTGAAGTAGTTGTTTTGGATTCCTTTTAATTAAAGTTGTAGCCTTTACGGATGAGACGTGTTTCGGCAGGACTTACATTGCCTTTTTCAAATCCAGGCTAAATATACATGTGACATAAATGAAAAGAGAAAAACAGAATAAAAGCAAATGAAAAAGACCCACAAATTTGGTCAATCTTGAAAACATGAAATCAAAAAAACATTCAGTTAACATATCATCACTGGAGCAGATAAAGTGCTCTAATCATTCAGGAAAAAGTGAATTGGGCTGGAGTCCCGTGATTAGTTACTCAATGCTTAAAATATAGTCAAATCAAGTTTCGGAATAGTAGGGAGGGGAAATGGAGATAGTGGTTTGTGCAGTGTTTGAAATTAATAGGCAGGAGATATATGGTTAGATATAGACAGAACAGGGTTGGGTCGACAGTATGATAGTTGGAAATTGTAACATGGGTTCTTACCCTGATTCAGTTTCTTAAATACCAGCATAATGCAAAGAAGAGCGGTAAGTCATGGGGTCAATCCCACCTATGTGGAAATTGTGGAAAAACCCATTAGTTTAGAAAATAGTAGCGTTTTAGAGGCGAGTATACATCCGTGCAAAGGCTTGTTCTTTAAAATAAGGTCTCGTGGTACTGAGTTTACTTGGCGGCATGACATTTAAGTCATACGAATTCTGTGTACAGAGTCTTTGCTTGAGCAAATTGTTAAATTAATGTTAATGTGGTACGTTTGCAAAAACTATACATAGAAATGTGGCGCCGCACGGTTTTAGTTGTGACATTCCCTTCTCAAGCGTCCACTGCAGACTTTGACAGCAATTCCAGTTCAAGTATTGGCCACCAGTGATGTATTCAGCTTTCTAAACCTCCGGGACCCTGGCATCCATTTTCTGTTCAGACCCTTAATTTTCCATTGTCCATCGCTTTCATCCTTTTCTCTTGTGCACTGGAAAATTCCTGGGACTCTGCGAATATCTTCCTCATTAGTACATTTTTATTTGTATCCATCCAACTCAAACGCGATGCAGAACAGGAATCCCGAACCTGTGCCGGACCCCTTTCTCATTGAGCCACTTACTGAGAGGTGAGCAGAATCTCCTTTTGGTGAGAGTCAGGGAGGGTCAGGGAGGACAAATCTTGGGAAACCGTTTCCCCGGTGGTATCGTACATAACCGGGCCTTTCTTCCTCGCTTTCTCCAGGATCTTAAGCTTATCAGAGTAATTGTGGAAGCGGGTGAGAACCGACTTAGATCCCCCAACCGAGCTACCCGCTCTAATGATCCTCTCAATTTTCATTTCATCAATGGTGTCATTGTCAAAAGTGAATTTCGTGACTTTGTGTAGAGTTCTTCTCAGGTACATCTCTGTCTCTTCCTCTTTGTTCGGGTTCCCAAAGAGTCTTATTATTCCGCCTTTCATGGTTTTCAAGGTCATCCATTTTCATAATTTACGCCTCTCTCCTTTCCATTTCGGACATCCGCACATCCATTTGGTTCTCCAGAGTGTCAGGGAGGATTGATTATGCTCCTCTTCCTCCAGTCTCTCCTCCATTTTATCAATCCTTTGGGTGATTTTATCATCCCTCCCTCCAATTTCCGCCCTCATGTTTCTAATCTCCTCCATTAGTGCTGCGATATCTTCCTTGGTTGCCGCGGCCTCGTTTCCCCCGGAAGACATGATGTCCCGTGAAGCGGTCACTCCCACTTTCTTCCTTGGTGTGTATTCAGAGCTGGCTAGTTTAGCTCTCCCATCCATATGCCACCACTGAATGACATGCATGACTAGGTGTGTGCAGAGATGTCCCCGCCCCAGACAGGGGTGGCTGCACCTTTGTATTGATGCTCCCCAACAAGCATTTGCCAGCCCACCAGTGTGTCTAGTGGGTACCAGGGAGACAGCCACCTGTCCGGCGGGATCATCAATTTCGAGCGATTGGTCCATGGTGGCTGTGGGGTACTCCTCATAGCAGGAGCAAAATGTTGAGGGGCTGTCATCCCCTTCTGTTCACTCTTCTCTCCATTGATGGACTGCCTTTTTATTCCATGGGGGCAAAAAGTCAGGTGCACGCTTCTAGATAGGGGGCCTTCATCTCCCTGTCATGCTGCTCTGCAAGCAACCCTTCTTCTCTCTTGGATGCAGTGTGCTCTGGGAGCAGTTCTGTTCCCTGTCTCTGGGGATCAACCGTGGGCCTTTAGGGTACTTTCCTGGTGTCACAGACTTTAGGAGTCTCGGGTTGGTTGCTGCATCTCCAAGAGATACTCCTTTTCTATTTTGTACGGCTTTGCAGCATGGGTCTTGGAGCCGTGGATTACACAAGCCAGGCCAAGGTCTTTTAGCCGTTGTCTCTTTTCACTGCCATGGGTTATGGAGGGCTTGTGACTGCGTGCTTGGCCGGATCAGTTTACGTTTACCATGGAGGTTCTAGGCCTCCTGTTGTGTCTTCACCCTCTTAAAACACTTCAGAACACTGAATGGTGCCTTCCCAGGGCCCCTTGACTGCAGGGGGGCCTCTTTATTGCAGGTATCGTGATCTGCCCCACCTGCTGCAGGCTGTTGATGGTGGGCTTGAATCTGCCATCTTGCCCGGTCCTACTGTCTCCCCAGAAACACAGTGGGAGCACACAGGGGTAGCCTTCCCCTCTCCGCCTCGGTGATCAGGCCGTATCCCGTTGTGTCAGATGGAGGAATGGGCCCTGGCAGAGCTGCATGCTCACCTCTGCTCTGGGGCCCACTGTCCCTCACCACTCCCCAGGGGGGGACCACAGAGGCGGCAGGGGCCCCGGCCTGTTCAGTGTGCCCACCAATCTCTGGCGCACAACC
Source organism: Ambystoma mexicanum (assembly GCF_040938575.1). NCBI lineage: Eukaryota > Metazoa > Chordata > Amphibia > Caudata > Ambystomatidae > Ambystoma > Ambystoma mexicanum. Next base: position 1,221,158,365 of record NC_090931.1, read on the forward strand.
TGCAGTTGTCATCGGCCCCCTCCAATGTTAAAGGGCACAAGGGAGTCTTCAGGCGGGAGCACTCACCTCCCTCTTCTTCGTCTCCCCACTGGCTCCTTCCCCACGAGCTTGGGTGTGCAGCAAGGGGCTCCGGGCAGGCTGGTAGGCTGCACACTGCTACCTCTGCCTGACTCTCCAGTCACAGGAATCACTTTCGTTTTCTATCCGTTGCCGCCGTGGGACAGAACTTCACTTCAGCTGTGCCTCTTTCAATCGTTGTTGGACCCATCTGTGCAAAAGTCGCAAGTGATTTCATTGTGCTAACTTTTTCATGGCTTTTGACCTAATCCCATCTTTCAGAGCACATAATAAAATATTTCAAAACATAATGTGTTCCTCCCATTTAGGGATCCACCCAATTATAGCAAACAAATCCTCATTCAGTTTTTTTAATAATTCCAAAGTAACACTTTTATGTTGTATCACAGCCACCCTTGCAACATTTAGTAAGGAACCATCCAGGGCATACATTGGGCCTCATATCAAGTTTGCCGGTCCCGTAGCTATGGTACTGGTAAACTTGCTGGTACCGTAGTTACTGGACTGGCAAACTACGAGTTCTGTTCGCGGGGGCATTTTCTCCCGCCAGGTGTGACCTGGCGGGCGGAACGGCACCCCTGAGCAAAGCATGTCGGATGCACCAGCACCATTCTGAATGGTACCGGTGCATCCCACCTCCCCATTCCCCTATCGGGCTCAAATGGGAATGGGGAGCATTTAATTCCGACGCCCGTGAATGGGCAATTACCGGGTCCGGCTGGGCCACAATGATACAGTAATTGCCCATTCGCGGGTGCCGGAAAAGGCTACCGCCAAAATTGTAATGAGGCCCATTAACTTTATAAATAGCTTCCCCATATTTATCTTTATCAGGGTAGCTATTGAAATGAGCCTCATCCGAGTGCTTCAATTGTAGTTTATCCCGGTAGTCCCAGGATCTTCCTCCAAATCCTGCCTTCTATTTTATCCGCACATATTGTATAAACCCTATATGATGTGTCCAATGCATACAGCAACGATGGAACAAGCTTCTGCTTATATACTTTTTACACCCCTATGAAACTGAAGCTGGCAGTGTTTTTAGAAAATTGCGTTATAACAGCGAAGAGTGAAAGAATCCTTGATCTTCTTTTCTTTAGTAAAAGGTCACTATTCAGGCCAGCCTCAATTTCATTTTTTCATTTTACTATCAGCCCATTTTCCTCTGCATAATCAAGCATGGCTTGCGCACAATGGCATATGCCAAAATAGGTACTATCAAACACCACAAAATCATCAACATATCCTAGCCAACCAATTTTCCTAGTGCCAAGCCTCGGGGAGGCATTCTCGACTAATGCCAATGTGCTACCGATATCAGCAACATAAAAGTTAATCAGGAGGGGAGCCAGAACACAACTTTGTTTGACTCCTCTGATAGGGATCATAGCAGAAAGTTCCCCCAAACAATTTAGACGCACCCTAGCCTTATTGTCGCAATAAAAAAGCTGACATGCAGATCATTTGGCAGGCCAATTTTCTCACATTTTAGCAACAATTTCCTTTCCCCTATGGTATCAAATACAGATGTAAAGTCCACAAAAAGGACATATCAGAGGTCAGGAATCTTTTAATATAATTTTAATTTAATTTGCTCAATCAAATCAAATCAATAGTAAAAATAGTTATGCTTGTAGAAAGGCCCTTTCTCAAGCTGGTCTGGCAACAATTAAGTATGCCATTTTACTCAATCCACGTATTAATTTGCTTAAGAATGAACATAGAAATAATCTTACTAGACACGTCCGTTGAAGCTACCAACCTGTAATTTTGCTGATTATTTGTTGGCCTTTTTTGTGAACTGGAACAAGATGGGACATCCTCTAAGAGTCCGGAACCAGACCATAGCCCGCTACCTTATTAAACAGATAACACGAAATGTCTTCAGAATGATATTACAAATCCCGTCTGGCCCGGGATCTCTTGAATGTTTTAGTTTCTTAATTATCTCCACAATGGAGTCATGATCAAAACCAAGCATCACCCTGCCTTTAGCACCAACAGAATCATCATTACCTACAAACTTCTTCTTAAGGAAATCCAGCCAAATTGGCCCACTAATGCAGCACACCAAGTCTGTTTTGGTTTTTATTTTGTTTATTTTATTGGTTATTTATATGGTGCTTATACAGCAGGACAGTGTTTAAAAGTGCCACAATGCAAAAGGGAAGGGAGCAAGGGAACACATAAACAATGGAAAGGACAATGAATAAATAAGTAACCAAGAAACAGCGGTTCTACTAGGCCTTGTGACATTCGGAATGTGCAAGTGCAGAGAAAAAGGAAAGGGCGGGCAGGGGTAAGTGTAAAAGGGTCCCCTGATTTGGTGGGGAGTGCCAGATGCACCCGTTGAGGAGGCAACAGGTAATGCATGGGTGGAGCTATCCCAATCCAAAGAGGGAGGTCTACCGCCCATCAAGTAAGTGAGTGCAGGGCTGAGACGAACCGCCCAAGTGGTTGGTGTGGGCCCAGAAGCAGTGCAGTGGAGGTTGGCAGAAGCTGGTGGCGATTGAGCAGATGGCTAGGACTGTATTGGACTCTTGAGGGACCCAGCCGCCAATCTCAGTGGCTGGGGGATGGTTAGCACGGGGGGAGGAAGGAGGAGAAAAAGAGAAAGGTGTTGAGTTGTTTGCCGAACTTAAGGAGTTCCGGTTCAAGACAGCGAGGGGGAAACTGTTCCAGAGAAGGGAGCCAGCCGAGGAGAGAGATCTGCCCCCAGCTCTTTGCTTGGAAAATTGTTTGACCAGCAGAGGATTGAAGCAAGAAGATCAAAGGGATGTGGAAGGAGAGTATTTAGTGAGAGGCAGTTGCAGGTAGCATGGTCCCAGGCACCAGACAGCTTTTTTTTCTAAAAACTTTCTTTATTGGCATTTTTTAACATAACAAACATTGAGGCCATGCGCCGGCCAGGACCGAGGTCTTCTCCCCCTCTCCGCCCCCCCGCCCACTGAAATAATATTGTCTTTATGCAAAGCAATTAACTGTGTAGCGTCGCCTCTGAGACTTCATGTGATGGAGATGGTTGTTGCGAGTCCAAGGCATCTGTCGTTGAGAGCAGATATGCGATGTGTGGGCCCCAGATGTCTCCGTGAGTGGAGTGGCAAAGTCTTAATGAAGTCTGTCTCTACATCTTGGCAGTATGCAATGTCTTTTAGCCAGAGTTGTGAGCTTGGTGGGGGTCCTCTGCCCCAGTTGTATGCAACTCTCCTTCGTGCTAGGACTAGCAGTAAGTCTATCAGTTTTCTGACTGTACTTGACAACGATTGGGTCAGTCCTAGCATTGCCGTTTTCGGGTCGGTATCGAGGTATGTTCCTACTATTGCTGATGTTTTTTCAAAAACTGCATTCCAGAAGGTGGCCACAGGAGGGCAGAACCATGCCAGGTGGAGGAAGTCCGCTTCTGGCGCTCTACATCTGTCGCACTCTGCCGAAATTGTTTCTCTATGGGCATGGAGTTTTGCAGGTGTATGGTATGTTTGCTGGAGGAAATTGAAGTGTATTAGCTTAAATCTCGGGTTTATCGCAATCATTTGTGTAAGGTTGAGTATGTAGGCCCATTCCTGTTCTGGGATTGTGGTGTCCAGTGTTCTTTCCCATCATTTCTTAGCTTTCGGGCAAGGTGGTTTCGATTCGCTAAGGAGGGCTTTGTAGATGTTTGCCACCAGTTGCCCCTCTCATTGGGCTTGAATTGTGTTATGGAGCAATGGCCAGTCTGGTGGTTGTTGTGGGAAGGATGGAATTGCCGCCTGTAGCGAGTGTCCTACTCTGAGGTAAATAAAGGTATAAAGGGCATTGTTGCTCCCCCTGTCTCTGGCTTGTTGCAGGGTCAGGAAGGAGCCTTCAGGGAAGAGGTCGTACATGGAATATAACTGACGTTTTGCTGTCCACAGCAGGTATACCTTCTCAGACGTGACAGGGATCCCCGGGATATGCTTGATTGGAAGAAGAGGGGAGAACCTGGATGTGACTTTGCTTTTCTTGGCTATCTTTCGCCAAATTGAGTTCGTGGTGGCGACAGGATTCATTGATGGTTGACTGGCGGGAAATTGGCCGAAGATTATGGCACGGAGGAGATGTGGGGTCGCGAGTGCCCTCTCTATCCGAACATGTGGCCTTATAAACTGCGTTGCGTACCAATGACTGAGGAATTGTGCTTGGGCTGCCCAATAGTAGAGTTCCAGGTCGGGGAGGGCCAGACCTCCCTGTCACGTTGGTAGGGTTAGTGTGGTATAGGCGACTCTTGCTATTTTGCCAGCCCAGAAGAGGTTGAGGACCATACTTTTAATGCGTTGGAGAAGTCTCTGTGGGAGCGGCAAAGGGATATTCGAGAATAGGTACAGTAGTTTTGGCAGGATGATCATTTTCACCAGTGACACTCTGCCCCAGAGGGTCAGCGGCCGGGACTTCCACCTGTCGATCGTGGATTGAATGGAGACTATCGTAGCTTCGTAGTTGTCGCGGATAATGTCTTCTTTCAGTCTGGACATATAGATGCCGAAGGTATCACACGTTCGAGTGTTGCCATTGGAAGCCAAAGTCGTCAGTGAATTCGGCGGTAGCGGCAGTGAGTGGAAAAATGACTGATTTGTTATTGTTGATTCATTCTCAGTCCTGAGAAGTGCCCGAATTGGATTACTGCTCTCATCACAGGCTTCAGTTTCTCCTCAGCGGTCCGGAGAAACAGGGCTACGTCGTCCGCGTACAAGGAGATGATCATCTTGTGAGGGCCGAATGAAAGGCCTCTGTGGAGGTGTTGTAAGCGCAGGTCGGAGGCCAAAGGTTCCATTACGAGGGCGAATAATAGTGCGGAGAGTGGGCAGTCTTGTCTGGTTCCTCTTTTTAGATGGATGTTGGCAGAACGTAGACCTCCCAGTGTGATGTTAGATGTTGGCTTTTTGTAGAGCAGCGAGATCAGGTGTATAAAGCGTTTGCCTAGTCCTATTCTTTCGAGGACTGTGAAGAGAAAGGGTCACTCGACCGAATCAAAGGCTTTTTCGACGTCTAGCAGCACCGCAACCGCCTGACTCTCTGGATCGAGGGCTTTCATTGCTCCAAACATTCTCCTTATCCTGTATGAGGTGTTCCTCCCAGGTATGAAGCCAGCCTGATCCGCCAGTACCATGGCAGGCATGAGGTCTAGTAGCTCTTCGTTAGGATTTTTGCGTAGATTTTATTGTCGAGATTTATTAATGATATAGGCCTATATGAACCACATTGGTTTGGATCTTTGCCAGGCTTATGTAGGAGGATTATGTTGGCCATGTATAGCGTTGGCGGCAATTGTTCGTTGGTCAAGGCTTCATTGTATACCTGCAGGAGGAGTGGGGCGAGGAGGTCTGCGTAAAATGTATAGAATTCGCTGGATAGGCCTTCCGGCCCGGGTGCTTTGGTGTGAGGTCGCTCTTTAATGACCTTGAGGATCTCTTCGGTGGTGATGGGGGCATTCAATGGTTCCCTGAACTCCACTGTGTAAAGGTATTGCACCAGCTCTGCGGGGCTTACGGAGTAGCTCGAATCATACAGGCCTTGGTAAAAACTGCAGAATGTTTCGACAATGTCAATTGCGGAGTGGACAGTGTTGCCTGAGTGATCCATCACTGATTCAATCGATGTGGGTTTTCTGTCGGCTGCTATGAGTCTCGCAAGGAGAGCACCGGGTTGTTGCCCTTCGCCGTACTGGCGGATTTTGCGGTGTCTGTCCAGGAATTTCACTTCTCTTTCAGCTGCGTTTCTGAAGGACTCCAGTTCTTTCTTGATCTCCGCAAGGACCTGTGGGTCGTTGCCTAATAAGAGGGAGTTCTCGAGGTCTTTGAGTCAGGCTTCGCTGGCGTTCAGTTCTCTTCGTATCAGTTTTAGAATTCTGCATTCTTTCGCCATGCAGACACCTCTGGTGAAGCACTTCAGGGTCTCCCATAGAGTCCCAACTGAGGACACCGACCCTTGGTTGATGACCAGAAAGGACTCCATTTCCGTACAGAGTTCTTCTGCAAAGACGGCGTCTTGCATCGCTCTGGGTTTAAATCTCCAGTGGGGAGTAGGTTTGGAAGCTTGTGTGGTGATGCATTCTAGGGACACCATGGAGTGATCTGACAGCGCTCGCAGTGGAATGTGGCAATCTCCGCATTGAAGGCAGCTGTGGGTGGACACAAGAAGATAGTCTATCCTTGAGCTAGTTTTATGCACCCAGGAGTGAAATGTGAAGTCTCTGGTATCAGGGTGTTTGTGTCTCCAAATATCAACAAGGTCGTAAGCATTGCAGATTTCCCTGATTTGCATGCTCGCTTTGGATGGGGTTGAAGTTGTGTTATGCGATTTATCTTTAGATGGATTGAGTGTTGTATTAAGGTCGCCGCCCCATATGATCGTGGACTGCCTGGTTGTGTTTAGATGGGTCATTACCCGCTCAAAGTTGCTGGGGCTGTCAGTGTTTGGCCCGTATGAGTTCACCAGAGTGATCTCCACCCCATCGATTGTTCCATGTATCAGGAGCGATCTGCCCACAGTGTCCCTTTTTTCAGAATTCAGTCTGAAGTTTATTGTTTTGTTAATAAGGATGGCAGCCCCAGTCTTTTGCCCAAGGGTGTTCGGCCGTCGGGCTTAGATGGGTCTCCTGGATAAAAGCTACATTAACTTTGTGTCGGCATAGGTACTGAGTCATTTTTCTCACTTTGGCTGGCTGGTTTCCCCCTTTAGTATTCCACGTGGCTACGGTGAAGGTGCCGCCTTTTTATTTCTTCTTGCAGGCAGTTTTTGGTGGTTAGGTGCTGGAGTGCGGGGGCGGTGTGCATTGGCGTAGAGGTGTCGGTTGAAGCGTGATCTCCTTGTGCGCAGCGCATGTGGAAAGCCTCGAACTCGGTGCCCTTGGGTTCCGTAAAACTTGTTAACGCCCAACTTATGTGGAACCCCCCTCCCAATTCTCGCGAGCAACCCCCAACTGGCTCGTCGTGGTTCCCCCTTCCTTTAACATGTAACTTATAAACTCGAACATTGCTGTGCTAGGGGCGCTTGGAACTTCCCAAGTCGCGCGGCCTTGGTTTTTTTTTTTAATGACCCCCTAATTTGTGTTCCAGCAGTGTTGTCTATCACAGTGAGCTGCGGTCCATTGCCTCTGTTCACCTATGGTGGGTTTCTCTGGGCTCTTTCTCTTTGAGCTCGTGCTTGTTTGTTCTCGGGTGGGCCACAGCCTGCTTGATCAAGGTATACATTTGCCTCTTCGGGGGATTGGAAAAACTGGGTCATTCCCTGATGTTGTATTCTCAATCGGGCTGGGGACAGCATCGAGTAGGGGATCTGGTTTGTGTGAAGTCTCTGTTTGATGTTTGTGAACAACTTCCTTTGTGCCTGGCCAGCTGGTGAAAAGTCTGGATAAAAGTGGACAGTGTCACCGTCATGTTGTAGCTCGCCTTTCTCTCTGGCCATTCGGAGTATCGCATCTCTATCTTTGTAGTTGAGTATTTTTGCAATTATTGGTCGAGATGGTGCTCCGGGGCGGGCCTTGATGTCGGTATTCTGTGGGCCCTCTCAATGACAAATAGGGGCGAGAGCGCTTTTGATCCAAAGAGGGATTTGCACATTTCCTCTACGTGGTCTTCCATTTTGCCTTGCAGTTGCTTCTCTCTTACTCCCACTATCCGGATGTTGTTCCTTCTAGAGCGCCCTTCGAGATCTTCGTTCTTTGCGTTGGCCATTTTCATTTGGAGGAGAGGCAGTCTTATTTACTATCAAAGTTGCTAATCCCGGATTTCAGTTCTAGGAGGAGTGCTCTCATGTGGAGCGACTGGGGATCGTTGTCATCTTGGCTTGACGTATGTGGAAGGGATTCTGGTTCGCTGCTGTGTCTCTGGGTTTTAGCAGATGTGCCGGCTTTAAAGTTCAGTTTGCGCTGTAGTTTGCCGGTTTTCCCCATTGCGGAAACGGGTGGGCGGGGTTGTTAGTCGCTCAGTTGTGGGGTCTGGATGATGGGTGTCTCTGGGTTTTAGCAGATGTGCCGGCTTTAAAGTTCAGTTTGCGCTGTAGTTTGCCGGTTTTCCCCATTGCGGAAACGGGTGGGCGGGGTTGTTAGTCGCTCAGTTGTGGGGTCTGGATGATGGTTGGGGCAAAGTGCTGGAATATTGGGTGTCCGTACTGCTCAATGGGGTTCTTGTACCCCCGGAGAGGTTTGCCTGATGTTTTATTCTTTTGTGTTCTAACGTGTTGAGTCTTCAGCCCACCATAGGTGGTGTGATTAATGCTAGGAGCGTAGGGCTGCAGTCAGTCTATTCATTTCTGGCGCGGTGCTGCTATGTGCGCAGGCTGATGATCAGGCCAGCAGGGTCTCAGAGTCAGTTAGTTTAAATTTTGACGCTGTAGTTTCTACAAGCTATTTTTGGCGATGGTTCTGTGCTACTAGGGTGAAGCTCTTTTGTAAGTGGTGCTGAGTTGGTTATAGGGGACGGTCTGGAGGGTCACAGTTATGCATCCTGGGGGGGGCAGTGGGGCGTGAGCCTGGACTATGGGCTGAAGCAATTTGGGCTTTTTCACTGTGCGCTCCCCACTCAAACTGCCCCCCCCCGCGCGCGCTGTACCTGAGGAGCTCTGGCCCGTATTCTGCTTCATCCTGTGTGACCTGCCGGCGGGTGTCGCCGCACCCCTGGAATGTTGCCGAAGAGCCGGCTGGGGTTTGTGCAGCCGCTCCACGGGGATCTGTGAGGTTGTGGCTTCCCGGCCACCAGTTGCTGCCGCAGCGATGGTGATAGCGTTGGTGGACTGAGTGGGGGAGCCGGGCCGAGAAGTTTGGATGTGCAGTCTGCTTTTCTGGTTTGCAGAGGCCTCTCTTTCCCCCGGCACTCCGGAGCACGTCAGCTGGCTGGGTACGTAGCGGGGAAGCCGTGGGACCGCTCGGTTCGCGTCGAGTTCTCGCCCGGGCTCCCAGGACCGGTGGAACCCTCCGGGGAGTGGGCCTGTGGGGCTGGGCTGAGATATGCGCCTCGCCCGGGTCCGGCCGCACTGCGCGTTGTTGCCGGGGTTGGGGCCAGTGTACGTCTGCAGAACCGGCATCCCAGGAGGACCCACTCTGTCTTCTTTCTTTCCCCTCTCATGCTCAGCTAAGCCGTGCGTCAAATGCCGGAGTTCCACTCCAGGGCCGAGGGGGGGATGGCGAGTGTTGGTTGGCCTTCGGTGCTCCTCCACCTCCCGAGAGTGCCTACGGTGCACCGAGCAGGACACAGACAGCCAGGGACATCGAATCCGGCCGCAGTTTGGGCAATTTTCTTCACCGTGCTCTTATGGAGGCTCCTGTGGTTGTTTTAGGGAGCCACGCTACCGGAACATGTAGGATTAATGAGGATTTCTAGTAGGCCGCGCGGGAGCTCACAGGGGAGCAGCCATCTTGTTCGTGTCTGTAGCGCCCTCTCCCCGCACCAGACAGCCTTAGGGATGATGCATAGGATCTTGAATTTGATCTTTGCAGGAACCGGGCACCAGTGGAGAGATTTTAAGGCTGGAGAGATATGGTCCCTGGGCTTAAGGCCAAGGATAAGTCTTGCCGTCCTATTCTGGATTAGTTGAAGAGGGCGGATGGAAGATAGAGGCAGGTTGAGAAGGAGGATGTTGCAGTAGTACAATTTGGAGAGGGCCAGAGATCTAGAGATATTGATCGTCTGGGGGAAGCTAAGGAAAGGGATAATGCCTCTAAGGAGGTGTAGTTTAAAGTGGGCCTTCTTGGCAAGGTCCAAGATATGAGGAGTGAAGAAGAGAGAGGATTTGAAGATGACCCCAAGGGTTCTGGCATCCGTGGAAGGAGGAGGAGGAGAGCCCATTGAGTTCAGCCAGAGTGCAGTGCGGAAACGGTGAACAGGTGTCCCAATAGGAAGAATCTCGATCTTACTGGAATTAAGACAGAGACCATTGGAGGTGCACCAGGACCGGATAACAGACAGGCAATCCGGGATGATAGAGGAGGAAGAAGAGGAGGAGGAGGGGAGCTTGGAGAAGAGTTGTATGTCATCTGCGTAACACTGGAAGTGAGGGGAGAAGGCAGAGATCAGGTGAGCAAAAGTTGCACGTTAGATATTGAAGAACCAGGGCAAGAGGATAGAGTCCTGGGGGACACCACATGCAGAGAGAGTTGTGGTGACGGAGAAAGAGCCAAGTAGCACCTGGGAGGGGTGGTCAATGAGGAAGGAGGCCAACCAGTCTAGTGCCCAATCTTAGATACCAAGGGTATCTTGGAGCCGCTTTATGAGGATAGAGTGGTTGACTGTGTCAAAGTTGGAAGAGAGGCCAAGGAGAATGAGGACAACAGGAGTGTTAGAGCCAAGATTTTCAAGCAGTTCTCAACAGGTGTTCAGGAGAGCAGTTTTCGTGCCTCTGAATGCTCAGAATCCAGATTGATGATCACGTAAACATCGCACAAGCTCAGTGTGTTGGGACAGTTGAGGGAAGACCACATTTTCCAGGAGTTTCCCAAGGAAGGATGTAGTAGAGACAGGGCAGTAGTTGGTCGGGCATGGGGGGTCAACAGAAAGCATTTTTAGAAGGTGGTGCACAAGGGAGTGCTTGAGAGAGGAAGGGAAAGAGCCAGAGGTCCAAGGTGTGGTTGCAGAATTCAGCAAGAGCCCGTGAAAGGGCAGAGATGTTGTCCTTAATGGTTCTGGAAGAACAGGGAGACACCTGTTTGGAAGAGACCTTCATGGAGCGGACTACTCTAGAGACCTCAGCCATTGTGATAGGAGTGAAGGAAGATAGAGTAGGTGAGGTTGGAGGGAAACCAAGGGAGGCCGTGGGACAAGTAGAGGAGTAGAATAGGGGGAAGAAGACAGAGCGGTCAGGATGCCCTGAGTTTTGGAGGTGAGGTAGAGACTGCAGATGGATTGGCTAGTTCCTTGTAGATTTTGAGGAGTTCAGCCGTGTTGTTAGTGGCTCCAGAGATACAGGCCTGAATGTGGGCCCTCTTCTTGGAGCGTATGGAGAGACGGTATTGCCTTTGGAGCAGATGACAATTTGTCAGAGGATGAGTCTGAGGTATGCCACTTCCATTCAGCAACTCTGCACTTGTGTTTTAGAGTGGCTAGATCAGAGTCATACCAACTGTTAGGCTTGGGGGCAGGTTTCAGGTGGATCCTCATAACAGGGGCAGGAATTTGGAATTTCAAGAGTGTTAGTGATAGGAAGGTGAAGATTGGCAAGAAAAGAGTCAGTGGGAGAGTTAGGTGGTAGAGAAGGGGGAGGGATGAAGGTGGAGGCAAACACAGCAGCTGACACGCGTTTCATCGGTTGAATGACAGCGAAGGTGGCTGGTAGTGCTGGTGGAGGCTCGCTCAGGGGGCAGAGGGGTCCCAGATGAGAAGAGAGGAGAGAGTGGTCACACCAGGAGACAGGGGTAGTGAGAGGCTCATGGAGTGGGAGATCAATAGGGATGAAGGCATAAGAGTGTGTTCAGCGGAGTGGGTAGGGCTGGAAGGGAGAATAATGAGGGAGAGAGGGGTACAGAGATCATGGAAGAGTGAAGTGGCAAGAACAGTGGAGTCAAGGTGGATGTTGAAGTCCCCAAGGATAGACATTTGCCAGACATAGCTACACCAGTACTACTTACCCATAAGATGCCAATAGCTCAGAAATTGCGTGTTTAACTAGGCATATGATAGCAGTGCCTGGAAAATGCCTCTCTAATGCCTATACATAAGTCAAAAACTGTTGGCTTTGTTAGTACTTATTTTGAACAGGATTTAACTGCCAGGAACAGATATAAATCAAGTGGCTGAAGGCACCCTCGGTTATGAAAGTTCTAAAGCTGCAAATAGTCCATTAATTCGCAGCAGACTACTTAGAAATAACACGTGCAGGCCAAAGTTTAATTTTGCTGCTTGATAGAGCTTGTTCAAAGAGATCCAAGGAGGATGTGTTGAGGCCGGGGAGCAGCAGGTAGTGGGTGGGAAAGAACATATGGATTAGCATGGCAATGGGTAGTCAGTGGGTGGTGTGGTGGGTCAAAAGAAGGAAAATGTTCTGTTCCTTTCTTGTTCGTTATTTATAGTACTTCTCCTCTCTTCCCAAGGTATAGTTATCCAATGCTTAGAACTCTCACCTCTGAATCCGTAGCCTTTGTTGTACAGTTCACAGTCTTTGGTTTCTCTCGGAAACTTATCTTTACATTTATTCTCTGTTCCATCCATAACTTCAGGCTTTTCTTTTCTGTTATGTCTATCTTTAATTAGACTTTCTTTATCTTGTCTGATGCCAGTATGAGCATTCCAGCCTTGATTCTCATCCACTCTTCTATATTGCAGTGTACTAATTTGTTCTCCCTGACTGGGACGAGTATGAGCATTCCAATAATGATTCTCATTCAATATTCTAAGTGTCAATGTTTTATCTTGACACGGATGAGTATGAGTACTCCAGTAAAGATTGTCATTCAATCCTCTAATAGTCAATACTTTATCTTGAATGGGATGAGTATGAGCATTCCAACAATGATACAATAATGATTCCACTTTCCCCCTCCCAGGTCTCCCATTTTCCCTGTTACCTGCAGTTGTTAGGGATAACACCACAGGGATATTTTTGGGTGAGATCTTCTCTCCGGTTTCTCAGATTGGCCACCCGTGTTTCTTCTGTTTCTTTTTCTTCATGCCATTGCAGAAGATGGCCTTTTAGTATTTCAGCTACTGATTGGTTCCACGTTTGTTGTAGCAGAGTGGTTTCAGCGTTGTTTTCCGGAACCTGCGTCCACCACAAGTGTGTAGTAGTCACGCCACCACTCTGCCGTCTCTCTTGATATTGGAACGCCACATGTCTGACATGGTTTTTGTCTCCTTTGTGGCTCCAAGACGCTGCACGTCTACCTCTGCTTCTGCATACAACCTCTCCTAAGTGTCAGCCAGTGAGCCGATTCACAACTCGCAGGCTTCCTTCTCTGTCTCCAGACTCCTCCCCCTCATACATTAAGTAGCCGCGGGACTTTGTCAGCGCAGCCCCGTATTCCTTTCTCTCCGTCTTACGCGGTTTCTCTTCTCTGACAAAGGTCATCCTGCTCCTCCCAGTAAAAGGTGATTTTCCATTTACGGGACCAATCACAGTTTCCTGCTGACAATCACACATACTGGTATTTTCGTCATATAATTCTTTACTGGATGGGTTTGAAGAGGTACTGTTCTCTAGGGAGTTCTTCACAAAAGATGAATTCCTGCAATTCGCACACCCACATGCTTTGTGTCCGTTCTCACATGTCACTTGCCTCCTAGCTGTACTCCAGTGCATTAGTTTCAGCTTTCAGCTTGCCAAAACTAAGAATGGTTGCAGTGGTAGTGGGACTTGAGTACAAGTCCCTCGGATCACAAAAATAAGCCAGAGATCCTAAACAAATGAAGGAGAAAACAGAAGTGTTCCCTTTCCACACACCCCACACGCCTTGGGGTGACTCAACGCAATTGTATTGCAGTAGGTTCCATCTTAATTAACAATAAATAAATACATACATGTTCTTAAGGAAATGATTCATGAGCTCAGAATCCTAGGGGAGATCTCGGTCCTACTCTTAAGTTTCTAGAAAACGTTGAGTTACTCAACCTCTTGTGTTGTGCTTGACACCCTAGAACCTAAAGTCATTCAGCCTATCCATCCAGTTGCTTGTGAATAAAGGTTGAAATGCATTTGAGCTCTGTTAATCCTATGTCACAAAGTAGCCAACAAGATTTAGCCCATGTATTTTCCAATTTTCCAAATGTGCACACCCCAAGTAGTTTATTGGCACTTGTAGTAGACCTCCCACCACCTGATTGATAGGCCTGGAGACCTTATTAAAATGGGGTTTATGAATTATTACATAACACTACCCAAAATGCCACCTTCAATCCTCACACATTCGCATTTTCGTGGTGAATGTTAACCCTAAAATATATTTTCTTTTTATTTCAAAGTAGGTCTGGAAATAATGTTATGGTCATAATCTGGAGTAAATCTGCCACATATCCTCAAATTCTCTGACTATGATTTCCAGAACTACAGAGGGAAAATTGAACGTAAAAGACACCAAGTGCATTCAAAAGAAATATTGGGACTAGCCGGTATAATCAAAGGAAACTCTGAAATCCCTCCCTAAGCCCACAGCAAACAGGCTTACTTGATGCCTGGAAGATTGAAAAGACCCCACTGTCATTGTCCTCAAACATACAGAATCGGATGGAGCACCCACGCAGCCTATCGCCAACTACCGTTGAGTAACTAGATCTGAGAGATGTTGTTCTGGGGTGATAGTAGCCAGTTCCTTTTGGGGGCGAAGATACAAAAACAAACAGTTGCTAACTTGATTCGTAAACACAATAAACTGCAGTTAAGTGTAAGAGCTGATTCTGGCTAGAAAGAGTCCTTGCAGAGGTACCATGATTCCTCTAGGCTTCTTATAGTGTTAGTAGTACTAGTGGTAATAGTAGTGGTAGTAGCTATGAGTAGCAGCAAAACACAGTCTAGCAGCATCTCCCTGGAGGAACAGGGCTTAATTAGCCAAAATGTCTTTTCATGTTGCATGGTGCTGGGGAACCTGGACAATGCCCTATCATATCAAAGTCGCTGTCTGGTTAAAGAGCCACTTCAGGGACCACACCACCTACCTAGTTCAAGCGACCCATGAAGGTTTAAAATTCCTCTCATGTTCATGTGCTTCTTCAGAGTTCACATCCTCAACCTATCTTCTCCGGTCAGCAATGCTCTTTTGGGCTTTTTATAGTGCCTCGTCCTTTGAACTCTCCACTGACGCTGTCGTGTTGTGGAATAGAAGGTTACAAATCTCTCCCTCATTTCACCAGTTAGTTTGAAGGCATTTGTTAACTGGTTTCCAGTCCTGCCCATTTCCCAACAAGGCCGCTGAGCGCCAGCTGTAGGGGGTATATCAGCAATCTGTATTCACCAGCAGAATGCATCAGATTGGTCGAATCCTCACAAGTATGTCTCTTTCTTGAGACAACAGGGCCCTTGGTCGTCTACGTTCTTGATAAAGGTGTGGCCCCATGGTCCGTGACTATTAAAACACAACCCCCCTGTGGACTGGTGGTGGTGGCATTCAAGACAAAAGCCTTGAATTGCCTTTTGTTGCACCAGCCATGTGGGTAACTGTCAAGGGGCTTGAATATGAGAGTTTGAAAATGGCTTGTAAGGGTGCAAAAAGGGGACCAACATGTTTCTGTTAAAAGTAGTGCCTACCATTGCTTTGTGTGGTGGCCACACTGGCGGTCCAGAATGAAGTTGTGGCAGAGTTCAAGATTCCACCAGCGACTTGGGAAAGGTGGCAGATATGCTGTGTGTAGGCTGAAGTGCAGTGCAGAGTTGACAGAAGTCAATGGTGGATGGCAAATCTCCTTGCTCATGTGTTTCCAGCACATACATCACTCACAATTGCTGGAATGTTCCTTAAGCCTACAAGAAAACATCAGTAGGACAGGTAAACTCAGATATTTAATCCGATGCAGCTCCTCACTATAGAATTACCAGAAAAGCGTATATTTGCAGCATGTAATTGATGATGCCTCCACCTAATATTTATTTTCTTCATATGTAGTCCCCAAATAATGGTGGAAAAAACATTGGTCAACAAGTTGTTTTTCTCCTACTAAACAGACCTCCCAACATATTCCAGGACGAGATAATTATATAAACGAGCTCCAATCTTAGAAAATGTGGGGAAAGTGCAGGATAGTGGGAGGAAAAAATATTGTTTCCCCAACTATTTTGTTTACTGCTGGCTGATGGAATCACTAGATACCCTTTGTCTTTGAAAACTGCAACATTTTAATCAGAATTAACAAAAAGGTATGGGGATCATTTTGATGCAGGCAAAGGTGGTACGGTTCTTAACTTAATGGCATACACAAGCTCTCTCTCTGCTGGTAAATTTCGAACATTGCCATTGTCGGGCATTTGGTGCCTGGAGAGAAAGAGCATACAATTGCTCCCCCTCCTCCTCCCCATCCACTCCCATTTCTTATTCTATTTGTGGGAGGAAAATCATCTTCTGACAAACTTGGAAAATAGTGTTTTTGTATTTCTTGGCATTAGCTTTCTCAAAAGCTGATCATTTTATTCTAGCTCCTTCCCAAACTAATGGCAGTGGGGTAGATGGAGCACGTTCTTTATTTCCCAAGCACTCTCTCTTGGGTACCGGCGCTAAGATGCCTTCTTTTAGCTGATACATGCACTGTACAAATGCCAAAAATGCATTTACTTGATTAACCTAACTGGTGTAAACTTGAGACATCGGATACAAGCGATTTTAGAAATGGCTACGGAACCCCCCATTTTGTGACAAATTAATTGTAGAGCCATAACTAACCATAGCAAAACCAGGACGTTTTAGATTTCGCATACACCAAGGAGCCCATCGACGAAATAAAGACCCCTTTTGTTGGGGGTATGGGGGATTTCTAGGATCAAAAGCGGAATAAGGAACTGCGCTCTTATGGAATCAGAGCTATATCTCCAACCTTGTAATCCTAAATGTAAACCTAAATAGGGAACACACATTGTAGCAACATAGAAACATCGGTATCGCATCAAACATATAAGGATAGGACGAAGCAATTTAGAACTGTGTAAACAGACAGCATCTATCAAACATAGCAGCAGATGTCGGGAAGCTGAATTAACAGCAAAGCAAGCAGTATCTCTTGGAGAGACAAAACTATGTGACAAATAAACGTAGCTCATTGAAACAGGTCATAGCCTTGTCCTTATATTTGAAGCTTCCTTTGGATATCTAAACAAAGCCAGTTTTGTCACAGGCTGAATCCATCCATTAGACAATGGGTAGTCTTAATGAGTGTTGAAATATACAAGTAAAGGAAACACACTTTCGCTTGGGGGTTTACCACGTTTCTTTATACATATATTTCACAGTAGTTTTTACTTATCTTTGGTCCTGGAGCCCTCGATGTGGATTTGCAGTGCTTGTTGTAGTAGGCACAGATGTATAGTCAGCTTGAATGGGCCTTGAGGTGCCAAATCATGGAAGGTTGCAGCAATGTCATCAACACAACGTCGCAGCTCCGAACCATCAATGCTCCTTTAGTCCTGGGGAGTGGCGAGGTCCTGGGGAGTGGCGAGAGCTTCAACTCGCCAGTGTGGGCACTGAGTGTTGGGACAAGCGTGGACTGCTCAGAGAACGTTGAGCTATGTGAACAGCTGACTTAGTCTATACAAGTCTCTGTTGTGGAGCTGTCTGGATGAAGCGCCCAGGTCCTTTCCATTCACAGCATGGGGTTGTAGTCTTCCTCTCTTCTTGTCTTTGTGCAGCTTTCCGGTTCCACAGTTGGACATCTTCTTGCCTTTTCTTAGAAATCCGTCATAGTTGTGAGGGTAGCTCTCTCCTGTTGGTTGGATGGGCCTCAAGTTGTTTAGTCCAAGGCTGTTGCAACTGAAGGGATGACCAAGGTTTGGTTCTGACCCCCAATGCTGGTCCCAGGAACTTGCTATCTAGGGGCGTCCTGCACAAGGCACTCTTTCTAGTTTTTTTCAGGCGCTAACACTGGGTCCTCAACAACTTCACAATTAATCCTGCTGTGCCTCTTCAGTAGTTCACCACATGCTTGTACCTAAGAGGAAGCTGTCCCTTCCACCTTTTTTCCGGCCTTATGTCCACCTCTTGACTCCTCGCCCCATACTTATACATCCATTGCTCCTCTTACACCTTTTGTCGGTATGGTGTGCTCTCTGCTTCCCCTCCCACAGTCTATACCTTCATCCTTCCTGATATGGGTCTGCCTCCACCTGCCTTTCATCCTTAATCTCCTCCGCCACCTCCTCCTGACTACCCAATGCCTCCTCTGTATATTTCTCCAGCACCCCCTGCCTTATGTTCTCTTCTGTCCCCACGCTATGACACACTTCCTTTGCTTTTATCCTTTGCCCATCCTCATAGATCTTTTTCCTCTCCTCCTCATTGATGTTCTGTCCTACTCCGTTTTACTGTCCCCTCAACCCTCACCTCTCTTGCCTGTCCTTGATCTTTTCTCTCTAACCGTCTCCTCCCACCTAGTACCAGGTACCACTCTCCAACTACCGCCCTCCTCTGCCAACTGCTGCTCTTTCACCAATCTCCTGCTCCCCCCCACTCGTCCACTCCATCTTCAAACTACCATACCCCTATGTTTAACGGGGTCCTTTTTTACTCCCTAGACCCCTCCCCTTGAAGGGTAGTCATCTGTACGACTTACAGGTGTGGGTAATTCTGCAGGTCTGTGATTGGTCCCTGCACTCCCACTACCTGTTTTCCTGACAACACCTCTGCGATCTGTGAGTTTCGAGATCCCTACTAAAGCATCCACGCATATAGTGTTTCTCACATTCTCTCTCTCTCTGTAGAGTTGTAATGCTGAGACTGTATCTTTATATGGAGTGCCATTTGATGTTGTATGTGGCCTCTATTCTAAGAGGGTCTGAATCATGTGACAACATTAAATGGCAAGCATCCCTTCAGGTAAAGGTGGTTGCCGTGTGACGAGTCCCTGCCTCCATTCTATGACAGGGTTGGCCAGGCTATCCTACCGATCCTAAGCCCAGCATCACACGGCTGGAGGGTGGAGAGTGGACATAGTACCCCAAGATAGTTGTTAGCTTGGTACTGACAAGATGGTAGCCTCCTTAGGAGAACGTGGAATGGGTAGTCAAAGAACTTTATTTCACAACCTCCAAAGTAACAGAGATAAAGAAATCACATAATTTAGGGAAATGTCCTGCTATCCTCACCTAGCTTTTTGCTCCTTTCTTGCACTTTCTGCATCGGCCACTGGATGACAGGTTGTGCAAGCCGCCAGAGGGTTGCCCATTCTGTGCTGGGTTTCCGACTCTAGTTGCTTCACATGGATAGTGTGTGGTGCTATTCGACTGCTCTCTCTTTTATGGTTCTCGTCCCTCTCAGCATGTTCTTCCTACTTGAGCCATGGTTGTACTGGTCCAATACATGCTGGCACGGTGCAGGGGGGTCAGTAATTGGGTCCCTCTCAACTGCCCTCTCAGTGGTAGGTCTGGCTCTGGATTTGTCTCCTCTTCGCAAGGCCAGGGTACTGAGCTTGTATCAGAGGCTATATTGATGGAAGGGTATTGACCCAGTCGGGTATTGAATGACTGTGAAGCATTATGGTGTGACGCTTGGCCAGGAGAGAGTTCAACTGAATCCAAAAGAATCGGGGAAAATCTGAATGTGTGAACTTGGCTGGCAAGAGACAATGAAGGATGCAGGCAGAGTGGCTAACAAACAAATGTTCCGAAAAGAATGCAAGGTTATTATGTTACGAGATGTTAGTGCACTGGAATATTTCTTATTCCCATGTTATTTAATTTCTTTTGTCTTTCTCCTCGACTCTCTCCCCATTTTATTTCTAAATAGTTACACATGGTATTGGGTAAAAGAGACTTATGCTGTAACCTCCATTAGTTACGAGCGCATGGGGCCAATTCTCAAAAAAAAATTCGATGCACGTGATGAAATCTGCTCAATTCACAACAGTAATTTGAATGACATTTACGTTCAGATGATCTTTCTCATCTCCTTTGCACGTTGGCACAATTCACGGGGAATTTCTCTGCATTTTAAAGCACATCCCATATGCATAAACATCATGATCTTTTAAATGCACAGAAAACAAAGATATTCTCCTGCACTGT
The DNA here is from genome assembly GCF_040938575.1 of Ambystoma mexicanum. Taxonomy (NCBI): domain Eukaryota; kingdom Metazoa; phylum Chordata; class Amphibia; order Caudata; family Ambystomatidae; genus Ambystoma; species Ambystoma mexicanum. The sequence goes on from NC_090931.1 coordinate 1,221,178,075, forward strand.
GTGGTGAATGTGTAATGCACTTGATCCTTTCATGCAATTTTTTTAAATGTCAACAGTAGTGGTTAATTTCACTTGGATTTTTATCCGTCAAACAGGGATAAACATGTTATTTCTTTTACCATATTTTCATACTGACAGGTCTTTTAATGGCCTGCCATTGTGAAAAGCACTCCTAGGACCTGTTGTGTGTAGGTCTAGTCTTTTGTGCCAGAGAGTGTCATGACCTCGTCATGGCGCCTCTGTAATAAAAGGGACTCTGCTGGCACGCACAGGGCAGTGCAGCAGAGCCCCAGGAAGCGGAAACTCGTGTCTGCGTGTCTTTGTTGGGGAAGGGCCTTGCCACCTGTTCATGGCCTATGCCGCCGCCTTGGCCTGGGTGCTCCCACGCCATGGCGGCCCTGAACTGGGTGCTCCCCGCTAGGGTTACTGGAGCCGGTGATCCGGCTCGAGCAGGGGGTTCCCTGCTCATCATACGCTGCGTGATCGCAGCGCCCTGGTTCGGTGTCGGCGGCCCCGACACCATTTGTGGCCCACCCCGGTGACCCGAGGCGGGCCCACCACAGGACCCACATTGGTGCTGGGAGCTTGTCATACATTAGTGTCGAGACCGCCGCCAAAAAATGCGCGGATCACCTTTGAGAATAAGATAACCTGCTAATTTCCTAAAGTCCTGTAAGTAAATGAAGGACATATGCACCTTTTGTGTACTTGCAGCACTTCCAGAATAGGTTGTTATGTGTGCAGGTTTCCAGAAGTGAGCTAGCAGCACTTTTAGAAGGTCATGTCTTGGTGTGTGGGCTTTATGAGTCACACACGTAGTGTATACACCCTTCATAACCTACAAGCTGTCATCACTACAGGCCATTTCTAAATGGCCCTGCTGCAGCAATTGCGCTAATTAAAAGAGCACTCAATTAACAGTCTTAATAGCTGCACATTTTCTCAATCCGAGTGACTGGTAAACAATATCTAGTCCAGCCCCCTATGCATGCCTCATGCAAATCAGTTCAGGGCAGATGACAAACACGGGACTGTCCACACCAGGCTATTTCCTTTAATAAACGGTTTAACTTATTGAAAATTCAATTTACAATGCAATCAGTTCTCAAACAATTCATGCACACTCTGTAAATAACAGTTGGTTTTTTATAGTTACTTATTATACTAATACATTTTTTCAACTTATCTTGCAGAATTTGATGAATAATGACACAATAAAAATCTGTTTATTTCTGGAGGACACTTAAGAGGACTTCTAGGAACAAAAGTGCAATTCTGCGTCTTTGTGGGTTCATCGTCACTGAAGATGTAGCCCTTCTTACGACTGCGAAAAGAAATCGTAAAGGTAATTTACGTGCGTCCTTTGTAGTGCCTGTAACTGAATTTGATAATGTTCAGGAACTGAATAATGGCACTGTTGGATTCCAACTACATCCCACATCTCCTTCGCTGCTATGCTTGCATTTTGACACCTGCCTCTTTTAAAGCACTTGTACAGTGCTAGAGGTCGCTAAGCCAAAACATGCCGTTTCTCCCATTTGTAAAGGCTGCCTTAATGGTTTGTAGTAGATAACAAGGAAGGAACATTGTTTATTTACGCTTTGTACAGTAGGAATCTCATGTGGGGTCCTCTTAGCTCACAGAAGTGTCAAACCTTTCCATTTCTGTTTTATTTCTTTTTTTAAAAACTTTTCTTTATTGGCATGGTGAGAGAACAGACAATCAACACACTGTACAGCAAAGCAAGAGTGACAGGTATATACATAGTAGTGCAATACATGGGAATGTTAGGTAGATATGGGTGGGGCCATTGCCCAGCTCCAAGCGGCACAGCAGTGGATTAGATTACTTCACCAGGAGGAGGGGAGGACAATAGTTCTAGGTCGTCTTTGTTATTTAAATATGTAGAAACTTCTGTCCACACATTCCTGGGGCGGGAGGCCAGCGGGAGGGTATTGATATAGTCCTCCTCGCACGATTGAGTCCAGGTGAGGCCCCTCATCCACATCTCAAACGAGGGGGGGGTCGGCGCTTCCAACATTGTAATATGCATTTTTTGGCTATTATGGTGGCAACATTGAGAAACCTAGACCTTTTCCTCAATTCCGGGCTATCCCACAGGCCGAACAGTACAGCAAGGGGTTCTGCAGGGATACGGGACGCTGTGATGTCTGAGAGAGCTTCAATTATGGCCTTCCAGTATGGGCCCAGCGCGTCACAGGACCAAAACATGTGAGTATGATCTGTCTGCAGCAGGAGAACCGCACTTAGGGCAGGACGGGCCTGGGTGTGTGCAAACCTGTCCAGTCTTTGAGGTGTGTAATATAGTCTGTTAAGGAGCTTGTATTGCATACACCTATGCCTGGAATTCAGAGAGGTGGTCCGGGTGTGTGTGCACATTTTCCCCCACATTGTGTCCGTGATGGGGAGGCCCAGCTCCTCACTCCACGTATCTCGCGCCTTGATTGGCACGTCTGTGGGATCGGCCATCAACAGTTTGTACAGCGCAGATACTATCCCCCTAGCACCAGCCGAGTTGGATATATACTGGATCTCAGGTGAGTCTGGAGGCTCATCTGGGTATAAGGGACACCAAGCACGGAAAGCTGCTCTCAGCCTGTAGTATTGTAGCAGTTCCAATGCAGTACCTAGGTGTCTGGGTCGCCACGTCCATTTCTGTTCTATTTCTATTTTAGTTGGATGAGCGAGCAGGCAATACAACCCAAGGGTATCACTGCGCGCAGATTCTATGGGCAACAGAGGTGGCATTGCTGGGGGGATCCTGAGGGGGCTATAGCCCCGGGTCTTTTGGTTGTATCCCCGGATAGAAGCTCGGGGGCTACAACCAAAAAGGCTAGCTAGCTCCCAGTCCTGACAGTCCCAAAATTAGCATAGCCTGGATCTTTTCCAGAACTAGCAACACCCCTGACGAGAAACAATTTAATGTAAACGAGATTTACTTCAAATATAAACCTTAGTTAAATAAGAAATGTTTGATCTTACTACTAAAATTAAGTATATTCAAGATTCCCCGCAACCTTTTCCAAAGTGTTGCTGTCAGTATCAAACCATGGAAAGGGAAGAGGGGCTCTGTTCGGAGCACCGCCTTCCCTTTTCATGGTGGCCATCTTGGAAAAGGATAGGCCGTCCCGCTGTAGGAAGAAAAATCCTTTAATTCTTTTAGCACCCCTAGTTCCCACTTTGGGAACCCGGTCTGCTAATGGCCTTCATCCCTCATTGCAGGGGCTGGAACGGGGAATAACGTTCCAGATCCCTCGTTATCTGCCCTCGCTTCGTTTGGGCTGATAACTTGTGCTGCCGGGTTGTTATGCCCTGTTCCAGTCCTTGGAACGGGGATGAACGCTACATTATTGCCATTAGCATAACACACAATGCTAATGGAAATGTTGGAAAATCTTATTGAGTCTATGTACTTTAATTAGAAATGTAAAGTAGATGGAGTCTATAAGATTTTTTTTTGTTGTATTTTTTAACTGTGAAAGGTGAATCCTAAAGGAACCTTTCTTTAGTTGTTTTTTATGTATTTTTTTGCAGGAGAGGTTAGAACATAAGGTGGGGAGGGAAATGAGGGAAGAGGCACCAAGCACTAATATGGAGGGGCAGGTTGACAGGGGAAGATGTTGCGCCTGTGTTACTTCTAAAGTAGGGGGCAGTGTTTCTCATGCTCGTTGATTACAGCTTCAAAAACACTTTGAAATTGCTTCCCCCTGCAGAGTGGTGTGTTCCAGTATATACAGAGGACTGTTGTTTTCGAAAGATATGGATCAACAGCCTCTTTTATTGCTTGCAAGGTAGATGGTGGTATTTTGTGTCCCACAGAAGTAGGCTGTGTGGTTACAGTATTGGTTGAGGAAGATGAGATGGAGGAAGACAGTCTACTATTTGCTAAGAAAGGAACAACCTTTCTCCAGCATGGGGTCTGGCATGGATTCACATGCTCATGAAAACTCCCCGTCGTCAGGCCGGGAATCCTCGGTATAGAAAAAAATCAGTATCAGTTTCGTTTCTGATCTGTTTTTCTCAGTAGTAACCAATCACTGGTCTCTGGGTCATACTGCCCCCAGCCAATGACTGCCCTCTCCCTAAGCCCCCCCCCTGGCAGCCATCCTCAGATTTTTACCACACGTTCAAGTGTTGGGAGTCCTCGTGCTGTAGCTCTCGAGCTTTTGCTGCGTTTTCGCGCTTTTTTCAGGAGATTTTCTCACTTTTTCGGTTAAATAGAGCCTCAATCTCCACCGTTTCTACATCCGATCAACGGGGATCCGTTTCGGAGTTTCTATGCCCCTCAAGGGTGAAGATTTCATCGAGTTACGCTTTTGGAGGATTCCAGAAGTTCCGAGGCCTACCCCGGTCATGGCTCAGGAGAAAGGAAGCTCGACGCCCGGGAAGCTGTTCAGGACCTGCCCTGGATGCCAGCTTCAGAACGTTTTCAAGGAGGACGAGCATTCGTTATGCCTCTACTGTCTCCATGAGGACAAGATGCACAAGGAAAAGGACTGCACCTTTGTGGGAACATGTCGGAGCGGACCATGAAGGATCCCCACCTCCGTCTCGCCAAATGGCTGGAAGGTAAGAGCCCGCCAGGCGAGAAGAAGAAAAAGAAGTCTGAGCGGTCTTCTAAATCCTGTGAGGGTGCCCCGGCGATGGGGGCCCAACAAAAGGCTAAGCACCGCAAGTCCGCGGGCACCAGGAGCGCCGAACGGTTGGGCTCCTTGGCTGCCAGGCAGGGCGCATCCTCCCCGGTGCCATCAACCACGAGCCAACGCTCTGGCTCGGGTAAGGGGAAGTCCGAGAACCCGGCAAAGCTTCTGGAGAGGCCCCGGTCGATCTTGAAGATTCCGGCAGAGGGGGAGCGAGGTTCGGACCCTCCCCCCAAGGTGAAGGCCCCAGGCGTACAGAAGGTGACGTTGGCCTTAATTCACCCTGCTAAGACCTTGATTGAGGATGTCGCCGTGACCCTGGCTCAGCCTGTGGAGGCTACACCAGTGGAGGCCCCTCAGGTACCAGAGTCTCCCTGCCACCGCGGAGGGAGTCGTCTTTCAGGCCCATCGAGAAGACCCCCACGAAGTCCTCGTTGGAAAGAGTGGGGGAGAGGCTGGTGGCCATCGTGGATATGGACACGACCTCTGAAGAGGAGCTCATCCAAGTCGTGGAAGAGGCCCAGTCCAGCGGGAGGGATCCCGACGAGGGCGACGACGAGAGGGACGGTGTCGCAGACGAGGCTCCTCAAGAGCCCTCGCTCCCGTCGTTTCCGGCGCCGCAGGACACCTCGGCGGCCATTTTGTCAGCCATCCAGTCCTTATGCTCGGAGATAAGGACTAGGTTGCCCCTTCCCCCGACGGAGGTACCTGAGCCAGACCCGACGGGGGAACCGGAGCCAGGACCTTCGGAGAGCCCACCACTTTAGAGGAGGAGGACGCATCCTAGGCCTCCTATTCCGCCTCTGCGGCCTTCTCTGCCTTCCCCCCGGTCCACTACCCATGGGGATGATTCAGGCATGGACACGACTACGACGGGTACGGATGACGACGGAGGCGACGACGGGACGTGTCCCCCGTCGCCCCTGCCTGGGTGTCCCCGCCCGACGAGATTGGATCCTTTCATGCTATGATTTCCAGGGCATCCGAGCTCTTCCATCTCTGCCCCAAAGAAAAGAAGAAGGAAGGGTTCCTTTACCAACGGCGCAAGGCTAAAAGGAAGACGGTCCTCGCCGTACCGCTTCTTGATGACAACTGGGATGAGGGGCTCGCCCTCCTCAAGAACCCTGCCACGGCTCCTGCAAAGAGGGACCGGTACGAGAAGAAGTACCAGGTCCCCAACGCTGCCCCCTTGTGCCTTAGGGCGCAACCTACCCCGGATTCGGTCGTTTCGGCGGCGGCCAAGAAGAAAGCGGGGGGGGCATCGGCCTGGACTTCAACCTCCCCGCCGGACGGCGAGGGTAGGAAGCAGGATGCGATGGGACGACGGGTCATCTCATCTGCAGCGACGACCATCAAGGCGGCCAACGCCCTGGCCATCGTAGCCCGCTACGACAGGGAGTTGTGGTTCAAGATCGCTCCTCTGTTGGACTTCCTTCCGGATGCCAAGAGGGCTGAGGCCCCGGAAATCTTACAGAAAGGTGATTACGGTGGCTACGGACATCGCTGACACTGGTTTCCGTCAGTTGGGCAACAGCGTTTGCCTGAGACAACGAGGATGGCTCAAGGTGACGGATTTCCGCCAGGACGTACAGACCAAGGTTTTGGACATGCCCTTCAATGGGAACAACCTTTTTGGCAAGGCGGTTGATGAGTCCCTTCAGGCGATTAAGACGGACAGGGAGACGGCCCATGCACTGGGTGTGCTCCAACAGCGACGGCCGCCCTTTCGGAGCTCCGGAGGCAGACAGGGTGCCTCCAAGGGAGCCGGCAGCAGCTCCTCTACGTACCGTCAAGCGGCAAGATCCTCATCGCAGGAGGCCTACAGGGGACGCGGCAAGCCAGGTGGATCCTGCCGTCGTCACCAAGGTGGTCAAGGAGGCAAAGCGGCCTCCAAGCAAGATTGAACCGACCGTCGGGTCGGGCCCCCGCCGAAGCACCCCGGTGGGGGTCGGCTGATGAAGTTCGTCGGCGTGTGGGAGTCCATCTCCACCGACCGTTGGGTGCTGGATGCCCTGGCCCAGGGGCACGCCCTCGAGTTCCAGAAGAAGTGCCCCCGCATTCCTCCCGTGGCCAGGAAGGAAAATCACGTCCCTCAACTGCTGTTGGAGGTAAGGGCGATGCTCAGGAAAGGTGCCATCGAGCTCGTTCCAACGAGGCTTCGGGGCTCCGGAGTTTACTCAATATACTTCCTCGTAAAGAAGAAGACAGGAGGATGGCATCCCATCCTGGACCTGCGACGACTGAACAAATACATCAAGGCACAGAAGTTCCGGATGGTCACCCTCCAGCACGCGCTGGGACAGCTGGAGGAGGGCGATTTCCTGTCGTCGTTGGACTTGGAGGATGGATACTTCCACATCCCTATTCTAAAGAGACACTGAAAGTTCCTCAGGTTCGTTGTCAAAGGGCGGCACTACCAGTTCAAGGCCCTCCCGTTCGGATTAAAATCGGTGCCTAGGGTGTTCACCAAGTGTCTAGCACCGGTGGCGGCGTTGCTGCGCCTGCAGGGGATCCACGTCTACCCCTACCTGGACGACTGGCTCATACGGGCAAGGACAAGGGAGCTCGCCGTGGAACACACTGCGAAGACCGTCCAGCTGCTCACGGACCTGGGGTTCTCCATCAACTTTCCAAAATCCCACCTGGTCCCGTCGCAAGTCGCCCTGCTTCTGGGAGCACAGCTCGACACAGTGGCGCGGCGGGCCTCACCGTCGGAGGAAAGGATAAGGACCATCCTGGGAAAGGTGCAACGTCTGCTGGCCACGGACGTGGCCAGAGTGAGGTCTAGCAAGTCCCTCCTCGGAATGATGTCCTCCTGCATGTATCTGGTGCGCCACTGCAGACTTCGGATGCGGCCCTTGCAAGAATTCCTCGACGCCCACTGGATCCAGCCGACGGGCAGCTTCGAGGACAGGATCCCGCTCGATGAAGCGTTCCGTCAGGCGATACGATGGTGGGGTATCCGCTCTCATCTGACGGCGGGAACAGGTTTCCTAGCCCCGGCCCACCAGGTGACGGTGACAACGGATGCTTCCCTGGAAGGTTGGGGAGCGCACACCGGGGGTCTCCACGCTAGAGGCCTTTGGCTCCCGGAGGAGAAGACACTCCACATCAACATCTTGGAGCTCCATGCAGTGTTCTGGGCCCTCATGTCCTTCCTTCCGTCCCTCAAGGGCAAGGATGAGGATCATCAACGACAACACCACCACGATGTTTTACATTCAGAAGCAGGGCGGAACCAGATCCCCTGCCCTATCCAAGGAAGCCCAGGATCTGTGGCATTGGGCCGTCGCCCAAGGGATGTTTCTGGTACCCTTTCATCTGGCAGGGATAAAAAACACCATCGCCGACTCACTCAGCAGAGAGCTGCGCTCGTGCCACGAGTGGGAACTGCGCCAGGATCAAGTGGACCGACCCTTCCGACGATGGGGCGAACCCCAGATCGATCTCTTCGCGATGGCAGCGAACTCCAAGTGCCGGAGGTTCGCCAGCAGGTTTCCCCAACCGAGGAGCATGGGCGATGCTTTCTCGTTCCCCTGGGACGGCCTGTTCCTTTATGCGTTCCCGCCGTTGCCGTTGCTACTCCGGATCGTCAACCAGCTCAAGAGGTCCCGGTGCAGGATGATCCTCGTTGCACCGGCGTGGCCGAGGCAGATCTGGTTCTCGGACCTTCTGGACTTGTCAGCGTCCACACCAGTCAAGCTACTGACGGACGCGGATCTTCTCTCCAGAGAAGAAGGCGCCATTCTTCATCACGAACCAGAGTCGCTGAACTAGCAGGCCTGGCTCCTGCAGCACTAGAGTTTGGAGGATACGACATCATGGCCGACTGCAGAGAGGTTCTTGCGAAGGCCAGGGCATCCTCAACTCTCAAGTGCTACGGACACAAATGGAAGAGGTTCTCTGTCTGGTGCCGTGCACAGAAGATTAACCCTCTGCAGATTACGGCCCCTCAAGTATTGCCGTACCTATTGTCTTTGGCCAAGGCTGGCCTATCTCACGCTTCCATCAAGGTACATCTGGCTGCCGTCTCATGTTAAACCAGAACTACAGGACGGCGTCCTTGTGGTCTCATCGACTGGTGAAGGAATTTATGAAAGGACTGTTCCGATCATTCCCGCCGGTGACGGCCCCTGCCCCGGCGTGGGAGCTCAACATGGTGCTAACTAGGCTCATGGGGGCCCCATTCGAGCCTATGCATTCAGTGCCGTTGAAGTTTCTGTCATGGAAGACAGCATTCCTCGTGGCCATCACCTCTGCACGACGAGTGGGAGAGATCCAGGCCCTGTCTTGCAAGCCTCCATACTTGACTTTTCACGACACAAGGGTGGTGCTGAGGACGCACCCCTCCTTCATGCCCAAGGTTCCGTCAGACTTCCACCTCAACGAGCCCTTGGTGTTGCCAGTTTTCTTCTCGTCGCCTTCGTCGCCGGCTGAGAGGACTCTGCACTCGCTGGATGTAGCTAGAGCGCTGAAGTTCTACGTGGACCGCACAAAGAGTTTTCGGAAGACATCACAGCTGTTTGTGAACTTTGGACCTGTGAATCAAGGGAAGGCTCTCTCGAAGACTTCCATTTCCAGATGGCTCTCCGGCTGCATCATGCACTGTCACCGGTTGGCAAACCGACCGTTGCGAGGCCGTCCGAGGGCCCATTCGACCAGAGCGATCGCTGCTACTATGGCGTCCCTGTCTGGTGTGCCCCTGCTCGACATCTGTAGGGCTGCTACGTGGAGGTCGACGCACACCTTCACGAGATTCTACTGCGTCAACCGAGATTCCAGGGAGGAGTCCAGAGTCGGCCAGGCAGTACTGCGCAACCTGTTCGCCTAAGGTGAGCCGCTGAGGAGGTAAGAGTTGCTTAATGTTGAGTTGTTGTATTGCTTGATATTGAGCCTTTTGCCACCTCCCGTGGTTGTGCATGGGTATACTGCTATGTATTCTTATATTCATGAGCATGTGAATCCATGCCAGACCCCATGCTGGAGAAGGAACAAGTTACTTACCTGTAACTCTTGTTCTCCAGCATGGGTCTGGCATGGATTCACATGCGAACCCTCCCGCCTACCCCTCTGCGGCTCTTCACTTGCTCATACTGCCACTTCACGTGCTACCAAATCTGAGGATGGCTGCCAGGGGCAGGGTTTGGGGAGAGGGCAGTCATTGGCTGGGGGCAGTATGACCCAGAGACCAGTGATTGGTTACTACTGAGAAAGACAGATCAGAAACGAAACTGATACTGATTTTTTTCTATACCGAGGATTCCCGGCCTAACGACGGGGAATATTCATGAGCATGTGAATCCATGCCAGACCCATGCTGGAGAACAACAGTTACAGGTAAGTAACTTGTTCCTTCTGAGAACATTGCAGTGGTTGGATTTGGTGTGGCGGTGCATGGAGGTTGTACCGTAGGTGTACTGTCGAGGTAGTCAATGACTGAGTACACAAAGTACTCCGTGCATTTCACTTTGGTAGCTTTTTTTTTTTTTTTTATTACTTGCTGCTTTTTGATATCAAAATCTTTACAACAACGGTTTAAAATCTTATTCTATCATATAAAAATCAAGTTCAAACATAACAAGCAAAAAATAAAAAAAAAAAAAAATATAATGCAAAATACAAGACAATAAAGATAGCAGCATACTAAGAACTTGAATCCACTAAAAAAATATAATGCAAAATACAAGACAATATAAATAGCAGCATACTAAGAACTTGATAAGAATAAGTTCGATTCAGCCATTAGAACATATAGCTGAAATATATCGGATCAGCCCTCAGCCTTCCAGAGTGATATTACTATTAGCAATTTGTATCAGCAATTTGATATCAAAACTTAGATCTTCATTCATACGTAACTTTGATATTTGCCAGCTTCTGCTCTATCACAGACAAAAAAAAATATAAATCGACAATCAATGACTGCCTATACCCCCACATACATTGTAACCACAGTAGTTCAGATTTATGATTTTATGATGTATCCACATAATTACCTAAGTATCTTAGGCGCTCCTTTGCGAAATATGAGCAATAAATCACAAGATGCTTCAAAGTTTCAATCGATTGGGCCTTACAGAATCTACAAGGATCTACATGTGATGATTCAATATTCCGCCAGCATTTTGTTCGTTCTTTTGTTAGGAACAGATTAAATCTGAAACGCATGTATGTTGTTCGTATCTTATGGCATGGAGCCTGCCTGATATAAGGGATTAACGGTTTCTGCTTATGGCGAAAGTTCGCATATTCCTTGTATGCTGGATAATTGCCGATTTTATCGGCTATCCTTGCCCAATCATGCTGAAATAGTTTACTCTTCACAATTTGGGGCCGTTTAATTAGATCTTCTGTATCCATTGCTAACGCTATCAGATTTTCTTGACAGTATTGACCAGCAGCATAAACAGATTTCGGCATGCCATGCTTGAGCATTTTTCCTAAATCTTCATATAAAGAGTTTGACACAGTGTCCAACATTTTAGCATAGCTATCAAGTTTTCGCCATAAGTACCTATATGCAAGAGACTTAAGTCCCAGTTCATGGATAATTATTACATTTGGAAGAGATGAGGGTAAATGCAAAACTTCTTTCCAAATTTTACCTTGGATTTTATTCAGGATATTCCCAATTTCTAATGAACATAGGTCTAAGCCATAGATGATTATTGCTTCAACTTTAAGTGTATAGAACTCAATCAATGGAAGTAGAGAAAATTGACAGATCTTTAAGTATACTAATTTCATCTGTGCGATTAATGGGGCTGTTTTAACGACAATTTCGACCTGCCATTTAGCAATTGAATCTGAGTTATTTAAGTTGTAACCTAAATATATCATACCCAAAGCACGGGGTATGAGCATCCCTTTAATGCTCCATTTATACCTAATGATCTTTCTCTTGTTTGTAAAGATCAAAATATTAGATTTCTTTGAATTTAAGATCAAATTATGGGTATCACAGAATTTGACTAGAGATTCCAGTTTATTTTGGAGACCAAAAGGGGTTAAGTCGAACAAAATCAGATCATCCGCAAAAGCCAGCCATTCAAGACGTAAATCGCCCAGTTTAACCGCAAATGAATTACAAGTGGCCCATATATTATCAATCTCTGTAAGATATAAGTTAAAGAGCGTGGCAGCAAGGTTACATCCTTGTTTCACTCCTATGTGTGTGGCAATCGGAGGAGTCAATAGGCCGGTATTGTCGATCTTTATCCTATAGGAGGTGTTAGTATATAAGAGTGCTATCATGGCTTTAAGTTCAGATGGTATATGTAACTCTCCCATTTTTTGCCACAGTATTTCTCTTATTACCGAGTCAAAAGCCCCAGATATATCCAGCAGAGCCATATAGATCGGGCCTTGGTTTTTCTGCCTAGAGAGCTTCAGTAAATGCGTCATCATGGTAGCATTGAGGTGAGTGCCCATTCCCTTCCGGAAACCTGTTTGGTATCGAGACAGGATCTTATGTTTTTCAATGAATGCATTTAAATCCTTTAGAATTAAGGCAGCAAAGATCTTCGCTGTGACATCTATGAGTGCTATCGGCCTAAAATTGTTGGGATCATTCAACACTCCTTTTTTATGTAAGGGTATCACAATTGCCGATAGCCATGATTCTGGTACAGTTTTAGTTCGGAATACCCATTCCAATCGCCTTAATATAATTTCTGACCAAAGCCTCGGGTCATCTTTTATAACACAGGGAGGGATCCCATCCGGACCAGCAGCTTTGGAAGATTTCAGCTTCCCTATTACCTGTTCGATCTCACCTATGCTCCAGGGGCAGAGGCAGGGGAGATCTATCATGAAGTCTGGACATTGAATTTTGCTAAATTTTAGGGGCATGGCATATTTCTTCCGATATATTTCAATCCAGACCTCTCCACTCACCGCTGAACATAACGACGAGGTACCCTTCAACAATGGATCTTTTAGTGCCCTCCATACTTCCCTTGAATTTTTCTTAATCAAATCTTGGATCATTTTCTGATTTGAGTTGATATATTTATTAAACTTAAGTTGTTTAAGATCATTTTTATAACTGATCAAGATTGCCTTTTTTTCATTAGCATAGGACTTTATAGATTTATAGTTTTCAGATAATTTACGTACGTCAAAGTTTTTCTGTTTTTTCCTTGCTGCAATTGCAACATTGTAAGCACTCGCAGAGTTTATATGTTTTTCGCTTTTTCTTTGGGCTCCTAATGATTCCATGTGACTGTGCATCATGAGTTTGTTCTTCTTTTCGCATAAGTTCAATTCTTTTTTGGACATCGTTTGAGTATTTGTTTTAACTATGTCCCTATTTACCAAATAGTTTAAGTGCCTATATAATCCTGGGTTCCATCTAATAGAGATGGCTTTGCGATCTAATTCCAATAATGACAATGCAGGTACAGAATTGTAAACAGGGAGGTTACAATCCAGCCTACACTGCAGAATGCAGTGATCGCTTAGGTGGGTGGGTATGATATTACACATTGATGATGTGTTTGCTAAGGCCCCTGAGATTACAATATAATCAATAGTCGAAGTCTTTGTGCCACGGGCCCAAGTATATAATGGCTCTTGATCCATAAATGGCATAACTTGCATATCCCATAGTTCGAAATAAGTTGTCCACAATTGTCCCCTTTCATATGATGATATCGCATATTGATTAATTGTGCTCTCAGTGGACACACTCGTTACACAAAGGTTAGAATTAAAATCACCACCTATAATGATTTGCATATTAGTAGTGACTGCGACAGAATCAGACAACACCTGATTCAACTTTTCGATTATGTTATCAACAGACATTAAAGTAGGATTCCAGTACAGTGCAATCAGAAGAATATCTGAAAATGTTTGCGTACTTGATGACAACTTAATAGCTAGAATATCTGTGGATGTAAAAACTTGACAAGTTGCAACGCAATATGCGTGTTTTATGAATATCGCAAGGCCGCCAGATGGACGTCCAAATTGGCCTCTCACAGCATGTGAGCTATAAGCCATATAGTCTTCTAAATAGATATCATGTAGAGCCATAGTTTCTTGGACTATTATTATCGCGGGTAGATTCCCCTGAGGACAATTTTGGAACCATGCAACTAAGTTTCCAAATCCACAGCAATTCCAGGAATTTATTACTAATACATTATCTTATAGATTCACTTTATCTTGCTACCCCCCTGTTAGGGTTTTCATTAGTGGCTCTAGCCGCGCAAGGCTTGTCGCAATTTGTGCCACTGCTTCAGATTGAACTCTGATCTTTTCATGCAGACTAGCCAACTGATTATCGCGTGCCTCAGGGCTAGATACACTTTGAGTCAGTGATGGTAGATGTTCAACAAAGCAAGTAGCATCTTCCATCGAGGAATACGCAGACAAACCATAGCCCAGTGTTAGAAGATCTTTTTCATGTTTCCATATCAAGGAGGCAATTATTACGGATTGAAATTTGCAAAGCATCCTGCAATTAGGCACGTAAGGGAGTCTAATCCAGTCAATGTCGTTCGATACTAGATTTCGTAAAGCAGGAATTTGGTGAAACACTTTCATTAGAGAAGCACGATTTAGGTTGGGTTTATCGACCTTTGTCGAATCTACCGTCCACCCCATTACCAATTTCATTTCTTGGGATATTTCTTTATCATTTAAAATTCTCCCCTCTCCACGTTTTTCTATGGTTTTACTATCACTAAGCAGGTGTGCTTTTGCATATGCCTCTGAAATACTGGGAGTGGCCTGTAAGTTAGCATTCCCAGGAACCTGAAAGGGGACATTATCTTTATCCACGCTACTTATTTCGCATTGCTCACTGACGCACAGAGTATTAGTAACACGATCAATATCATCAATGTTATGCCCCGAGCCCTGAGGAAATTGCGATAATGATGTTATTTTCTTATCCATTTTTTCAAAGAACCGTTGTAGCTGCGTCTGAATAAGCAGCGGAGTTGATAATGCCTCAACCTCTTCAAGGTGTACATCTGGTACGCCACTCACCTGAGCTTGTATCTTGTCTGGAGATTTCTGTAACACTGCGGATATATCCTCCTTTTCTTTGTTTTTTTTCATACCCAATAGCACCTGGCTTTCTGTATTTAGTTGAGTTAGATCAATAACAGTTTCAGCGTTTATTTTTATATCAGAAGTTTTTTTGTATATATTGCCTGTCAAGGGCAAGATATTATTTTTTTTGTTATTTTTTTTATTTTTGGTGTTTGTTATGATAAGTCCTGTCTGTGTATTATCATTTTGTATGCCAGCATGAGTCTTCCTTTTCATAGCTCTCGCATGGAGCTTTTTGGCTTTGCGAGACATGAAAAAGGTAGAGGTTTTTTCATTACCATTATCTGCCAGGGCTACAATAGACACGTTTTGCTCTATATTACATTGATCCTTTAGATCAATCAAATCTGTAAGGGGTGTAGGACTATCCGGAGTAATTTTTGATGTAGGTGATTTAGTTTCATCATGGACAGGAATTTTCTCCCCCATAAATTCATTTGACACTAGATTTGCAGCCAGCAGTATCTTTTCTAGTACTAATATCCTTTCATGTTGTAATTTTGCTATCTCAACATATGGGGGCAGCTGTCTCGTGCTCCGTTCCATGGCATTGGCCCTTATGTCAATATCAGTAATATCAGTTTCATCCCCAGAGATCGTTTGCGTGGCTTGGGACTTTAACAGAGTCACCCTCCCCACTTTTGCCTCAGGCTTAGTTTCCACTAGCATATTCTCTTGTTTTGTTTTTTCCTTAAGCACTTGATCAGCCCAGAAAGAATGACATTTTTCTTGCGCCATCAGAAATCCCTCTATTCTACTCAGTTTGGCATTGATTTCTGAAATGGCTAGACTCAGAGCACCAATTGCTCCATGTGTAAATTCATGACCTTTGTCCAACAAGTTCAGAATTCTTGCCAAAACTGGGAAATTCTGTAGTTCTTGTTGATTAAGATCCACTAATGTGTCTTCCAGAGGAAATAGAGGAAGTGAGGAATTTGGTTGACGAGATACATCTGAGGTCAATTTAGGGATAAATGTGTCAGGACCAATGACCGGAGACTGTGAGTCATTTATGTCTGTTAGGTTTCCCTTCATCTCATTCGTAGGTGAGCTCGCATTTTGTATTTTCCCTTTTAATACCCAGCCAATATCGTTCAACCTTGTTTCTGCTAGCTGATTCAAATTGTCTGCGATTGCAGCATGAAAATGGACTTGTTCTCTAAGTCCACGTGAGCACGCTGCTGGTGTCGATGGCCCATTTGATAGGCGAGTTCTACTATGAAGTTCAGCAAGAACCACTGGTGCAACCAATGAGGTGTCTATTATAGATGTACTACACCCCTCAGCCATCGCCCCCAACAGTGAGCTATCAGTGATTGGTACATTGATTATGGGATTCGAAGAATACGTAGGTTCCACATTTACCTCACTGTGGGTTTGGGCTAGGTTATCTAATTTATTGTTTTCTGATACAATCTTCATATTACTCAGGGTAATTGCAGATTCTATTTTCCTCGAGGCTACTATGGGATCAACAAAATCGCTAGCACTTTTATTGACACATATACCCTTTTTTTTGTCTGATTGAACGTTTCATGAACATCTTCTTCGTCTGAAACATTTCCCTCACTTAA
Organism: Ambystoma mexicanum; assembly: GCF_040938575.1. NCBI lineage: Eukaryota > Metazoa > Chordata > Amphibia > Caudata > Ambystomatidae > Ambystoma > Ambystoma mexicanum. The sequence goes on from NC_090931.1 coordinate 1,221,194,375, forward strand.
GGTGGAGGGAGACCCATTTAGACACCTTTTCCCATTTCTCAGCTTTTTAACCATGCTGCAACTCTAACACAACAATGCTCGTGTACGTTAATATAGTACCACCAATACTTCACCAAGCAAAATCTAGAATGCTCAATTTACTACTTGGTAGCTTTAGCCTTTGGTACATTCCTGACAGTGGGAAAGAACTACCACACCCATTATTCTCTCTGGCTGCTAGAGGTAGGCACTTCCTCTACCACATCTTTTTGTTCCTCTACATTGTCTTTGGAAGTACTGCGCTTTTATTGTTGTGTAGGTCCTCCAACTGGTGGTGGTGGTGGCTCTTGGGGAGGAGGGATGGCAATAGCTGATGCCATTTTTAAGATAAATAGCAGTTTTGCTAATATTCTTCCAAGTATGTTCTTTGTACTAGATTGTTAATGGCCGATGAGTAAGAATAGGTGTAGTGGCTGTGCAAAGGTAGATTTTGAGCTTGAAATTTCCTGGTCACGTGGCACTGTCTGGACGGTCTGTGATGATGTCAGATGTTCGCGGACACGTCATGCCGCACGCGAGCTCATGGTCACGTGGTACTGTCCTGAAGGTCCACAAAGATGTCAGGCATTCGCGGACGTTGATGCATGCAAAAACAGTGGAAAATATTGAAAAAAGTGTATAGAAGTGTTAAAAATTATGCTAGAGGGTGGGAAATGGCAGAGTTTTAGGATGAAACTCTGTACATTGGATAGAAATGTTGCTATATTGGGGGTAAGTATTATATTATTATATTAGTATGTTGTAGGAAAATAGCATGCACTGGTAAAAACCCATGAAATTCACTGAAAAAACCTTGTTAAAGGGACGTTATGATTAAGTTGCACTAATAAAAACCGTTAAAACTCACTGAAAAAGCTTTGTTAAAGGGACGTTATGGTTAAGTTGCACTGATAAAAACCTATAAAATTCAATGAAAAATCTTTGTTAAAGGGACGTTCTGGTTACAAGTAAAACCGAAAACCTCCGAAATTTGCCAGTTATTGTAAGCTAAGCAACCATAACTCGCGCCACCACCGCACACAGCTAAGACTAACACCCAGGACATCACAAATGTCATTGATGTCATCACTGATGACATCACATGTGAAATTAATTTTGATAAAAGTCCCTACAAGGGGTTGTGTTTATAATGTTGGTAACAAAATGTCAGGGGTGAACGGGAGACCTATCATGAACTACTTAATCTATTAAAGAATGTACTCATCTATACAACATTATATTGGAGTGTTGCTCATATGGGAACCTAATCATACATAAACATAGGCAATGGCTGCAGCATGCACCATAGAAGTACAATATTTATAATCTTGTAATTTTGGATAGTAAAATAATGAATGCTACCTTATCAGAGTTTTGAGTAATGTTAAACATGTAATAACTAGCTAACAATTCAAGACTTACTACACACTTTTGCTAGTACAAACAATACATATGAAGACCCACAATACATACAAATCAGAGGCACATACAGGGAAACTAAAGTAAGGAAGAAAGAAACAGCATCATCAGAAATGTTAATAACATTAAAGTTTATCTACATGTATACAAATGAGTTGTGTGTTTGAGGCCTGCTTATTGCCCCATGTATATGCACCATGAGCTGAGTCCAAACCCTAAGGAAAGTGCATTAAGAACATATGACAAGGTTAACCTTTAGATATATAGCACCTTTTGAATTTTAATATTCTGACTGTCAGTGAACAAAACCACCTGGCTTAGTTATGTCAGTGAAAATAAACAAGTGGCCCAGTTATGTGATGTCATCAGTGATGTCATCAATGACATTTGTGATGTCATCTTTGATGTCCTGGGTGTTAGTCTAAGCTGTGCATGGTGGTGGCGCGAGTTATGGTTGCTTAGCTTACCATAACTGCAGTAGCGGCCCTGTAGTTATGGTTAAGTTGCCCAACTCATAGCAAGAGCACATTTTGGACAGCTTATAACTTTGCTCCCCATGGACAAATCCTTACCAAACCTTGCAAAGAAAGTATATGGCCCCGTCTGAATTCCTTTGGCAAGTTTGGTGAGGTTTCATCAAGGGGTGGGGGGGCAAAGTTATAGTGGGGTTCCAAATCTTTTTTTTCCATAGATGCAATGGAAGAAAATTGTTGCTCTCGCCTACAGCCCAAAGCACTGGATGGATTTTCCCCAAATTTACAGCAAGAGCGGCGGCTTGGTCCCCTAAGTGTGCTTTTGTAACTCTGTTGTAAATCCATCCAGTAGTTTTCTTTAAAACGGGCTAAAAGCAGGTAAAACAAAAACTAGTGATATCTGGGTTCGGTCCACAGACTCACTTCCCTGTTCGCTCTGCGGACAGGCTTCAGATTGGTCCAGAGGGCGGCGTGATGTCTGTAGACACCCGACGGACCCGCTGATTGGTTGGTGAAAAGCGTGAGGTGCATCATATTATTCTGAAATGCCTTCCATGTTTTATCCATGGATAGCCGTGACTGTCGCGGATAGCACAGTGGGGAACAAGGTTGAGAAACATATTTTGGGACATTTGGTATTGGAAAGTGGAGGTGAAAAGGTTGGGGTGAAAAAAGGATGATATGTGGTATTTGTTTAGGTGGAAGAAGAGTTTACGGGGCGCGGCAGTCCGCGGACACCACAGTAGCTTATTTTGTGACTGCAAGCAAGCTTTGTTAGGGTAGGGGAATGGAAAGTAGATGATATGGGAGTGTTTGCATAGGTGAAAAATAGGCCATGCACCCAAGAATCTAGGCACTGGCACAACAACAACAGCATAATATGGCCATGCAACCAAGAATCGGGCCACAACCATTGTAATAATAAGTCTTCAGTGGGCAGTTGGATAAAAACCTTTGGGGTTATTTGGTGACTACAAGAGGGCTTGTTAGAGTAGGGGAGTGGAATCTAGATGATATGGGGATATTGGCATAGGTGAAAAATAGGGTTGGCGATCTATTTTGATGTCTGCAGATTTCATCTGAATGGGGAAGTTAAGGGCAAGTTGTGGTGTGGTGGTTGTAGCCAGATTCTTGGGTGCATGGCCGTATTATGCTGTGGTTGTGGCCAGTGTCTAGATTCTTGGGTGCATGGCCATAGGCCGTATGCCGTAGGCCATGCACCTAAGAATCTAGGCATTAGCCACAACCACCACAGCATAATACGGCCATGCACCCAAGAATTTAGCCATTGGCCACAACCATTGTAATAATATTTGTACAGAAATTGATTCCGGCCATTGGAAACAACCATTAGAACAATATGTGTATAGTAATTATACATAGTGTGTGGGCAGTGTATAGTTTTTGCAACATGGTGACACAATACTATTGAAGTGCAAATGGTACTTATGAATGATGTACCATTGGGTGTACAGGTTGACTTTATTCACATGGTAATGCAGGAGAAATCTTTGCTTCTTTTTCTGTGAAAAGAACAAAAGAACATAGCATAATATGTTAGGTAGGATAGTTCACAATGTCGCATTGCATATAAGCTCAAATATTCATGTACTTTTTAGACCCTTATAATTAGTACATTCCATGTACTATGTGTCACACAACATCACTGTGTGTTTTGCACAGTTGCTGTTTTTGTTTGCATAATTGTTGGGTCATTAGGAAAAGAAATGGATATAGGATTTTAAAAAACCTACCACATTTATTTGACGTTACGTGTCAGACTATGTTTTTGTTTGAAGTGTGCAGTACTTAAAGGAATGTTTAAGGTGCACAAATAAGTGTATTTGTTGTTACAAGCAGTGTTGCAGTAGGAAGAATTGTAATGCTGTAAGTGTTTGCTTTTTGAAAGTGCTGGTGGACTCTTTTTTTTTAAGGGATTTTTGAAGTATTTAGATATCTGTTGCCGTATTGAAACTGTTTTTTATTTGAAAAGGAGCATTGCACTACTATAGATGTAGTTGGATACCAATTGGCGTAGTCTAAGCGTGGATACTTTTGTAGTTGTGAAGGGTATTTTTTGAAGCAGTTCGATACTTGTTGGTGTAGTCCAACTATTTTGCTACTGAAAAGTAGCATGCAGTAGTAGGGCTGCAGTTAGATACCAGTTGGCATATTATCACTGTTAATATTTTTGCATTTTTGAAGGGTATGTTTTGAAGAAGTTTAATTCCTGTTGGTGGATTCTAACTATTTTACTATTGGAAACTAATATTTCAGTATTATGGGTGCAGTTAGATACCAGTTGGCCTATTCTAAATGTTGATAGTTTTCCAGTTTTGAAGGGTATGTTTTGAAGCAGTTTGATTCCTGTTGGTGGAGGAGTTGTTTGGAAGAAGTATGGTGGCAACCCTGATGTTGCTGCAGACGGGTAGCCACCAGATTTGTAATAATTGTTCTGCAGCTAGCTTCCCAGTGGCACCAGGACATTACAGGTCATGTTGGCCTGGAAAGTCAGGTGGTGGAAAATGCTAGTCCCTATTTCTGTTGAGTTGCATAGCACTCTATGGGAATGGGGACATGGGAGCACTGGCAGCGTTGCTAATGGGGCTGGTGGTTCTGTGATAAGTATGCCCCATGGGGCCGTAGCAAGAAAGTGTGACATGTTTATACAATTGAAAGTGGAAAAGGCTGAGTGTTTAAAAAGCTGTCATTTTGGGGAGGCTAGACAGGAAAGGTAAAAAGTGGTTTTGGGGATTTATAGCAGCACAGTGTGTAACTTTTTTCTAAAAAAAAGAAATAGATATTGAAAATATTTGCAGAACACTTAGTGGCACTTGAGTGAAGGTTTGTTCTGTTGTCAGTACATGCATACTTGCGAATGGAATGTATACTAATGTGTACTTGCTTATTAAATGATGGTTCTTTTGTTTGTATTGTGGGAGTTGTGTTTGCACTATTTGCATTAGAAAAGGTGCACTGGAAGTCCCAGAATGCAGACACAAATCGAGAAGGCCATAAGCATGTACACATTACAAAGGAGATTGTTAGCAAGTATGCATATCTGGGAAAGGTAATGAAATTGGACACACTGAGTGTTATTGCAATATGCTCGAGAAATTGTTATTATTTTCTTTCATTTATTTATTATAAAGTACACACAGAGCTCTTGTAAATGCATACATGCATTTATTTGTTTTACTTGAAATGGTGCTGAAATTAATAGTTTTAAACGCATTGCATTTTGCCATTTTTCATGTCACGTATATGCCTTACTTTAGTAACATACATGCAGTTTTCGTTTTGAGTTTGCATTGTGGGAGTTTTAGTGTAACTTTGTTAGTGGGACAAGTGGTGTAAACAGTGACAGAATGGAAGAAGACAATAACAGTTTGTACATTATAATGGGTGATATGGGTAAGTATGCATATCCTGGTAATATATTGAACTTTCACACAGGATCTGGCACTTAAACATGCTGTGGAAATGTTTTAAAAGTGGTTTTCTTTTCTTTCAAAAAAGACATAAACAGTGCTGCTGAAATTGGAAATATGTGTTTTGAAACTGTTATGAAAATGCTCATTAATAGAAAACCTTCCAAGCACGCAGCATTGTTAGTAACTGCCTCTTGATGTCAGGAGATGGGACAAACGAGAGTATGATTATTGAGTAGGTTAAGCGGGGTAAGTGGCAGGAACCCTGTTTATATGCATTTATAAAAGAGTTGGAAATGTATTTTTCAAAATATATGCATACCTGTACCTTTGTGTTGATGGATGCAGATGTGGTTGAATCTGCAAATAGAAATCTTGGAGATTTTTATAGTAGTTTTTGATGCAGGTGCTTGGGAATAACAGGAGTCATGTACTCTGAGTGTTCAACAGTACATCTGAAGTATTGAACTGAGATGACCGAGTTAGAGGTAGAGATTTTGGATGTGATTGGTGGATGGGTGTCTGGCTGCTTGACAATAGCCAATGAGGAAGTACTGCAAAGATTGAAGTGGAAAGGGAAGAAGGGCTGCCCTGTATTACGGGGTCTGCAGACACTGCAGTAGTCCACGGACAGCATGTGCCACATCCAGGGCTTTGAGGATGAAAGGCATGGAAATGGGACTGTGCATTCCAGGAGATTAGCCAATCAGGTTTCCTGAGTGTGGTATTCAAGGAGAGAGTTTAGGGGAAGGTGTGTTTGCTGAGAGGAGTGCAGATGTCTATGGCTATGGCTATGTCTCTCAGGAGGCAGAGTATGTGGATTCTGGGGGAATCTTCAATTCACTCATTGAAGGTACATGCTGAAATTATGGCATTCTTGAGATATTGCGTTGCCAGAAGTGGAAGTTTCCTGGCATGCAGTTTGTGGCTCAAACTGGGCAAGCTTGCTTTCCTTGTGTGACAGTATGATGTATTTTAAAAGACCAGATATTGTGATTGTCCATTGTGGAGGGGACAGTTTAGGGTTAGTGACTCCAGTGTCTCTGCATGTTGCGTTGAAGGATTTCTAGAAAAGCCTTATGCAACTTTTTCCTGCTGCTAAGATTATTTTTTCAGAAATAAATCAGAGACGCACATGGAGATGTCAAACAAGCTTTTTTAGTCCTCAAATTGAACAGTCAAGTCAGATTGTCAATAAAGGTGTATATGCTGTTTTGTATGGTTCTGGAATGTCATCTTTTGAGCATGATAATATCAATTCTCAGGGTGTGAATTTTTTTGCTCCAGATGGTAATTACTTTTCAAATATTGGAAATGCAATTTTCCTTTATAATGTAAGGAATGCATTGAAGAGGTTCCTTTAAGGAAAAAAAATAAGTTAAAAGCAAAATAAAATAATAAAAATGTGTTTGTTTACAAGCCCCTTAAAAAAAGGTTCTTTTCAGAGCCACCACTAAAGAGTAATTAACTTACCTTGCGTTTAATTTCTGTCCACACCTCCTTCAATTGGACGATCTGTCCGTGGACACCGCAGAAGTCCATCGACAGCATGTGCCACATCTGGGTCTTTTGAGGATACCAAGCCTGGAAATGGGACTGTGCAGTCCACAGGATTAGCCAATCAGGTTTCCTGGGTGTGGTATGCAAGGGGAGAGTGTGGCAGAAGGTCTGTTTGCTGAGAGGAGTGCAGATGGCTATAGCTATGGCTATGTCGTTCAGGAGGCAGAGTCTTTGTGGATTTCGGGGGACTTGTGGATCCATTGGTTGCAGGTGTATGCAGAGCAGTGTGGAGTGGCTGAACATCTTGGATTTCATCATGTTCATGTGAAGTGGTATGGAGTGCGTGGCATGAAGTGGGTGGACTTGCTCCCATTTTGTGTCAATTTGCTCACACTGCAACATCCGGACATTATCATTGTTCATTGTGAAGGGAACAGTTTAGGGTACGTAACTGGAATTTCTTTGCTGTTTGCTATGAAGGACACATTTGGCAAAATGAAGGAAATGTTCCAGAACTCTCGACTGAGTTTTTCTCGCATTGCCCAGAGACAGATGTGGGTGCGCTCTAATTCATTTGGTCCGCAAATGGAGAAAGGGAGGTGTAATGTCAACAAGGATGTGTGTGCATTTTTGGGAGATGTTGGCATGACGTCTTTACATAATGAAAATATTAAATTTGACACTGCCAATATATTCTACAGAGATAGAGTACATCTGACTGATGCTGGTAATCAGCCTTTTTTGCAAAATATTCAATATGCTTTGAAGCACTTTTTATAAATATAGAAAACATTTTCCAGTAGGTGAAAACATTGCATGGAAGCATGGTGGAAACAGAATGCCTACTGTTTTGAAGTTGAAAGAAAACGTTTAGTTTACTAGAATGTTGCTTAGTTTACTTTAAAACTTGAAAAAAACTTTTAAAAACAAAAAATACAAATAAGGCTCTTTTCAGAGCCACCACTTTTCCATGCAAAAGAGTTGAATGTTTTTGATACCACCACTACCCACATTTTCTGGATGTCCACGGACTACGGCACTGTCCGCTGACTTCGCATGCTACATAAGGGCCTGTTACTTTTTTGGTACTTCTATTTTTGAACTGTAAAAGGTGGGGAAGGGGCACCAACCACAGGGACGAAGCGGCAGGTGGAGAGAGGAAGATGTTGTGTGGGCCTTAATTAGGTAGGGGACAGTGTTTCTCATGCTCCTTGAATGCGCTCTGGAAAGCACTTCGAAACTGTTCTGCCCTACAGCGTGGTATGTCACAGGACATACAGAGCACTGTCACACTCAAAAGATGAGGGTCGACTGTGTCATGTATGGCCTGCCAGGTGTCCGCAGCGCTCCTCTACACAACAGGAGTGTCTCTTGTGGTAGCAGGAGCAGATGATGAGGGTTTGATAGTGGATGTCAACCTACTTGCCCCTTCGAAAGGCACAACCTTTTGCACTGCTCCCTAGTGATTCAACCTGAGGTGTGGAATAAGTACAGACAAACACCGAATCAGACGCCCACATCATCGGACGCGTCAAGTGGAGAAACAGAGAATCCAGAGAACGGGGCAGCACCAGAAACTGAACTCGATAAAGAAGTCAGGGGTACCAGTCAGGTACCTACAACATCAAAAGACACCACCGGAACATCTGCAACTACTTATTCATTTTTAGACCGCATCAGATTAGAAGAGGGAAAAAGAAGAAATCCGTCAAGAAAAACAAATCTTCAACAAAAGAAAACCTAGTGATCAATATTTCTAGTTATAATTTAAACAAATTTTCGAGCGACAAACACTACAGAAAGGTATCTCCTTTGTTCCAATGTATTCAAGTACCCTTGTAAAAGAAAAAGATTGATGTCTTTAAATTTACACGCAAAATGAAATTGAAGTTGTTCTTTGACACTATAGATATTTCGGACAACACACAAACCACAGACTTTGTGTAAATGAAACCCAAAAGCACATTTTCACCACCAGTACAAAGTACGGTACTTGATGCATTTCAGAAATTGGTTCTAAATGATTTCAAGAAGATTAAGTTTCACAGAAAAAGTAAATCTAATTTAACAAACCGAGAGAAGCAAGTATTAGATAGACTTTGGCAGAATCCCGACCTTACCATCAAACCTGCTGATAAGGGTGGAGCGTTGGTTCTAATGGATACCACTAAATACAAGAATGAAGTAGAACACCAACTAAGTGATCAAGACACATATTTAAAAATTTTTACAGATCCAACAGAGCGAATTCGGGAAATAATTAAACTTACCCTGGATGAAGCGGAAAATGATGAGATCATAACTCACAAAACCAAAATGTTTCTTAATAATTCACATCCAATTACACCGGTAATTTACATCTTACCTAAAATTCATAAGATTCTGGAAGATCCACCAGGATGACCAATCATTGCAGCAAATAATATCCTCTTGGAACCTCTTGCTCAGTATATTGAAAAGATAATTCAACCTTTAACACAAAAAACTGCAACATACATTAAGGACACCAATAATTTTCTACAAAAACTCGAATCAATAAAATTTGAAGGAACCAAGGACATCATGTTTACTATGGACGTCACGAGTCTCTACACCAACATAACCCATCATGCAGGATTAGAAGCAATGGAATGGTTACTATTGAATACAGAAGAAACCGTGAGGGGAGAGCCACTGTTTATACTGAAACTCCTGGACATTGTATTGAAAAACAATTACTTTATGTTTGAAGATCGTTATTTTATACAAATAGCCAGAACATCCATGGGGGCCGCCATGGCACCGAGTTATGCCAACACTTACATGTCATACCTAGAGGAAACCCAAATTTTAACAAATACCAAATGGAGGAACAGCTTAAAATTCCTAGTGCGTTTCATAGATGACTTATTTGGAATTTGGAGAGGCACAGAAGAAGAACTTGATGAATTTTTCAATTTCATGAATACCCTAGCACCAAGGATTACATTTACACATAAAACAAGCAGAACAACACTAGAATTCTTAGATGTGTTGATATATCTAGAAGCAGACAAACTTGAGACGACAGTCTTCACCAAATCAACTGACAGAAATAGTTTATTATGTGCATCCAGCTTTCATCCAAGGAACACCATAGAAGACATTCCATTACGTCAATGTTTATGTTATAGGAGGATCATCTCCAATGAGGAAGAATATCATAAAAAAGCAATTGATCTAATGAAGAAATTCCTATCGACAGGATACATGGAAGAAAAAGTGAAAAAACATGCGACAAAGGTCAAGAACACCTCTAGGTCAGAAGTCTGAAAACCCAAAATCAAAAATAAAGAGACAGAATTGGTTTATGTTACGACTTACTCTCAACAGAGCAACAGTATCAAAAAAGTTATCAAGAAACATTGGACATTATTAAGCATGGATCCAACATTGTCAGCATTATTCCCTAACCCACCACTATTTGCCTACAGTAAGAGTAGATTCATATGGGATCACTTAATTAAATCAGATTTTGGTTACAAAAAAGCAACTAAAAAAACCTTTAAGGGAACAATTCCATGTAATAATTGTAACTGTTGTAACAACGTGATCAAGGGGAACTACATTGATCATCCACGTCAAGGACATAAGATTGCACTTACCCACACATCTACATGCGACAAGATGAATGTGATATATGGGATCAAATGCCCATGCGGAATATATTATGTAGGACTTACCAGCAGGAAAGCGAAAACAATGTGGGGGGAACATAAATCGAACATCAGGCAACAATCAGTTAAATCACCAGTGTCACAACACTTCAAAGAATTGAAACATTTGATTGCCCAGATCCAATTCATCATCCTTGAACATGTAATTCTACCCAGAAGAGGAGGCAATATAACAAAACGTCTGCAGCAGCGAGAAATCTACTGGATTGAGAAATTAGACAGCATGCACCCTTATGGCAAGAACCATGAATGGGATTTGACTTGTTTTTTATGAAGGAAAATCAGTCACACTTTTACATAGTGAACGGGAAGTAATGGATTGTCATATTCAACACGAACAAAAGGATACCCAAATGATCAAAACTAGTGTACTTCGGTAAATCTTCTCTGATTAAATAAGAGCCGTAACTGATGGCAGCATCATTGGGACTCACAGCAAATACAGAACAGCGAGAGAAGAAGGACTACTCACTTGGTTGCTTAGCGACCTGGAATACAATCACAGGAGAAGGCAGCGAACGCGCAGGGAGACAGAACCAAATAGCAGAGGATGGCACAGGACCCACCGGTAAGAGCGCGAACGAGAAGGAATTATCAGATTTAGGATCCTCTCGGACTTTTGACTAAAAGCAAGAGAACACATGTCTTTACAGGAAGGTTACAAACGCGGAACAACTGCGTGTTGTCAAAGATACAGATGACAACTAGAATCGAGTGTTCAGAATTGACTAGCAGCATACAATCCATCCCGCATCCAGACTATACAACGATATGCCAAAGTGGTGAGTTCCCCTCTTTTCAAAAAATGAATAGAACAGAAAGTACCTATGACTTCTACCGAAAAGTGACATAATAGTGGGACCCAGCACTCATTCAGCGACTGGTCCCACTTTGTCACATTAAGACACAACATCAGGAAGCAGTGTAAATACAGACTTCTCCTCACTAAATGAAGTGTCCTTCGTTTCACAGAATGGACACAAGCTGTAGCAGCTAAAGAGCAAATAAGCAGAACACAAGATGGAATCTCTCAAGACTTTGTGTCATTGACTAGACACATATCTTTAAGGTTGGTTCACAATGGGTGCTGAGAGAATCGTGAAACCATAATGTTTAACTGGGAAATAATCACAAAAAGTAACACAAATATTTTCTATTATCCTTATATGAATCAGTGAATTTATCTGTTATCTACATCTGAAGAAGGGTTAAAAGACAGCCCGAAACGCGTAATGTAAGATAGGAGTTGTCTCTGTAAAGAAGAATCAACAACAAACAGGACATTGAACTAAAAATCCTATCAAGATATCAGATAATATTTGGAGTTATTCAAGTGCATGATTTTGTATATAATTTATCTTTTTCAAATTGACGTACTTTCAACTGAGTTTTTTTACAATGTGTTAAAAAATTAAGACAGATCATACACAATGTAATGATTGTTAATTACAATGGTGATGTTTTATTGATTATATTTGAAGACCAAAGAGAACAGACAGTTCTAAAATTAAATTTTGTTTAATGTATAAAAGATTCCTTTCTGTAAATCTATACAGAGAAAGAAAACGTAAACTCTAACTGTGTTTTAAATTGCTTCCGATTATATCGGACAAAAGTGTGCCCTTGTCTTCGCATCTCGTGCACTACGGGAAGCCATTACTCTGCATATATTCCAGTCTGGTAGCACAGACTTTAACAAGGTGCACCTAAAACTATTGACTACCACGCACTTTACTGAGGAGAAAATATTTAAAACTAGTGAACTTAAATAAAAGTGAGTGCACCTTCACACTTCACTCTCCTACTCAACCTGAGGTTGCACCACATGGAGGTGGTCCTGTAGCTATGCAGACCCAGTTTTCCCCGACGGAGTACAACCTTGCACTCAGTGCATCTAAACTTGTCCGCGCGGACCTCAGGTACACCCCCCGACGGTGGTAACAAGCTTCCACACCCAAGATTCACGATGGGAGCCAGTGAGAGGGATTTCCACTACCTCATCCTCCTCTTGAGTCACCTCTGTATCACCACACCTGTTGCCCTCTCCAGGCCCTCCAGATGGTGCCATTGTCTCCAAGTACAAAGTGGAGATACCAAATATCCCAAATCAGCAGCAGGTGCTCTCTCCTGCACAGCCAGAAGCACAATGAGAAGCAGTAGTGGGTGGGTCCCTTCAGATGGGGGTTCCAAAAGTTACAAAAAGTCGCTAGATCAACTAAGACATGGTCTATGACCTCTGCAGGAGTGAAGTATCAGCTTTAAACACTCTGGATTGGCCAAAATACAGTTTTAAACTGTCCGGGGGTACGGACAGTGTCTGCTGATACTTCTGACGCGCAGCGCGGATGCGGTCACATGATGACATCCCCGGACGACCAAGGATAGGGCGGCTGTCCTCCGGACACCTATTGCGCCGGATACGGTGCATGCATGCATGCCAGTGTTCATAGGACAAGTGTGGGGTCTCCGAACTAATTAAAAGTGCGACACTCGCGAGCAGACTGGTCCAAACAAAGCAGACTGGTCCAAACAAGCACAGTGTCTGGGGGCACAGTAGGATCAGGTGTGCTTGCGTGCCAGTGTCTGTGGACAGGGGTGGAGTCCCCGAACAAATTAAAAGTACAACACAACCTGACGGTCATCTCCAGACAGGCGCAATGTGCAGGGGCACCTCTATTTTGGTTACGGGCAGCCCGGACAGTTGTGCAAAAAAACACACGCACCAACAGTACACACAAACATATTTATTAAAACAAAGAAATACAATCAATTAGGAAAGAGATGGGGTAGCAGAATGGGAAACATATATGGGGGAATTGGGGTTTATTACAGACTGTTCATGAGGGGTGGAAGGCATTGAGGTTTCATTATAGCGTCTTTGATTTAGGGAATTTGATGGGGATGATTGGTTGAGACAGGGTTAATGGGCACAGGTACAAGTTGAGCAGTGGTATTGGATATTTTCTTTGACATGATTGTTAACAAATGTCATCAACTGTACAAAATTATTACTTAATACATCAATTTTTGCAAATAGGTTTAGTACTTTTTTTGCATTTGGAGTTAGGGGCCATCTTCTGGGTCATTCAATAGTAATTTGGGGCCACTTTCTTCATTCGCACTATGTACTGTTAAAAAGAAAACCATGTTTCTCTAGCATGGGGTCTGGCATGGATTCACATGCTCATGAATATTCCCCGTCGTCAGGCCGGGAATCCTCGGTATAGAAAAAATCAGTATCAGTTTCGTTTCTGATCTGTCTTTCTCAGTAGTAACCTATCACTGGTCTCTGGGTCATACTGCCCCCAGCCAATGACTGCCCTCTCCCTAAGCACCGCGCCTGGCAGCCATCCTCAGATTTTTACCGCACGTTCAAGTGTTGGGAGTCCTCGTGCTGTAGCTCTCGAGCTTTTGCTGCGTTTTCGTGCTTTTTTCAGGAGATTTTCTCATTTTTTCGGTTAAATAGAGCCTCAAGTTCCACCGTTTCTACATCCGATCAACGGGGATCCGTTTTGGAGTTTCTACGCCCCTCAAGGGTGAAAATTTCGTCGAGTTACGCTTTTGGAGGATTCCAGAAGTTCTGAGGCCTACCCTGGACATGGCCCAGGAGAAAGGGAACTCGACGCCCAGGAAGCTGTTCAGGACCTGCCCTGGATGCCAGCTTCAGAACATTTTCAAGGAGGACGAGTATTCGTTATGCCTCTACTGTCTCCATGAGGATAAGACGCACAAGGAAAAGGACTGCGCGTTTTGTGGGAACATGTCGGAGCGGACCATGAAGGATCGCCACCTCCGTCTCGCCAACTGGCTGGAAGGTAAGAGCCCGCCAGGCGAGAAGAAGAAAAAGAAGTGCGAGCGGTCTTCTAAGTCCTGTGAGGGTGCCCCGGCGACGGGGGCCCAACAAAAGGCTAAGCACCGCGAATCCGCGGGCACCGGGAGCGCCGAACGGTCGGGCTCCTTGGCTGCCAGGCAGGGCGCATCCTCCCCGGCGCCATCAACCACGAGCCAACGCTCTGGCTCGGGTAAGAGGAAGTCCGAGATCCCGGCGAAGCTTCTGGAGAGGCCCTGGTCAATCTCGAAGATTCCGGCAGAGGGGGAGCGAGGCTCGGACCCTCCCCCCAAGGTGAAGGCCCCAGGCGTACAGAAGGTGACGTTGGCCTTAATTCACCCTGCTAAGACCTCGAATGAGGATGTCGCCGCGGCCCTGGCGCAGCCTGTGGAGGCTACTCCAGTGGAGGCGCCCTCAGGTACCAGAGTCTCCCTGCCACCGCGGAGGGAGTCGTCTTCCAGGCCCATTGAGAAGACCCCCACAAAGTCCTCGTTGGAAAGGGTGGGGGAGGGGCTGGTGGCCATCGTGGATACGGACACGACCTCTGAAGAGGAGCTCATCCAAGTCGTGGAGGAGGCCCAGCCCATCGGGAGGGATCCCGACGAGGGCGACGACGAGGGCGACGGTGTCACAGACGAGGCTCCTCAAGAGCCCTCGCTCCCATCGTTTCCGGCGCCGCAGGACACCTCGGCGGCCATTTTGTCAGCCATCCAGTCCTTATCCTCGGAGATAAGGACTAGGTTGCCCCTTCCCCTGACGGAGGTACCTGAGCCAGATCCGACGGGGGAACCGGAGCCAGGACCTTCGGAGCCCACCACTTAAGAGTAGGAGGACGCATCCTAGGCCTCCTC
The DNA here is from genome assembly GCF_040938575.1 of Ambystoma mexicanum. Classification (NCBI taxonomy): domain Eukaryota; kingdom Metazoa; phylum Chordata; class Amphibia; order Caudata; family Ambystomatidae; genus Ambystoma; species Ambystoma mexicanum. The sequence continues at coordinate 1,221,209,591 of NC_090931.1, forward strand.
TCCTGCCTCTGCGGCCTTGTCTGCCTTCCCCCCGGTCCACTACCCACGGGGATGATACAGGCATGGACACGACTACGACGGGTACGGATGACGACAGAAGCGACGACGGGACGTGTCCCCCATCACCCCCGGCCCGGGCGTCCCGCCCGACAAGATTGGATCCTTCCATGCTATGATTTCCAGGGAATCCGAGCTCTTCCAGCTCTGCCCCGAAGAAAAGAAGAAGGAAGGGTTCCTTTACCAACGGCGCGAGGCTAAAAGGAAGACGGTCCTCGCCGTACCGCTTCTTGATGACATCTGGGATGAGGGGCTCGCCCTCCTCAAGAACCCTGCTACGGCTCCTGCGAAGAGGGACCGGTACGAGAAGAAGTACCGGGTCCCAGACGCTGCCCCCTTGTGCCTTAGGGCGCAACCTACCCCGGATTTGGTTGTTTCGGCGGCGGCCAAGAAGAAAGCATCGGCCTCGACTTCAACCTCCCCGCCGGACGGAGAGGGTAGGAAGCAGGATGCGATGGGACGACGGGTCATCTCCTCTGCAGGGATGATCATCAAGGCGGCCAACGCCCTGGCCATCGTAGCCCGCTACGACAGGGAGTTGTGGTTCGACATCGCCCCTCTGTTGGACTTCCTTCCGGATGCCAAGAGGGCTGAGGCCCTGGAAATCTTACAGGAAGGTGAGATTGCCTCGGACCACGCCATTACGGTGGCTACGGACATCGCCGACACTGGTTTCCGTCAGTTCGGCAACGGCGTTTGCCTGGGACGACGAGGATGGCTCAAGGCGACGGATTTCCGCCAGGACATACAGACCAAGGTTTTGGACATGCCCTTCGATGGGAACAACCTTTTTGGCAAGGCGGTTGATGAGTCCCTTCAGGCGATCAAGACGGACACGGAGACGGCCCGTGCACTGGGTGTGCTCCAACAGCAACGGTCGTCCTTTCAGAGCTCCGGAGGCAGACAGGGTGCCTCCAAGGGAGCCGGCAGCAGCTCCTCTACGTACCGTCAAGCGGCAAGATCTTCGTCGCAGGAGGCCTACAGGGGACGCGGCAAGTCAGGTGGATCCCGCTGTCGTCGCCAAGGTTGTCAAGGAGGCAAAGCGGCCTCCAAGCAAGATTGAACTGACCGTCGGGTCGGGCCCCCGCCGAAGCATCCCGGTGGGAGGCCAGCTGACGAAGTTCGTCGGCGTGTGGGAGTCCATCTCCACCGACCGTTGGGTGCTGGATGCCCTGGCCCTGGGGTACGCCCTCGAGTTCCAGAAGAGGTGCCCCCGCATTCCTCCCGTGGCCAGGAAGGAAAATCACGTCCCCCAACTGCTGTTGGAAGTAAGGGCGATGCTCGGGAAAGGTGCCATCGAGCTCGTTCCAAAGAGGCTTCGGGGCTCCGGAGTTTACTCAAGATACTTCCTCGTAAAGAAGAAGACAGGGGGATGGCGTCCCATCCTCGACCTGCGACGACTGAACAAATACATCAAGGCACAGAAGTTCCGGATGGTCGCCCTCCAACACGTGCTGGGACAGCTGGAGGAGGGCGATTTCCTGTCGCCGTTGGACTTGGAGGATGCATACTTCCTCAGGTTCGTGGTCAAAGGGCGGCACTACCAGTTCAAGGCCCTCCCGTTCGGATTAAAATCGGCGCCCAGGGTGTTCACCAAGTGCCTAGCACCGGTGGCGGCGTTGCTGCGCCTGCAGGGGATCCACGTCTACCCCTATCTGGACGACTGGCTCATACGGGCAAGGACAAGGGAGCTCACCGTGGAACACACTGCGAAGACCGTCCAGCTGCTCACGGACCTGGGGTTCTCCATCAACTTTCCAAAATCCCACCTAGTCCTGTCGCAAGTCGCCCTGTTTCTGGGAGCACAGCTCGACACAGTGACGCGGCGGGCCTCACCGTCAGAGGAAAGGATAAGGACCATCCTGGGAAAGGTGCAACGTCTGCTGGCCACGGACGTGGCCAGAGTGAGGTCTATCAAGTCCCTCCTCGGAATGATGTCCTCCTGCATTTATCTGGTGCGCCACTGCAGACTTCGGATGCGGCCCTTACAAGAATTCCTCGACGCCCACTGGATCCAGACGACGGGCAGCTTCGAGGACAGGATCCCGCTCGACGATGCTTTCCGTCAGGCGATACGATGGTGGGGTGTCCGCTCTCATCTGACGGTGGGAACAGGTTTCCTAGCCCCGGCCCACCAGGTGACGGTGATGACGGATGCCTCCCTGGAAGGTTGGGGAGCGCACACCGGGGGTCTCCACGCGAGAGGCCTTTGGCTCCCGGAGGAGAAGACTCTCCATATCAACATCTTGGAGCTCCGTGCAGTGTTCTGGGCCCTCAGATCCTTCCTTCCGTCCCTCAAGGGCAAGGTGGTGAGGATCTTCACCGACAACACCACCACGATGTTTTACATTCGGAAGCAGGGCGGAACCAGATCCCCTGCCCTATCCAAGGAAGCCCAGGATCTGTGGCATTGGGCCGTCGCCCAAGGGATGTTTCTGGTACCCTTTCATCTGGCAGGGATAAAAAACACCATCGCCGACTCTCTCAGCAGAGAGCTGCGCTCGTGCCACGAGTGGGAACTGCGCCAGGATCAAGCGGACCGACTCTTCCGACGATGGGGCGAACCCCAGATCGATCTCTTCGCGACGGCGGCGAACTCCAAGTGCCGGAGGTTCGCCAGCAGGTTTCCCCAACCGAGGAGCATGGGCGATGCTTTCTCGTTCCCCTGGCCTGTTCCTATATGCGTTCCCGCTGTTACTGTTGCTAGTCCGGCTCGTCAATCAGCTCAAGAGGTCCCGGTGCAGGATGATCCTTGTCGCACCGGCATGGCCGAAGCAGATCTGGTTACCGGACCTTCTGGACTTGTCAGCGTCTACACCAGTCAAGCTGCCGACGGATGCGGATCTTCTCTCCAGAGAAGGAGGCGCCATTCTTCATCACGAACCAGAGTCGCTGAACTTGCAGGCCTGGCTCCTGCAGCACTAGAGTTTGGAGGATACGACATCCCGGCCGACTGCAGAGAGGTTCTTGCGAAGGCCAGGGCATCCTCAACTCTCAAGTGCTACGGACACAAATGGAAGAGGTTCTCTGTCTGGTGCCGTGCACAGAAGATTAACCCTCTGCGGATTACGGCCTCTCAAGTATTGCGGTACCTATTGTCTTTGGCCAAGGCTGGCCTATTCCACGCTTCCATCAAGGTACATCTGGCTGCCGTCTCACGTTACACCAGAACTACAGGACGGGCGTCCTTGTGGTCTCATCGACTGGTGAAGGAATTTATGAAAGGACTGTTCCGATCATTCCCGCCGGTGAAGGCCCCTGCCCCGGCGTGGGAGCTCAAAGTGGTGCTGACTAGGATCATGGGGGCCCCATTCAAGCCTATGCATTCAGTGCCGTTGAAGTTTCTGTCGTGGAAGACAGCATTCCTCGTGGCCATCACCTCTGCACGACGAGTGGGAGAGATCCAGGCCCTGTCTTGAAAGCCTCCATATTTGACTTTTCACGGCACAAGGGTGGTGCTGAGGACGCACCCCTCCTTCATGCCCAAGGTGCCGTCAGACTTCCACCTCAACGAGGCCTTGGTGTTGCCAGTTTTCTTCCCGTTGCCTTTGTCGCCGGCTGAGAGGACTCTGCACTCGCTGGATGTAGCTAGAGCGCTGAAGTTCTACGTGGACCGCACGAAGAGTTTTCGGAAGACATCACAGCTGTTTGTGAACTTTGGACCTGTGAATCAAGGGAAGGCTCTCTCGAAGACTTCCATTTCCAGATGGCTCTCCGGCTGCATCATGCACTGTCACCGGTTGGCAAACCGACCGTTGCCAGGCCGTCCGAGGTCCCATTCGACCAGAGCGATCGCTGCTACTACGGCGTTCCTGTCTGGTGTGCCCCTGCTCGACATCTGCAGGGCTGCTACGTGGAGGTCGACGCACACCTTCACGAGATTCTACTGCGTCGACCGGGATTCCAGGGAGGAGTCCAGAGTCGGCCAGGCAGTGCTGCGCAACCTGTTCGCCTAAGGTGAGCCTGATGAGGAGGTAAGAGTTGCTTAATGTTGAGTTGTTGTATTGCTTGATATTGAGCCTTTTGCCACCTCCCGTGGTTGTGTATGTGTATACTGCTATGTATTCTTATATTCATGAGCATGTGAATCCATGCCAGACCCCATGCTGGAGAAGGAAAAAGTTACTTATCGGTAACTGTTGTGCTCCAGCATGGGTCTGGCATGGATTCACATGCAAACCCTCCCGCCTACCCCTCTGCGGCTCTTCACTTGCTCATACTGCCACTTCACGTACTACCAAATCTGAGGATGGCTGCCAGGGGCGGGGCTTTGGGAGAGGGCAGTCATTGGCTGGAGGCAGTATGACCCAGAGACCAGTGATTGGTTACTACTCAGAAAGACAGATCAGAAACAAAACTGATACTGATTTTTTCTATACCGAGGATTCCCGTCCTGACGACGGGGAATATTCATGAGCATGTGAATCCATGCCAGACCCATGCTGGAGAACAACAGTTACAGGTAAGTAACTTGTTCCTTAGGTGACATGTCAACAAATTACATCACTTTTTCTGGTTTAAAAATTGTATTCCGTACCACTAGAGTTTCCTTCACTCATTTCGTCATGGGGGAAATTTTCCTCCAACCACTCCAGTGTGCTTGCCATTTCTGTGGAAAGGAAACAATACTTCTCTTTCTTACAAGATATGTATGCATAACAAATTGTAATCGTACAGAAAGAAATATAGTGCACTTACTATTTCTCAAAGGGTTTCTTCTGGAATAACTGCCAGCTGCTTCTTAGTGTGTAAGGAAGGTTGCACTGAGGTGATACTGTTAGGTGTGCAGTTGACCTTTGTGCTTGGTGCATTCCATTATGTTGTGCAACCTATGCAACATACTTCTGGTTTCTCAAGTACACAATTGTAACCAGTTGTGTAGTTGCTTGTTGTGGGTGAATAGATGTATGCCATTACAAGTATTGTTACAAATAAATGCAAACAGAGCTAAAGAAGGCTTGCTGGACCAATGTAAGTAATTTGCACTTAATTCCAGTATTTAGTGGAAGCCAGTGAATCTTCTTAAGAACGAGTGACATGTGATCTCTTCTATGTAAGTTGGTTACAATGTGGGCGGCCATATTCTGAAGAATCTGTGAACGTTGTATGACATATTTGACAGATCCTGTATACAGGGCATTGCAATAGTCAATTCTAGATCCTCTAACAGTGCAGGCAAAGGAGGAACTATCTGTCTAAGTAGTGAGATAGTAGTTAGTCAAACTTGCTAAACTGAGATGGTACCATCAGAGAGTGTGATTTCGAGGGGAATATTAATTGCCCTAGTTATCATGGTGATGTTGCATTTATACTGCCTTATGTCTGCCTTATGTCTGTATCTCATTCACTATGACTATCAGGCTTGTGCTGTACCTTTTCTGTATTATGTCTGCAACCTACCCACTTTGCCTATTGTAACCCTGAATTAGCCCCCTGTACCATGAGGCGTGGCTTAACCAGTGTGTGCACCTACCACTATTTTGTGCCTTATGTGTATCTGTACTCCTGAAGTAGCCCCCCGTTCCATCAGGGGTGGTTTTATCAGTTTGTGCACCTACCACTATTTTGTCCCTTATGGGTATCTGTACTCCTGAAGTAGCCCCCCGTACCATGCGGCGTGGCTTTACCAGTTTGTGCACCTACCACTGTTTTGTCCCTTATGTGTATCTGTACTCCTGAAGTAGCCCCTCATACCATGAGACGTGGCTTTACCAGTTTGTGCACCGACAACTTTTTTGTCCCTTATGTGTATCTGTACACCTAAAGAAGCCCCCGTACCATGAGGTGTGGCTTCTTCCTGAATGTGCACTATCTCTAATTCTTGTATACCATGTGCACCTGTACTCCAGCAGTAGCCCCCGGTATCATGAGGCATGGCTCTGCCAGACTTTACTTTTCTCAATGTCCACCTGTTGTAACCCTTATTTGTGGTCTTATACTTGTTGAACGTCACTTCGCACTTACTGTAACTAGCACCTAGATTCCCGAGGGCTTTGTGCGCTGCTATAAATGCAAGAAAATAAAATAGGTGGAATCAACAAATGATCCGTTGTATCTTGATTTAGCCCATGCTAGTTTTTTGAAATCCAATTTTCAATTGTTGAAGAGATGGTTTGGATATACTGGCAACTGTCATGAGGAAACCCTTCTATTTGAAAAATTATCTGGGTGTAATTCACATAATTCTGAAGGAAAACCCCCAGAACTAACAAGAGATCATGCAGTGCTTTGGTGTAGATGTTAAAAAGAAGTGGGACAATGAACGATTCATGGGGACACTGTACTTCACTGGTGCAGGTTCCAACATGTATTCCTCTATTCTAACTCTATATGTTCTCTTGGATAGGAAAGACTTGATTTAAGCCATAACAGTATCTCAGATTTTTGCCACACTTTTTATTAAGAATATGTAGTAAGATAGGGTGATCCAGGGTATCAAAATATTTAGACAAATTTGGCAATATCAGACGTTTGGTGTTACACTCATTGGCAGTCTTCAGCAGGTTGCCCTGCACATCCAGTAAACCCAATTCTGTACTTCTATAAGGACGAACACCTGATTGTCTATCTCAATAACCACAACGTTTCCAGGTGTGTTTGAAGTTGAATGTGTGTGGCCTCATGCAAAACCTTTAACAAAAATGGCAAGTTGGTAATGGGTTGGCACGTTTGTAATGTGTCACTACTTAGCAGTTTTCTGGGTGCAGAGAAGGCTTTTTGAGTAAAGGAGTTATCCATCCCTGCTTTATGCTTTATGGCATGTTGGACTCTTTGAACAAGGTACTATTCATACTAGTGATATTTGGTGATAGAACATCAATACATTCCTTAATGGCTGTAGAATGACACGGGTCTCTTTGATAATTAGTACAGCTAAAACTTGAAATATTGTTTCTCGTGTCTTCTACCTTTACATTTTTCAAACCAAACAAATCAGTGTGGTTAGGGGGTATTGTATGACACTCTACTGGGGTAACTAGTAAATTAGTATCAGTAACTTTAAATTTCTCAAGAGATACATTGGTATTTATAGTAGAATTAGCCAAGGAATCGTTCCTATGGGCAACCAATTGTTTCTTTGCATCTATTAAAGCTGTTCTGCATTTCGAGGGAGGTATTTTTAGATTAGAGCATTTGTCCTTTGTCCTAATTGGGGGTTCTCCTCCAGTTATGTTCTATTTTTATTAAATTTGTTTCAAGAGAGCAGGATTGTATACTATACATTTCCATAGTTACAATATTTTTATTTTAAAAGGTGCCACCTCATTTAAGGTTTGACTAATAACATGATTACACTCAATCAATTCCACTGGGAATTGACTTTCAGATTTTCCACTATGTAAAGAATAAGGGGGCTTAGATGACAGGTAGACATCTTATGCTTATCACTTTATGAGGGTCTTAATACACTACTTAACGGCTGAGTTTTACACCGAAAATGGGTAGTTAAGAAAAAACTATGGTTGCATGGTCTGTTCAAACCAGAGACATAGGGCCTCATTACGAGTTTGGAGGTAAGTAACTGTCCTTACTGGCATGGAGCAAATACTGTTTCCGTGTAGTAAAGAGCCCGCAAATAGAGGGCTATTACGAGTTTGCGGACACAAGCTTTGCGCCATGCCGGAACGACATTACCCGCATACAATGTTCCCTCTAATTATTATTCTTTAAGTGCGGAACTGGTTGCCTTTCGTGCGCACTTTATTTTCCATGTGTGTAATTGACTCACGATGTAAGCCACTTTGTGAGCATGCGTAGTTAGTGAGCTACAATCTCCGAAGAGAGTTTGGAAAGGAATTGCCCCTTCCAAACCATTGCAATTCTTTACTAATCTGCATAAAAGGTGCATTTTACAACACCTTTTTCCAAACAGATAGGTTAAAAAATATATATTTTATATATTTTCAGTATCAATCAGTTCAAGACCTCGAGATGTGCCACAGTAAATTGCAAAAGTACTCATGTGCAGAGAGAAATGTGTGCTTTATGTCACTGGAAAACACTCATGTGTATTACAAAGAAAACAAATATTGCTTTTCATAACTGATATAGCCATCAAAAATCAGATCAGATACAATTGTTGCAGATGAATAAAGGCAACTAAAAGGAATGTGTCAGAAAACATGCCAATAGGAGTTCATTTGCCACTTTAATGAAGTAATTCAAGGGCCACATGAGAAAATATCACTCATAATCTGTGTAAAGATGATAATTGCTTCAGAATAACTGCACCACAGGATATGATGATCAAAATTCCCTAGCTTCTACTTACTATCCACATTATGTTGTCCTGTGAGTTACTCAAAACCAGCCTTACAGTGTAGAGACATATACACCATCTAGTTTTAATCCCTAAAAACAGAACAAATGTGCCCAATTGAAAGGGAAAACAATGAAACACATAGGAACCAACCCCAGGCTACTGCACACAAAGCTACACTGATATTGTTTTGAATCAGTGATGATCAGATCAGTGGTTTAGGAAGGAACTCTAATAATATTTTGGACCAATCCCAAGATGAATTTTAAGGGCAACGCACATCTTTTAATAAGCATAAAATATTCCTGTTGGCAAAGCCAATTACTTTTTTTACTCTCTGAAAAATTAGGAAGCAAATACTTATCAAAGCCTTGCTTGGAACCCTGACATAGGAAGTAAAATGAGTGGGCACATACATCCTATAGTTTTGCCCACACTTCCTCACCGCAGCCTAGACAAAATTCAACAAGAGCCCTGTTGAAGTGAATCACATATGTATGCCTTTTAGGTTAATAGCATCAATGCTCAGAGGTACAACAGCTTGAGAGCCTTCTTCTGTAACTAGGGGTCCCTCTATAATTCATTGTTATCAGTTAAACAAGATGACACATTCAGCAAACAAACTCATTTTCTACACTGTACTGTACTGTACTGCTAAAACAACTGGCTTGGTTTTTGAAAGTTACTGATTTGTTCATCACCCGCAAGGAGGAGTGTTCTCCTGTGCCCTTTCACCCGTACCCTTCCCCAGCTCCAGTGCTAGCCTCCAATACTAGTTCACAGAGCACTGCAAAACATGAGCGATTGTAGCAGTGAAACACTCACTGGTATATTTGCATACCCATAATACTTTGCAAGCAAAACATATCTAGTTCCTCACCATGATATGATATGCATTTTAAGAAAATGTCACGAATCTGGAGGTACACAATTATTTTGCAGAGCATACAAGATCGTTTGCAACTTATTCCACCCTTATATTACTGGGTAGGTTTATACAACTGATGAGTGAAACCGTTTTTCTATAGCATAGAGTTACAATATAATTTGTTAAGGTCTAACCCCGATGCAACTCTGAACACTTAAAAAGGATGCCGATTGTGTGAAATGCATACTACTGTCTGAATATCCATTGCCCTAATACTATAAACAAGTATTATCTGGCATAGCCCAAACCCATTATCCCTAGCAGGCCAAGTAAGTGATATTGCAATGTTGCTCTCCACTTATAGGGTAATGTTAGCAATGCTAAAGTAGGAGACGCTGAGCATAGCGTTGGTCTACTCAAAATTTTTAGAGAGCAAATTAATATTTGAGTTTTATAATGTGTTAACATGCAAGTGACCACTTCAAAGCACTTGCGTGACATATGTACTAAGAATAGGAAGCATTCCATGAGGTTACACATCTAAGTAGCCTGTTTACCTACAGTCAGTATCCGATATTTGAGATAATTAGGTTACATAGTGTGGGTGATGCTTTTATTATTAACATTATTAGTGTATTTATTGAGCGTAGACCTGGTCTCGGAATTCACCAGAGTGCTTTACAATCGTAGGGGGAGAACACAGTGTGGGAAACGGAGACAAGGGAGTGGGAGCTAACAGGGGAAGGAAACAGCGGCCAATTTTCAGCAAGAGATCTACAAGCAACCAGGGGAAGAGACAGTGGCAGGCAGATTAGAGTCTCAGGTACGATGGGGAGTGGAGGGTGTGGACCTATGTGTTACGGAGGAGCCATTCCTTGATGAGGAAGGTTTTGAGCTATTTCCTGAACTGTAGCAGCAATGGGGTAAGTCTGATGTTGATGGTAGACAGTTCCAGAGTCTTGGAGCATAGCCAGAGAAGGCTGTTCTCGTTTTTTACTCCCGGCACCATCAGAGTTCAAGCCTTCATTTCCTTACTTCTGCTGGATTGCAGCCCTCTGGAGATGCTATGTTTCTCACTGAGGTAGCTTGGGGAATTCAGGGGGACAGCCTTGTAGATTATGCAACAGGATTTGAAGATGATACAGGCTTGCAGCAGGAGCCAGTGCAGTTAGAGGAGGTTCAGGGTTGAATTTCCAGAGTCCTTTCATGGGTGGTGCTGCAAGAGGCAGGACACATCTCAGGGGTGCCAGGGTGGGTAGTCATTGGAAGACCTTGAGGGACAATGAATAACAGAGGTTCTGGTTCTTGAACGCTATTCAAATTACAACAAACATAAAATAAGTGGCTGTAGGTACATGTCTGGTAACCTTTCGCAGAGCCAAGGTTATCTGTTAATATCAAAATATGTTTTGGGGTAGAGGTTAGAGTAAGCGTGTGTTAGACTAAAGCATGGGATTTATGGGTAGGGAGGGAACAGTAGTTGGTTAATGTGTGTAAGCATATCTTAGTTAGATTTTTTCTGTTCATGGAGCCACTTTTTCATATTATTTTTTACCTCTTGTGGCTGCATTCTGTTTTTAGGTTTTTATGGTCACGCTTGCATAGTAGGGTAATGTAAATTAGCTACACCAGAATATCATGACTAGTTTGTTATTTTAGGAGAAAGCAAATGTCATGTAATTGCTGTGGCTTGTGCCTTATTAAATCTTTTTGCATAGGTGAGAATTGCTTGTGTGCGCTGCTACAATTCTTTTGAGCGGCAACCAGAAGGAAGCTGGGCAAGCGCACATGCGCACAGCATAGAGGGAACATTGCCGGCATGCCGCGCTAAAGTCCAAAAAATTGACCTTAGCGGCATCATGGAAAGCGCTGACAGCACTACCGGCATCAATGGATACGGCATTAGCGGTCACCGCTATTAGCGGTCACCGTAAATAAGCGGAACCGGAAGTAGCGTCATCGCACAGGAACGGGAAAGAGCAAGACAGCCATCTTTAACAACACAATCCATTGCCATCCTGAGCACCCAGGACCTGGAGCATATTGCTGAGTACATAGACCAACCTCCAACAACTATATAATGCCCAAGGCAGTTAAAAAAGGCGCCTCCCGCCAGCGCAAGGAGCGCTTTAACGAGGATGAGCTCACCATGTTGGCTGAGACCCTGGCTGACAATGCTGATGTCGTATTTGCAAACAGCCTCAAGAGGGAGGCAGTCCTCAAGAAGAAGGAAGTTTGGGAACTAGTCGCCCAAAGGGTCAGCGTGGTAGGCAACACCCCCTGCACCACAATGGACGTCCGTAAGAGATGGGATGACCTGCGCCTGCGAGTCAGGAACATCCTGTCCGCAAACAGGAGCCAGGGCATGGCTACTGGTGGAGGAGCAAGCTCACCAATAAAGCTGAGCTGGTGGGAGGAGATCTGTGCCAGCACGATTGGCATAGAGGTCATCAAAGGCGTGGGCGACATGGAGTGAGGCGCAGCGTCATCGGCAGAGGGAGGTGAGTTGCCTAAGAAAACACTGTAATGCAAAGTTTGATGACAGTCCACCAATTTGTCTTTCTAAAGAGGCAAGGCATGGCCCAATACATACACATTCCCAGCCTAGCTGTCGTCTGCAGCACAGACACATGCACATGCCTGCAGCATGGCAATGCCATACCTGACACACACCACTCAAATATGAAAATGGCATAAGTCACACTGCACGCAGGCCACAACAGAAATGCATGTCACATAGCATACGGCTGCCCCAACATGAGTGACCCTGACGGATGCCTACATGATCCACACATATAGCAAGCAACTTGATCATCAAAACTCCACTGCTTATTCCCCTCTAATGTCCTCCCTCTCTTCGTCCCCCACAGGCTCAGATCCTGACAGCGAGGCCCAGGACTCACCGCCACAGGTGAAGACACCCCGGAAGAGGTCCAGGGTTGAAGGCAACATGCCTTCCACTTCCAAAGCCCCACACAAGCCACGATAGGCATCAAAGACTAAACCAGCCCTGGATGCCATGGCACTGGTGCCACCAAGGCCCATCACCACAGTACCCACAACACCTGTGGCACCTGCAGAGGAGACAGTTGAAGGGCCACAATCTGCAGAGACCAGCTCTGTTGGGGATGCAGCAGCTACAGCACCCCTCACAGATGATGACATGCAGGGACAGGTGTGTGTGCCTGTCAAGGACGACTCCTCCGACCTACCTGCTATACCAAGTCCGGCCCCATCCCCCCAGCTCACACCTGTCGATTCATACTACGACACCACTCCGGAGCAGTCTGGGGGGGAGTCCATACAAGGGAGCATGAGTCCCATAGAGGACCCAAATGCAGGTGCCCATGTAACACATGCACCCTCCATCTCCACCAGTGTACCGGCGGGGGTGCAGCAGGCAGGACACGCTGCGCAGCGGCAGGAGGAACTCACTGCCCTGGTGAGACAGTTTGTCACAGACCGTGCCCAAGCAAGGCAGGAGGGGCATGACAACACGTGGAGATCATCGTGGACAGCACAAGTAGATTGTGTGAGGAGATGTCTGCCCTGAGGCAGGTCCTCACCCGCACTGCCGATTCAGTGGAGGATGAGAGTCAAGCCCCCAGAATGGAGCAGGCGTCCACCCCATCATCTTCAAGCTCCACGCAAACCAGCCCCCTACGCAGGTCGGCGCGCACCCTGCGCCACTCGGGCATGCCGCCACCTGGTGCAGAGAGTGGCAGGATGTAGACGGGGCAGCCTGATGAAGGCAATAGACAATTGCTTGGACACCATGTGTGGGGGAGTTGTGGGGGAGGGGGAGGGTGGTGAGGGTGTGTGGGGGAGTTGTGGGGGAGTGGGAGGGGTTGAGGGTGTGTGGGGGAGTTGTGGGTGCAGGGGGAGGGGGAGAGGGTGTGTGGGGGAGAGGGTGTGTGGGGGAGTTGTGGGGGCAGGGGGAGGGGATGAGGGTGTGTGTGGGAGTTGTGGGGGAGGGCGGAGAAGGTCTGTGTGGTGGAGGGTTTGAGCACTTTAATCTTTATTGGACAGTTAAATACACCCGTTGTGTGAAATAAATATCTTGAGTGGACATTCCTCATTGCATATGTGTCATTTAGTCATATACAGTACATAGTGTACATTTCCTCCCACACCCAGTGCCTTCTGTCCAACTTTCATGTCAGCCTCTGCACCCATGTGTCAGACATATTGTGCTATCACTGACTGACGCACAGCATGTCCCTCCTGTGCATCAGCACTGCGATGATGTGCAGCCACATCTTCCTCATCCCCTTCATCATCACTAGGTGGTTGCAGTTCAATGTCAGGGGGCAGGGTCACGTTCCGTCGGATACACATGTTGTACAGCATGACACATACCATGATGATCTTGGCCACTTTGTCATGCCTGTAGAGGAGTGCCCCACCTGACCGGCTAAGGCAGCGAAACCGTGCCTTCAACAGGCCAAAGGTCTGCTCGATGACCACACCGGTGCGGGTATGGGAACAATTGTAATCCTCCTCTTGCCTGTTCTGTGGGTTTCGGACAGGGGTGAGGAGCCACGGCTTCAAGGGATAGCCACTATCACCTGCAGGAGAGGCAATAAAAGGTATATGTCAGTTGATTCATGATGGACAGCTGTAGTAGTCACACATGCCTGCAGATTGTCGTTGGTCACATGCACATGTCCCTGGTTGTATGCACAAAATGTTCATGCCCTCAATGTGTTCTATGCCATGGACCTGTGGGGTGGGTTGCAATTCCAAGTTGATACATGGTGTACACTGCCCTGATGTTGCTCATGCATTGTGGACGCATACCGCAGTGTTTGTGTCAAATTTGTGATGTGTAGTGTTCTGTCTGATTTTCTAACCGGCAGCCTTGGCAGTAGGCTCTGCAATATTAGGCATTCTGCGCTGATCATTACGATGGTGACAAGCTGCACCTCTGTGGTGGTGGCGGCCCTGTGACAAGCAGTGAATTCCGTTGGTGATTTTGTTCAGTGCACTCCCATGGATGCTTGTCCTGTGTAGTGATTTGCTGCAGTCATTTACATAGTGAATTTTCGCAGCATGTTCCAGGATTGTGTTACAGAGGATGAGGTGCGATGATGGGTGGTGGATGTGTTGTGGGATGGGGGTATTTATTAAGTTTGGCATGTTGTGATAGGTCGATCAGCTTACTTCATTGCCAGGGGATTTTGTTGTCATGTTCAGTTTTGGATGCTTTTGGGCACAGTGTTTTCTGATGTGCACATCGTGCTGTCACATCAACAATGACCCTATGGTGGTGTGTGCATCTATCCCTCTTTAAAAAGTGGGGGAAATCAGGTATAATAATAGGCTAAGGGGGAGCAAACCTGACCTGTATATAATTAGAACAACAAAGCTCCCACACCTAAATTAGGTTAATGGCATGTAGTTCACTGGATGAATTAGGGATCCACACATTAGTGAACGACAATTCAAACAAAGACAAGTAGAAGTTCAAGGAAAATACAACCTGACTTCATTGAACAATATTATAATAACATAAACAGTTTTTAATAAATAGAGTTGTTAAAATCATCACATAAAACATAAAGTGTCCAGTGCTCTAAAGTGCATAGCGATGTTCGTCACATCAATACTAATGTGCAAAATGTGCTTCAATTGTACAAAAAATGCAATTTCACAGTATCTCTCCCTTAGAGATCTCAATTCAAATGTGCATAAAAATATGAACAGCTTTCAGTTATTCAGTCTCCATTTTTACAATAGGATTAAACCACTTGATATTACAACATGTGGTACTGTTTTGTTGACAATGAGTACCTCCTGTCTAGATGTCTGGGTTAGTCAATACCTGAGTTTCACCTATTCGAGATTCTTAAGCTTTTATTGATGCTTTATATTAGTATCTCTAGTTTCCCAACATGTTTCGTTCCTCTAGTGGTTAGAATTACTATAAGGAACTTCTTCAGGGGTATAGATACACCTGGGCATAACAACGCCTTAAACCGGTCTTGCAGTGGTCTCTAAGGAAGAACTTGACAAGTTGAAGTTGTCGTAGCAGTGCGGATGGTGGTTTGTTGATTCCCAAATTGCAATTCTAATGCGTAATTATCTTCACCCTTATGGTTTCCATCCCAAAGGGAATATCCAGGCCAAACCTTAAAGAAACACAGACCACACCTTATTAATACATGTGGTCTCTAAAATACATCAATAATATTAACAATATTGTGATGTATTAGGAGATGCTTACCGTATCTTAGTGTCAGTAAGACCACTCCTCAAAGGCTGTTTGAATGTTCAATGTCAGTGCCTTATGAAGCCCTGTAGATAAACAAAATACAGGACAAATAGTCCCATCATCTCTCGTCGCAAAATATAGGCTGGCTCTCTAATAGTGTCAAAGTAAAGTTTACTGGGAGCGTAAATGGGAGAAAATGACAAAAAAGTCTTGAAGTTAACAGACTTACTTGTGGCCGGCAGCTCACAACTCCATAGTACGAAGTCATAGTCAGTTAGTGCTCTTCTTAATCACAAGTCACAAAGGTATGGCTGGTAGATGAGTCCTTAAACAACAGACTTTAATTAGCACTGTGTTGGAATACAACAGGGCTCAAGAAAAAGTCCCAAGCAAAAGAAGGCTGTTTGCTCAAAACATGTAAAGATTGAGAACAGTCTGAATTCAATATTGCTGTGCGGGATATGTCCCTACGGAGAATATGTGGGCTACATCCATTATTATTCAGCTAAATTATTCAAAGGCACACGATCTGGAGGGGCAAAATGCGAGGTATTAGTCTCGGCGGAACCGTCTGGTGGATATAGTAACACTAACAATGCTAGCTGTAACGAGCGTATCATAAACGTTCAAATAGTGCACTAACGGACATATGTTCATTGTTGCGCCTAGTTCAAACAGATAACTGCGTAGGCGTTATGACAATACTTGGCATAATCTTACCTAATTCGGGCGAGCTTTGCAGACGCTGGGTTCGTCTGACTGCTAGAGCTGTCAGTTGGACGCCGTGTGAGCAACCTTTGCTACGGTAACTCAATCGTATTGAGCACGACGGCGAGCGTTACTACGCATGCGTGGAGGATGGTACACTCGTCATCAGATAGAATGTTGACGAGCACCATGTACGTGTTACCCTCTTAAAAATATTGAAATTTATGATGAGTAATCCTATTCTAAAAAAGAGGGATTTTTTTGTGTGTAAGGAAAGTAGAAACAAAGTAGAAAATGGCTTCTGATAACTGGAACTGCATTCGCACTAGGGCTCAGTTTGTAGCCTATTTTCCTCATTACTTCATATTGTCGATGTCGTCCCTACGCATGCGCTATCGGAGGTCACACTAGTCACCATTTTGATCAGGGAAAGGAGCAAAGTGCACTTGAAGACACGTCTAGTTGTACCCCTATCCTGTTAAGGAATAAAGTTATCGAACTATAAGATGCGTGGAGGAGTATTATTAAAAAGACATGTACCGGCTCAATTGGGATCAAATCGAGCTATAAATAAAATAAATTCACTAATGTCTTCGCGAATTCCTGTCTAAATTAGATGCAACCAAATTCTAAAAGTAGAGACTATCTGATATCAAACTCAATGGTTACACTAGATCTTTGATGGAGTATTAGGAATATGTTGTGCATTAGTATATACTATTGGTTAGCAAGGGAAATGGCTCCATACTGATACCCGTAGAGAAGTTACTTGCATTAGTTGATAAATACACTCCAGTTGATATTTTCATTTAATCCTAAGGGGTAACTTTTGGTCAAAAAAAACATTTTTTGCTCTTGTATACTCAGAGTACGCTTATCAATATTAGAGTCATGGGTTTCGGCAATTTTCATCACGACTGTCCATCTCAATTCTTCTGGTTTGTGTCCAAGGCTTGTAAAATGACCCACCAGGGGTGCCTTAAGGATATTATTCTGTATGCAACTCTTGTGTTCTCCTATCCTGATTTTGACCTTCCTTTCTGTTTTGCCAATATAGAGTCGATCACAGGGGCACCAAATAGCATACACCACCATCTTGGTGTTGCAGTTTATAAGGACTCGCTGTTCCCATCTTTTGTTTAGGCCCAGGTCAATTTCTTTTGTCCGTCTGGTTTGTGCACAACAACTACACTGGCCACATGGACTATGGCCAGTAGTTTTTGGGAGCCCCCATTGCTCTGTAATGGTAGTTTGTGTGGTGGGTTTTCTAAATACATCATTCCTAGTAGTAAGTTCCTTTTAAGTTCTTGCTTCTTCGGAAAGCGCATTTCGGTGCTCCTAGGGGACACTCACCCTTCTCTAGCACATGCCAATTGTGTCTTATAATCTTCGTGATTTCATTTGATAGTGTACTGTATGTACTAACAAACACAATCTTATCATCATTTCCTTTCTTGTCTTTGTATTCTAATAGTGCCTCTCTGTTGTTATTGGAAGCTCTCTTGTATGCTGTTTTAATAACTTTTTTGGGGTAACCCCTGTCAGCCAGATTACATTTCAGGTTCTCGGCTTCTTGCACAAAATCTTTTTTAGTGCTACTATTTCTCTTAATACGTAAGAATTGTCCAAAGGGCAAGTTTTGTCTGGTATGTTTCGGATGGAAACTCGAATAGAGTAATAAAGAATTTTTATCAGTCTCTTTGTGGAATGGCTTAACATATAGAGCTGATTCATCTTTGTTCACAAGAATTGTCAAATCAAGGAAATTGATTTCATCATTGCTTATGGTTTTAGTAAATTTCAAAAAAGGATTTTGTGCATTCAACCATAGTACAAATGAATCAAAAGTCAATAAATCACTTGTCCAGATCAATAGGATGTCATCTATGAATCTTTTCCATAATTTGATGTGTTTCCTATAAGGGTTACAGTCGGTCATGATGACATTTACTTCAATAGTTTCTACATACAGGTTAGCTAGAGTAGGTGCCACCGCTGACCCCATCGCAGTACCATGAATTTGTTTAAAAAATTGTCCATTAAAAACAAAATAGTTTTCACAAAGTGACATTTCGGTGCACCAAAGGATAAACGAGTTAGGGGTTATCCCTGTGGTCCTAGATGTTAACAATTTCTCTTCTACCATGTTGAGTGTGGCTTGTTGAGGAATTTTAGTGTATAAAGAGACTACATCTAAAGTTGCCAGCATATCCGTTTTATCAATCTGCATACCTTCCACTAGTCTAATTACCTCAGTGGTATCTTGTATGTAGGATGCCATTTCTTTGACATATGGACTTAGGAAATGGTCAGCAAATTTAGATAAAGGTTCCAGAAGGGAATTACAACCTGATATAATCGGTCTACCTGGCGGGTTCACAAGAGTTTTGTGTATTTTGGGTAAGGTGTAGAACCTTGGCACACTGGGATGTGGAGGCATAAGATAATCAGCTTCCTGTTTGGAAATCCAGCCTCTTTCTGCCGCTTTGGTGATTTTACAATTAATTAAGGTCTGGAGCCTCTGTGTGGGATCAGTGGTAAGCGGTTCATAAAATGATATGTCGCTTAATTGGCGTTCACATTCATTAATGTAGTCTTGTCTGTTGAGGATCACTATAGCACCTCCTTTGTCTGCTTTTCTTATCACAATATCCGGATTAGATTTCAATGTACGGATAGCTTCTCTTTCTTTATTACTGACATTTTGAAATTTGCGAGAGGCACTTCTGTTTACAAGTTTCTCCAGATCGTTCATCAGTCTTCTTTCAAATACTATTGATTCTGGTGTATGGCTAGTAGTCGGGGGATTGAAGTTGGAGGGACGCCGTAGTCCTGTTACATTGGTCTCACCCATGTATATTATATTCATAGAGAAGAATTGTTTAAGGTGGATTTTCCTAAACCGTGCTTCCAAATCAGTTCTGTTTTTGAAGGCATCATAGCGATCCGTTGGAACAAAGGTAAAGCCCTTTTCTCCAGCATGGGGTCTGGCATGGATTCACATGCTCATGAATATTCCCCGTCGTCAGGCTGGGAATCCTCGGTAAAGAAAAAAAACCAGTATCAGTTTCGTTTCTGATCTATCTTTCGTAGTAATAACCAATCACTGGTCTCTGCGTCATACTGACCACAGCCAATGACTGCCCTCTACCTAAGCACCGCCTCTGGCAGCCATCTTCAGATTTTTACCGCACGTTCATGTGTTGGGATCCTCGTGCTATTGCTCTCGAGCGTTAGTGCTATTTTTTCACATTTTTCTCAAAAAACTTTGTTTTTTTCGGTCAAAAGAGCCTCAAGCTCCACCGACTCTCCATCCGATCAACGGGGACCCGTGTCGGATTCGTCTGCGCCCCTCAAGGGTGAAGATTTCGTCGAGCTACGCTTTTGGAGGACCCCAGAAGTTTCTCAGGCCCGGACATGGCCCAGGAGAAGGGAAGCTCGACGCCCGGAAAGCTGTTCAGGATCTGCCCTGGATGCCAGCTGCAGAATGTCTTTAAGGAGGACGAACACTCCTTTTGTCTCTACTGCTTACATGAGGACAAGACGCACGTGGAGAAGGACTGTGCGTTTTGCGGTAACATGTCGGAGCGGACCATGAAGGACCGCCATCAACGTCTCGCCAAGTGGCTGGAAGGGAAGAGCCCGTCAGGCGAGAAGAAGAGGAAGAAATCCGAGCGGTCTTCTAAGACCTTTGAGGACGCCCCGGCGACGGGGGTCCAACACAAGGCCAAGCACCGTGAGTCCGCTGGCACCGGGAGCGCCGAACGGTCGGGCTCTACGGGCGCCAGGCAGGGCGCACCCTCCCCGGCACCTTCAGCCACAAGCCAACGCTCTGGGTCGGGTAAGAGGAAGGGCGAGCACCCGGCGAAGCTCCTGGAGAGGCCCCGGTCGAGCTCGAAGGCCCCATCGGAGGGGGAGCGAGGCAGTGTCCCCCCCCTCAAGGATAAGGCGGTGAGCGCACCTAAGGTGGTGAAGGCCTTAATCCATCCGGCCAAGCCCTCTATCGATACTGTCGCGGCGGCCCTGGCTCAGCCTGTGGAGGCTACACCAGTGGTGGCGACCTCGGGGCTCAGAGTCTCCCTGCCACCTCGGAGGGAGTCCTCTTTTGTGCCCATCGATAGGACCCCCGTGAAACCCCTGGCGGGGAAGAAAAAGGGGGGGCAGGGCGTCGTCGTAGATTCGGCCTCAACCTCAGAGGAAGAGCTGATTGAGGTCTTAAGCCACGGCCTTGGCGTGGAAGAAGACCGGCCCCTCGGGATGGATCCCGACGCAGGTGACGACGACATCGTCGAGGGTGCCGACGGGGCCCCTGATCGCACGTCGGATTCCCCTCTGCCAGTGCCGCAATACAACTCGGCGGCCATTTTGTTGGCTATACAGTCCTTATGTTCAGAGATAAGGACGAGACTACCGTTGCCGACGGAGGAACCTTTCCCGTCGGGGGATCCGGAACCGGGACCTTCTGGTGCTCCCCCGCCCAAGAAAAGAAGGATTCACCCTCCACCTCCTTTTCAGCCGTCGCGCCCCATCCAGCCCTCCTCCCCGTCCACCCGAGGGGATGATACGGGGACTGACACGGCAGCGACGGGTACGGACGACGAGGTATACGACGAGGATCTACCATCGTCACCTCCCACCAGGGCTTCTCCGCCTGACGAGATTGGATCGTTCCACTCCATGATCGCCAGGGCATCCGAGCTTTTCCAACTCTGCCCTGAGGAGAAGAAAAAGGAAGGATTCCTTTATCAATGGCGCAAGGCCAAGAGGAAGACGGTCCTCGCGGTGCCTCTACTGGACGACATTTGGGATGAGGGCCTTGCCCTCCTCAAGAACCCTTCCACGACGCCAGCTAGAAGAGACCGGTACGAGAGAAGTACCTGGTCCCGGACGCGGCCCCCCTGTGCCTCCGGGCGCAGCCTACCCCGGACTCCGTCGTCTCCACGGCGGCCAGGAAGAAAGCGGGGGGGTGCGGCCTCCACATCCACTTCCCCACCGGACGGCGAGGGAAAGAAATTGGACGCTATGGGACGCAGGGTCATCTCGTCTGCAGCGACGACGATTAAAGCGGCCAGCGCCTTGGCTATCGTGGCCCACTACAACAGGGAGCTATGGTACAAACTGGCTCCCCTGCTGGACTTCCTACCGGACGACAAGAGGGCGGATGCCCTGGAGATCCTACAGGAAGGCGAGGTGGCGTCGGACCACGCCATCACTATTGCGACGGACATCGCTGACACTGGGTTTCGCCAGTTGGGCAACAGCGTTTGCCTTAGGCGGCGTGGATAGCTCAAGGCTACGAACTTCCGTCAAGACGTACAGACCAGAGTCCTGGACATGCCGTTCGATGGGAACAACCTGTTTGGGAAAACAGTGGACGATTCCCTTCAGGCCATTAAAGCGGACACTGAGACGGCCCGGGCCCTTGGGGTTCTGCAGCAACGACGGACGCCCTTTCGGAGCAGCGGAGGCAAGGGTGCCTCCAAAGGTTCCGGCGGCGGTTTCTCCACCTACCGTCAAGCGGCCCGCTCGTCGTCTCAGGAGGCCTACAGAGGACGAGGCAAGTCTGGCGGACCCCGCCGTCGTCGCCAAGGAGGTCAAGGCGGCAAAGCCTCGTCGAAACAGGATTGAACCGGCCGTGGGGTCGGGCCCCCACCGAAGCACCCCGGTGGGAGGCCGGATGGCAAGCTTCGTCAGCGTGTGGGAGTCCATCTCCACCGACCGTTGGGTGCTGTTCGCCTTAGCCCGGGGCCACGCGCTCGAGTTTCAAAGAAGGTGCCCGCGCCTCCCCTCCGTGGCCAGGAAAGAGCTTCACGTCCCTCAGCTTCTCCTGGAGGTAAAGGCGATGCTCAGGAAGGGAGTCATCGAACTCGCCCCAAAGAGGCTTCGGGGCTCCGGAGTTTACTCGAGATACTTCCTCGTGAAGAAGAAGACGGGAGGATGGCGCCCCATCCTAGACCTGCGACGTCTGAACAAGTTCATCAAGGCGCAGAAGTTCCGGATGGTCACCCTCCAGCACGTCCTGGGGCAGCTGGAGGAAGGAGACTTCCTGTCGTCGTTGGATTTGGAGGATGCCTACTTCCATATTCCCATCCTAAAGGGGCACCGAAAATTCCTCAGGTTTGTGGTCCAAGGGCGTCACTACCAGTTCAAAGCCCTCCCCTTCGGACTACGGTCGGCACCCAGGGTATTCACCAAGTGCCTTGCACCGGTGGCGGCGCAGCTGCGCCGCGAGGGGATCCACGTCTACCCCTACCTGGACCACTGGCTCATCCGAGCCAAGACGAGGGAGCTCGCCATGGAGCACACAGCAAGGACCGTCCAACTTCTCACGGACCTGGGATTCTCCGTGAACTACGCCAAGTCCCACCTGGTACCCGCGCAAAACGCACTGTTTCTGGGAGCGAAGCTCGACACAGTGTCCTTTCTGGCCTCCCCGTCGGGGGAAAGGACCAGGTCCATTCTGGGCAAGGTACAGCGGATGTTGGTTTCCGACGCGGCCAAGGTGAGGTCCATCAAGTCCCTCCTCGGAATGATGTCTTCTTGCATCTACCTCATTCCCATGTGCAGGCTCCGGATGCGCCCGTTGCAGGAGTTCCTGGACGCGCGCTGGATCCAAACGACGGGCGGCTTCGAGGAGAGGATCACACTCGACGAGAGTTCCGCCGAGCGGTCCGGTGGTGGGGCAACCGCGCACATCTGACGGCGGGCATGGACTTCCAGACCCCAGACCACCAGGAGACAGTGACCACGGATGCCTCCCTGGAAGGGTGGGGAGCGCACACCGAAAATCTGCACACGAGAGGCCTTTGGCTCCCGATGGAGAAGTCCCTCCATATCAACGTCCTGGAGCTCCGTGCAGTGTTCTGGGCCCTCAGGTCCTTCCTTCCGTCCCTCAAGGGCAAGGTGGTGAGGATCTTCACCGACAACACCACCACCATGTTTTACATCAGGAAACAGGGCGGAACCAGGTCTCCAGCGCTGTCCAAGGAGGCGCAGGACCTGTGGCATTGGGCCGTCGCCCAAGGGATGTTTCTGGTGCCGTTTCATCTGGCAGGGATAAAAAACACCATCGCCGACTCACTCAGCAGGGAGCTGCGCTCGTGCCACGAGTGGGAACTACGGCAGGATCTAGTGGATCGCCTCTTCCGACGGTGGGGCACACCCCAGATCGACCTGTTCGCGACGGCGACGAACTCCAAGTGCCGGAGGTTCGCCAGCAGGTTTCCCCAGGCGAGGAGCATGGGCGATGCCTTCTCGTTCCCCTGGGAGGGCCTGTTCCTCTACGCGTTCCCTCCTTTGCCAAAGCTAATCCGGCTCATCAACCAGCTCAAGAGGTCGCGGTGCAGGATGATCCTCGTCGCACCTGCGTGGCCGAGGCAGATATGGTTCCCGGACCTTCTGGACTTGTCAGGGTCCCCGCCAATCAAGCTGCCGGTGGACGCGGATCTACTCTCCAGGGAAGGAGGCGCCATCCTCCACCACAACCCGAAATCGCTGAACTTGCAGGCCTGGCTCCTGCGGCACTAGAGTTTGGAGGATACGACATACCGGCCGACTGCAGAGAGGTTCTTGCAAAAGCCAGGGCGTCCTCGACTCTTAAATGCTACGGACACAAATGGAAGAGGTTCTCTGTCTGGTGCCACGCACAGAAGATTAACCCTCTACGGATTACGGCTCCCCAAGTACTGCCGTACCTGCTGACGCTGGCCAAAGCTGGACTGGCACACGCGTCCATCAAGATTCATCTTGCTGCGATCTCCCGATACACCAGAACCACGGGCCGGACGTCCTTGTGGTCTCATCGTCTGGTGAAAGAGTTCATGAAGGGACTGTTCAGATCGTTCCCGCCGGTGAAGGCGCCGGCCCCGGCGTGGGAGCTCAACGTGGTGCTGACCAAGCTCATGGGACCTCCGTTCGAGCCTCTGCACTCGGCCCCGTTGAAGTTTCTGTCGTGGAAAACAGCGTTTCTTGTGGCCATCACCTCCGCACGACGGGTGGGAGAGATCCAGGCCCTTTCCTGCAAGGCCCCGTACTTGACTTTTCACGACACAAGGGTAGTGCTCAGGACGCACCCCTCCTTCATGCCCAAGGTACCGTCGGACTTCCATCTCAACGAACCCTTGGTGTTGCCTGTGTTCTTCCCGTCGCCTTCGTCGCCGGCTGAGAGGACTTTGCACTCGCTGGATGTGGCTAGAGCGCTGAAGTTCTACGTGGACCGCACGAAGTGTTTTCGGAAGACGTCACAACTCTTTGTGAATTTTGGACCTGTCAATCAGGGGAAGGCTCTCTCGAAGGCTTCCATTTCCAGATGGCTCTCCGGCTGTATCATGTACTGTCATCGGTTGGCAAACCGACCGCTGCCTGGCCGTCCGAGAGCCCATTCCACCAGAGCGATCGCAGCTACCACGGCGTTCCTTTCTGGTGTGCCCCTGCTGAACATATGCAGGGCTGCTACGTGGAGGTCGACGCACACCTTCACGAAATTCTACTGCGTCGATCGGGATTCCAGGGAGGAGTCCAGGGTCAGCCAAGCAGTGCTGCGCAACCTGTTCGCCTGAGGTGAGCCTGGTGAGGAGGTAAGATGCTTAATGTTGAGTTTGATGTAATGCTTAATGTTGAGCCTTTGCCACCTCCCATGGTTGTGCATGTGTGTACTGCTATGTATTCTTTATTCATGAGCATGTGAATCCATGCCAGACCCCATGCTGGAGAAGGAACAAGTTACTTACCTGTAACTGTTGTTCTCCAGCATGGGTCTGGCATGGATTCACATGCGAACCCTCCCGCCTACCCCTCTGCGGCTCTTCACTTGGTCATACTGCCACTTCACGTGCTTCCAAATCTGAAGATGGCTGCCAGAGGCGGTGCTTAGGTAGAGGGCAGTCATTGGCTGTGGTCAGTATGACGCAGAGACCAGTGATTGGTTATTACTACGAAAGACAGATCAGAAACGAAACTGATACTGGTTTTTTTTCTTTACCGAGGATTCCCAGCCTGACGACGGGGAATATTCATGAGCATTGGAATCCATGCCAGACCCATGCTGGAGAACAACAGTTACAGGTAAGTAACTTGTTCCTTCCAGTATAGCTCTCTCTGCTTCATTCAATTGGTAGTTCGATAGATTGACTAGTAAGGTGTTTTGCTCCTTGTTTGTCGTGGTTCGAAATCCCAGTTCATTTGGTCCTGGTCTATAAAAGCAGAATTAGGTCTCATGTTGCCTTTCCCTCTCCCTCTTTGTGGTCTCTGTGATTGACCTCGTCTCATCCCGCTAGCTCTTCTGCCTCTTAGAATCCCTCTATTGTTAAAGTAGCAGTCATCGCCATCATCCAGGTGTGCATCTATCCCTCCATCTCACTGCCATGTACCTATCATGAAACTTACCAAGCAGCCAGGCACGTCGTCCTGCATGTCGCTCCATGTAGCCTGGTAGTGTAGAGTTCCACAGGACCATTGAGTCATGTGTTGATCCAGGATATCGGGCACAACAATGTGTGATGATCTTGCTGGCGTCACATACCATCTGCACATTGATAGAGTGGTATTGCTTGCGGTTGCGGTACACCATCTCCATGGCGTGCGGGACCACCAACTCCACGTGGGTGCAGTCGAGGGCACCTATACAATTTGGCATGCCTGCCAGTGCATGGAAGCCAACTTTGGTGTCAAAAATCTCCTGAGGAGTGCGTGGTAGGGATATGTAGGCCCTTGTGTGCTTCAGGAGGGTATCCAGCACTTGGTTCAGCATACGAGAGAATAAGGGTTGTGATATACCATGGATGTGCCCCACTGTGTGCTGGAGGTGCCTGTGGCAAGGAAGTGGAGCACCGGCACTACCTTCAGTAGAGGGGGGATGGCGGTGCGTATTTCAATCAGGCTGACAATGTCGTCGTGTATCATGTCCACGATGGTGGTGATGGTGTCCCAGTCCAGACGGTACAGGGTGTGGATCTGCTCACTGGTTCTGATGCTAGGGATTGGGGGCTGCCTGCGTGGTACCACTGGCTGCACTGGTGGGGCATGCCGGGCCTGACTCACCTTCCTTCTCCTCCTATGTCTCCTCTGTGGTGCCTGCTGTTGTTGTTGTTGTTGTTGCTGGTGTAGCAAATCAAGCATGTCCTCCATACCCAGTATTGCTACTACTAGTGGAATCATTTTGTTGTGAGAAGGGGTGTGGTGTGTGGGTGTGCTCCTTTTGTGCTGGCCCAGACTCCATTGCCTCCACCTGTGCTGACTGTGTGCACCTGTGGCAGTTGGGAACACTGCACACAGTATTTTACGGTTTGTTCACGATGCCGGTATCCCCTATTAGCGCCTTCATGATGGCGGTATTTGCATGTCCGCCTGACTTGTGATGTCCTCCCATTAGCGGCATGCCGGTATTGCCAGCATGATGGGCCGCGTGCCCGCGCCCTCGCCGCTATTAGAGCATCGTTATTAACGGTCCCTCTAATACCGGGGTCTTAGGTCGGAATAGCCCAGAGCGGTATGCGATGCCAGTAATCCTTTACCGGCATCGTTTTTCCATTACCTCCATCCTCGTAATGATCCCCATAACAGCTGAAACAGTTTTCCTTCTACGAATGTGTAAGTATTTGCCACTATAACCACATCTTCACTGCAGATTTTGCCCCTTGTTATCCCAATGGAGAAAACTCCATATGACACTTAAACTTTCTTAAGTACATTTTGAACATTTGATTCGGGACTGTAGTTGGACATTGTAAGTTAGTGTTAAGACTTCTGCTGGTGTGCCATACATGTTATAAGATCTATGATACGTTTCTGGCTTACTTTCCTTCCATGCTTTAAACTGTTAATGTAGCAACTTCAATTGCAAAGTGTATCATTGTGTTGGGTTTAAAATCTGACGGTGTCCATTTGGGACACCGTTACTGTTTTGTGTGTATACATTCAAAGTAGTTCCCCTATAGTTCATTTGATTTTAATGCACATATATTGTTAATAAACTTAGTCGTTCTTTTCATACTTACCTGTGTGGTTTTTCTTGACTTGATATCCTTTGTGTCTGTGAAAAGAACCCCCTATCATTCTCATCTGGTCATAAGAGTAATGCCTTACTGCTCAGGCATGTTTACCAATGAGGAGTTTGTTTTCACTTTGTGAAAGCTCTGCAGCCCCACTATAGGTTGGTCTGTTCTTGGTGGTTTAAAAAACCTTCTAAATAACCATGAATGATGCAGCTTTGTTTTCATGTTCTTGCCCTTTGCCTCATCGCACGTATTTTCAACAACACCTGACTATGGGCTAATCCCAATGGAGGCACAGACCGCAACTCACAGTACTGTGCTAATGTTAAAAGATGCAGGCCCAAAAGCTGGCTTCTGTCAGGAATCTGAGGGTGTTCTCACGTCTTTCCCAATATATTCACCTCCCAGGTAGCCAGGGAAAGGCTGTCGCTTTTGCATCCTGACTTTGGGGGTGGCTATGTGAGGGAGGATCACCTGGGTGGAGGAAACTTGGGGAGTGGGGATGAGGCACCCTTGGGTGAGACACGGTATTCATCATTTCCGTTTTATCAGGAGTCAAAGGTCCCCCAGGCTTTTATAGGGTATTGTATAAAAATGGGTGTCAATTGTTATTTCCTCATCAATTAACCAGGGGAGGTCTTCAGCAAATAATAGACCTCACAGCCACTGGCAGTAGTTCCATTAATTACTTCTCAGTTGCATTACAACATATTTCATTTTTCCTACGCACCATAAAAAGCAGAACACACTAAAATTCATGCCTAAAATCCTAAATAGCAAATATACATCAGTGTACAACATTTCACAAAAATACAAATCAACACAATGAACATCATTTCGTCCAGTATCTCAATGATGTGATTAACACATCCACGAGGTTACTACACACAATTCACACACGTTTTTAGCTAAAAGTAAGTCATGGAAATACTGACAGTGGCTGTGAGGTCTATTATTTGCTGAAGACCTCCCCTTCCTTTGGTTTGTTGTAATATATAATTTCCCAGTCGGTAGAGAGGTGGGTTAACCCCTAGGTGGCCCAGCAGACATGAGATTGGTTTTATTGGGTATTACCAATCTCTTCCCTATTATTCCAGAAAACTCTCTTCCACAACACACCAGTTAGTTACTGAGATGATGAAGAGCCAACCAATGTCATACATCCTTCCTTTATTAACTCAGACATACAAACACCACTCTGGTACTGGGACGAGGAAGAGGGATGCTGAGTATCTAGACTGTTATGCAGTAAAGGAACATTGCCTGCACCTGGGGCTTGGAGGGCGGTATAAATAGGCCGCTCAGGTGAGGCTAATGAGATCGCCTGTGGACGGTTGCAGGAGAAGCCAGATGTGAAGGCAGGGAGACATGTGCCCGAAGCGCCAAGGAGATGCAGAGTTGATTCAGCGGAAGCAGATTGTGGGGGGAGCATTAGGAAGGTCTGCGGTTGCAGGGCTGGCCTTCCTACCTCATAGAGTCTGGGAGGCTCCCTCTCCATTAACCTGAGGCAGCAGAGACCCTAGAAGAAAGGCATGCCAAGCCGGGATCAGCAACAGCCACAGAGAGCCTGCCGACGCGAGGAACAGCACCTAGAGACAGCGTACCGGGTGAGTCAATGCAGTCTGAATGACTCCGGGACGCTGTGGTGCGAACCAAGTTGTTTATGCAGGTTGGATCGCTCGTTAGTGATCGAGGATCAGTGTGACAATTGAAATGCCGGTCCAGTTTAAAATACAGATGTTTGATAACTACGATAACCTGAAGGCTGAAAGAAATGAATTAAAGGATTTTGTGAATACGGAACTATTAATGAAATGAAATTGACAAGGCCAAGGAAGGGCCAGGAAAGCAGTGAACTCTGAAAGTGTGAATACGCCTCTGAGCAGGGTGCAAATACCCAGCGGGAGTGTAAACTGGGAATTTGAGGTTGCTTTATTCAATGTGACTGATTGGAGTGAAATAAAACTAATTTTGAATACTGACCCGAAAGAAAGCAAGTGCGATTGAATACCAATTGGATTAAAAGGAGTTTGTGAAGTTCCCTGACAAAAAGGAATGGTGAACTGTTAAACTGAAGAGAATAAGCATTGGCAAGTGCCATACGAATAAGACAAATTGTGGAATTTAAAGAATAGGCAGTGGCAAAAGCTTTGAGAAGATTTGATGAATTAACAAGTGAATGGTGGCAAAATAAGAATTGAGAAAGCTGCAAGAGGATAAGACCAATACTCCTGTGAAGCTGAAACAGTGGCAGTGTAACTGTGAAGAAGAAGCAAGTAATGTGTGTTGGTTGCGTGACCTGTAATGGGTGGTCTGTGTGGTCCAACAACTGCACCTAGACCGAGTACACCCATCTAAAGGAAAAGCCATTTAACTCATCTATAAGTTTGTGATGGAAGGTCAAGGGAAACTTGTGTATTTTGAACTTAAGGAACTGAACTTTATGATATTGGTGAAATTGGTGAAAGGCATCGAAGCCTGAAAAGCTGGGAAGTATCCCATGGAATTGTGTTGGTTTTGAACATTGACAGACTTGAAAGCTTGGGGAAGGTAACGCTTCTTTTTGGTAACATGAACTATCCTGAATCCTGGGGAAGGGATAACCCCTTTAGAACCAAGAGCTGGAAGAATCTCTGAACTTTTATTTGAACACTTCCCATTTTAACGCTGACATCGCTACACATTATGGCACAAGTAGATGTGAGGGCAAGTAAAGGTTTTGGATACAGACAGACATTTACTTTGGACATCCTGACACAGACTATCATTAGTTTCAGTTAGGTAGGGAAATCCCACCTTAGCAAAGGACAAGTTAAGCATTTTTCCAACCCTTTTGATTTGAATAAAAGTTTATAGCCCAAGCTATACTCAGTTGTCTGTGTCTACTTTCTGATGGCTTCACACTACCCACACCCTGTACAGTGCTCCGCTGTTCTCGCTTTAAACAATAAAACAAAAAAATTAAATAAGTAAGTATGGACACAGTCAAAGCACTACTTGGAATAACCTCATAGAATAAAGACTGTGAAGAGGAAGACAGACTAGGGGTAGTGTCCTGGTTAATTACTGAAAGGTATTTATATTCTTCTGAGTCCAGGTCTTCCTTGTCACAGTCGTTAGGTTCCCACCCTACAAAGTCCTATGCAGTGCTTCAAACATGTGTTTTTACAGCATGGCTTTAAATTATGAGGGGACACTCAATGTTATTGGTGTTAAACTGCTGTTAAGATGAATTTCTGAACTCTGACCTGGTGGGCAGAGGTTCAGGAGACCAGCTTAGTTTCTGGGAACAGGGTAACCTTCTGGACAAGCCAGACCTATCAAGGGGGGCCTCATCACGAGTTGGGCAGTAACACCAGTGGTATTACCGCCGGCGCTATTAGCCCTATCGCCAAACCCCCCGGCGCTATTAGCACCGGATCACAGGTTTTGTGGAACGGTTAGTGCCCATTCCCCATTGGGCCCATTCGGGAATTCCTCATTCCCATTTGGGCCCAATGGGTAAAATTTGCGCTATTACCGCCGGTGGATTTTCCGCCGGCGGTAATAGCACCGAAAATCAGCAATTTTGCTGTGGATTTCCCCCCAGCTCTGAACTGGGGGGAAATTCGCCAAGCCCATGATCTGGCGGACCCTTAAGTGCAGCAGTACCGCCGCATTTAAGGGTTACCGCCCAACTCGTGATGAGGCCCTAGGTCTCAGGAGGTGTGAGGGAGACTGAAAGACCGCAATGAGCACACAGAGTAAAGGACACTTACAAATCACTTCCAGTCAGGTGTAAATATATTTAAAATATATATACATTTATTTCAAGGCCTTTGATTTTCAACACACAAATCAAATCACAGTAATACTATTAAGGCAACACAATCCTATCTAGATACATATATACAAGACCATTGGGGTCTAAAGGGTTAATGCACGAAATGGGTCCACAACCTAAAAGGGGAAGGAAGCAGGCAGTGCAAATAGTCTTTAGTCCCTTCTGCATCCAACACACTCCTAAGAGGCAGTCCACTCCCTAAGAAGAGTTGAGCCTAATGCTCAAATGTACATGCAATGCCAGCGCACGCCGTAGTGCAAATGGGCAAAATGGGGTCTCTTCAAGGGTCTGTAGCAACTCAGGAAGGTGGGTGAGGTGATGAAGAATAGGTTCCCACTATTTGAGGAGGGTCTCCGCTTGAGGGAAGAGTTGATTCCAATATTTGGGAATAGTTAGCTAGATCGCACTAGCAGTGGAAAGGAGCGGGGCCCCCAGGGGCCCATCATGTGTAAAAATGGATGGAGGCACTAGGGGCCATTGGTTACGGTTGCGATTACTCACCGACCCCGGTGCACTCCAGACCAAACTTCGGCAGTCGAGTCCACTTCAGTTGCAGGTTCAAGTGCAGCAATATGTCTGCGGCTTTCAGCAAAGAAGATACAGCGACGATTCCCAAACGGGACAGTGGCGATTCCTGCTCTCCTGGTGCATGGATCAGGCCAGTTTCACTGCATCAGGCTTCAGGGGCGAGAGGGGCACAAAGGCAACACACCTGCAAAGGTCGTCACCACGGCTGGGCGACACGGTAACCGCGTATGCACCTGTTCGGGCTCACCCGTCTCACTTCAGACCTGGGAACGCCAAGTGTACTAAATTCGGTGTGAGGGTGCCGTGAACACAGAGATAGCGATATACCAAGCGGTATGAGGGCAAAGAGTTAGCGTAAGCTGGTCAGCCTACTTGTTGGCCCAGGGACACTTCCGAGAAGGCTTACTTGCAGGGTTTGTTGAAGGTGCCCAGAATAGTTGGTCCCACTATTCCAATGGGTTGAAGCGTCTTCACAGACCTTCTAGGACAACTAGATTCAGAGGGGTACCAGGGGACAACAGCGGGCTCAGGGTGCCAAACCTTCCAGTGGGTCACCATCAGTTCCTCGACTCGGTTTCTTAGTTTCAGGATACTTGGATCCTATCCTTCAGTGAGAACTCCAGAGATCGACATGGTATGGGTGTTTGGGGCCTTCTCTTATCCAGAATCTCCTTCGCGCCAAAACAAAGAAGACCCAATGGGAGATCTGCTCACATACAGGCATACCATACGTGGACCAATAATGGATCACGGTGGTCTCAGGCATTCACAGCACTCCAGACTCTCAGGCACCCAGGATGTGTATTGAAACCAGACGTTCCAACCCACATCCTGGAGGCACACACACAAGGCATGCAGAAGCCTGCGAAAGCTTGGCGTTTCACGGGAGAATGTATACACAAATAAGGACTGACCTGGGTCGGCTCGACTTGGGGAAGGTGAAGGGGCAAGATGGCCAAAGCACAGGACAAAGAAGCTTGTGGCATGGCCATTTTGGAGCCAGGCCACCTATTCATGCCAAACACTGTAATTGCGGTTTACCTGGCAGGAAAGGGTTAAAAATATACGAGATGATAAGCTGCCACCAGCCCTGTCCAAGGCACATCTGCACTTCTAAAAAAATCCTTCGAGAGTATCTAGGGCCTTTGGAAATGACTAATAGACCCAAGGGTACTGTACTGGAAGGTACATTTTACAATTGTTACATGTTGCAGAAAAGTTGGAACATTGGAAAGGGGGTAAGGGAAACAAAGTCTCCCAGTACTGACTGTCTTGAGGGCATGTCAGTTTCCCCATAAAAAGTGAGTGAAAAGCCCAGAGGAGTGCAGCAGAAGGCTGGGGTCCTCTGGTAAAGTCAAACATCAGCAAAAAGTTGGGGGGTACAAACCTGGAGGCAAAATTATACATAAATGGGAATCTTTCCTAACAACTACGCAGGAAGGGAAGAGTTTAGTTTTTCTTTTAAAGAAAGAAACATCAATTAAGCTTTTGGGATGGATTAAATTAACTGATTTAACTGACTTCAGGACTAGGGCTCCCCTCATAAAGCACACACTGTTATGAGGTAGACTCAGAATAATGAAGGCTACACGTAAGTAATCAGGACAGGCCCTGTGAGCACAATGCTAGAGGGCCTTAACAGTGGAAGTTGTGGTCTCCTGTCACAAGAGTGAGAGGGAACAATAACCGGGCAAAGAGGCAAATAGTGGTTAAATTACAGTTCTTGATTTTAGAGAAGTTATCAGAGGGTGGGCAAAATAACAAACCGGGTTGTTAAATATAAGAAAGTCTTTCTGTGACCTCAAATTATTCCCTTTTTCCCAAA
This sequence comes from Ambystoma mexicanum, assembly GCF_040938575.1. Lineage (NCBI taxonomy): Eukaryota > Metazoa > Chordata > Amphibia > Caudata > Ambystomatidae > Ambystoma > Ambystoma mexicanum. The sequence continues at coordinate 1,221,242,865 of NC_090931.1, forward strand.
GGGATCGGTTTGCATTTTTAAACCTGGATTAGGGGTGTCCCACACCCTACTTCTCAAGCTTACTCATTCTCGAGTTTAAGGTTTTCATGCACCCTTCTTTCTTGACTTATTTAAGTTCTTCTCCTTTGGTCAAAGTGCTGGGCTTGAAAGGTTTGTGCACATTCTCTGTTCCATTTTCCCCAAAGGGCTTGCCTTGTAGATTCAGGTCAGGCTTGTGGGTTTTCAACACTCTACTCCTTTCAGGGTCTCCCTACCAATGGTTTCCATGGGGTCTTCCTCTCTTGTCTTTCTTTTAGCTCTTGACGCAGTAGGGCTTTAACCTCTCCCAGAGGTTTTCACAGAGTGACTTTTAAGTGGGCCTCCGTTACATTCCAGCCCTAGGGTCCTGGTAGTAGTAACACCTAACTCCTACCCACTTTGCCACCTTTCAAGTCCTGTGCTGGTCCTTGTCACCATGGCTACCATGCCATGGACGTGTTCCTCCTCCTGCCGTGGGCTTGACCATTTAAGATTGGGGTTTGAGCCTTAAGCCCTTCTGTGAGCCAAGCGTACTCTCTCAAACCTTCTTAGGCTGACTGGCTTGTCCTCGTCTCTTCACAGGATAGTGCTTCTTAACCATCTTCCTCTGATGTTCTTCCACCTTTCCCTTGGTGTCCTCCTCCCTCTGCCTTCTGATACACTCCTCTTCCTGATAATCTCATCTTTTCACCTTCTAATGATTCCTTGTCAGCTCATTCAAGTTACTTTTCACCTCCTTCTGATTCTGAAGTTTATCATCTCCTCCAACTCTCCCTCCACCTCCTTATGATGTCCCTCTAGCATATCCTCCCGAGCTCCTCCTGATGCTCTTTTATCACCGCAGGCAAGCCTCTCTACACCTCCTCCTGATGCTATTCTAGCACCTCCTCCAAGTCTCTCCTCACCTTCTCCAACCTTACCTTCCCCTTGCTTCTCCAACCTCCTTAATGCCCCTTCCTTTCCTCCTTCTCCAACCTCCCTCATACTGCCTGACTGAAAGCCTGGACACATAGAGCCCTGTTAACCCTCCCATGGGGCTTGGACTCCCTAATCTGGGCCTGGGCCAGGATGCTCACAAGTTTTGGGACATTACCTGAGATCTTTTCTGACACACAGTCGGTGGCAGTGGTATCCCATGAGGAAGAAATGGGTGTTCATATGAGGTACAAATAACAATACCCGGAACATCCCCGGAAAGCATAATTCTGACCCATTAACCAATAAAAATATGATTATGTTACAGATGCCATTTTAACATGACTGCTTACACAGGAGGTAACCCTGTGTGCCTTTATATTAGCAAATCTCAATTCCAAGATTGACACCACGTGATCTTCTAAATAAAGAAAGATGGCTGCGTTAAGCAACAGCATTTTAATATGGTCACTAACATTCTCTGAATTCTGACCTGGAAACATTGCTTTTGGCACAACTCAGATGTATTGTTTAAGTTTCAGAACCCCCTTGCTGAAGACCCAATATACCTATTTCTGTGGCCTTTGTTTTGGATGCCCTCTTGAATTCTTTACTTTTTATTATGCGTCTAAGAATTCATTTAGGTAACTTTGAGTCATCCATTGAATCCACCCATGCTAGTTACAATATTTTATGGGGAGAGTTATTTGGGAAGGCTGTTGTGAACCTTTAGTGATTCAGTGTTTCTTATTGTTTCATTCTTGTTTTCCTGAATTTCCTTTTAGGTCTTTCTTCCATTGTTAGCTTAAAGCAGGTGGCGATTGGTTTCAGATAGGTAGGGTATGTCTTGACTCTCTTGACGTAAGTCTTATTCTTTGATGGCCACTGCAAGTTGAAAGGCATTGTTTGCTGAATGTACAGATAATGAACTAGTCTTTGTTATTGAAACACCCCATGTTGGTGATTGGTGGAGACTGTAGCTGCATTGAAAGGAAAAGCTTCACTACAGATACAATAGAATATTATTTTCCAAATAAGTGCTCAAACCAGCCCCAGGCTAATGCTTATTCTCTAATAAGCAAGCATTGATTTCAGTAGTTGCGTGAATAATGGCACTACGTTGCTTTATGCCATAATATTTCTCAAGAGTATTACAATAAGATTACACATGTATGCTGACATTTGTCAAGGTACAAGCAGAACAAATATGTGTGATATTCTGTAACTCAAAGACACTGCTTTGTTCACTGGTGTATCCCTTAACTTTATATGGCCAATAAAACCTGGATGTCCCGTAATTGGTTATGTCTAAATTCCAGAAAAACAGAGCTCATGGTATATGGCTCTAAGCATACCTGAGAGAGGTTAGGACAATATTTTTCAAGTTTCCACATTGATTTCATGTAGGCCTCACTTAATGCAGATGCCCATGTGGATTATATAGTCAGGAACTCTAATTCTTATCTTAGTCTTGAGAAAGATCTGTCCTATTATCATGAGGGAAAACTGCGAGAAGTTGGTGCGAGCCATCATTTTACAGTGACTCAACTATTGCAACTCCCTGTTAGGGGGAGCTCGCAAGGAATGCATCTACAAACTGTTGAAGCTTCAAAATGAAGCAGTACGTATAACCTGTAATATTGCACAGAGATTCGGTAACCATGGCCCGCAGAGAGCTTCATTAGCTCCTGGTGGCAGCCAGAATTCTCTTTAAGTTGTTGACACTGGGACTCAAATGCCTTTTTGGTATTGCTCCTCGATATCTAAAGGAGAAATTGGAGATTTACAAACCAAGTAGAAGCCTGTGCTCAACAGAAGCCTGCACCCTTAAGTTTGACCGGTTCAAAAGAGTTTGGGGGAACAGTCATTCCGTCCCTATTTGGGTGGCACAGGCTTGGAATTGGCTCCCCGAGTCACTAAGGAAAGAGGAAAACCACTCTACGTTCAGGAAACTCCTGAAGACTATGCTGTTTGCTTGGATAGAAACCTTCTCATCTGTTTTGTAATTTAGTTTTTGTCCTGTTGGTCGGTCTTCTATGTAGCGTCTGGATCCTGAGGGCTTTTGCGCTTTCTAAACACACAGAAATAGAAATTCCTGTGCATGCTTCAGCAATGATGCTTCAAGTTATTTACTGAATGATAAAGTGATTAACCCGACCTTCAATTCTAAATTTCTGTTCGACCCTTTTCCAGAGTAGGATTTAAAATGGTATAAAACTAGTATGCTCTGTCATGGTTGGATATGGTGACCAGCATAACATTTAGGGATACTTGGGCGAGTGTGACACCCAGAGTGATTGGAAACAGCTTTGCACTGACGGGTGCCAGATCCATGTGACTTTATGGTGGGGTATAATCATGGTGCATCATGGACTCTGGACCAGGATATCAGTATGAGGCATGGTGCTCTTTGAGACTATAGAGGATGATGTTTGTGGCTGCGTTTGAGGTTACAGGTCTCGGGAGGATAGCTCAGCGGCAACATGCTCGCCTTGGAAGCAAGAAGACACAGAGCAACACAGGTTCGATTCCCAGGTCCGCGCTTAGAAACCTCTGTGTATTAAGCATGTTATAAATACTCTATCATATCATATCATACATAGTAGAACTATACTTGAGTATTTTATGAACTAAGATGTCTGCTACATTTTCAGATTGTCCCTATTTCCTGGTGCCCATCTCCTATGAATTTCTCTTGTGTTAACTATCCCAATGTGGCTGATCAATATTTCAACCCATCCAATAAAAAAGAAGTACATTTTGAGATGTTATTAACCTGGCCACGATGGGTTCCGGAATAAACGCTTAGGGAACCAAACATGGATCTACATGTTTAAAACTACCTTCATTTGGTCATTGTAGATTTGCTTGACTCATTTTGTGCAACCTTCATTGACCCCCCTTTTTCTGTTATGGGATGCCCCGTGCTCCCGCTCCCTTCCCCCTGCCTCCTGAACCTCCCCATTCTAGTTGGGAGGGGGAGCTTGGCCCATAATAGAAAAAGGGGAGTCACTGAATGTTGCTCACAATGAATCAACTAAACCTAGAACGACTGAATGAGGGTAGTTTTAAACACGTACATTACTTTGTATATTTATATGTTGACTCGCTCAAAATGAGTCGACCAAATGAAGTTCATTTTAACCACTGATTACCCCAAAAGTATATTCTTTCTTAAGATCAATCTTACCAAATGGTGTCAGGATGGTGTAACGAATCGCAGGATTCCGGCACTTCTCTCAGGGGAGAGCCTTTCCCTGTGAGGTTAGGGAGGCGAGCCTGCTACATAATACCCTCCCTAGGGGTAGAGGCAAGCAGGACCTCACTAGGAGTGACTCCCCCTCTGGGGACAAGGACTCCCGTTCTTATGAGGATCTCTCTTAATCACATATCATTAATCCACCTTCAGTGGCATATAATGAAAGAGGACTGTGGTGGGTCAGAAGAAGAACACAGACTGATTTACCATGTTACTATAGTGGTTTATTAAATGAAAGGTGAACACTCCTAACTTTCCTAATACTATGGGTGTTACCTATCCACCAAACTAACTAAGGTCCTCGTCAGTCATCAGTGAAAGTCCCAAATCAGATTCAGTTCACTGTCCAAAACTAACCTTTCCTGGCCCTGCCACTGTTAGAAGAACTAAGGCACAGGAGAATGACTCCTTTCTCCTGTATGATGAGTTTTCCCCAAGTTCAGTTCAATATAGGATTCATAAGTAGCTTTTAGCAGCAACTCTCATCAAATCATGCAGTTCTGAAACTGGATTCTTCCAGGTCTCAATGGTTTTCTTAACTTTCTTTCTCGTCTTTCTCTTTTTATTCTCTGCTCCTTTCAATGCTTTATCTTGACTGAGATGAATATGAACATTTCAGTAATGATCCTCACCCTTTTCAGGTATTCTCAATACTTTATATTGACTGGGACGAGTTTGAGCGTTCTAGTAATGATTCTCACTCGCTTTGGTCTCCCTTTGGTCATGGGTCCCCTATTTTCCCCGTTACCTGTATTCTGTGGGGATACGGATAACGTCACTGGGGTCCTTTATAGACTCAGATGTTCTCCTTGTGCCAGAATGACTTCATGCCTCTTCAGAACTGGTATGAACTGCTTCTCTGTTCTTCCTGTGCTCTCTTTACTCTCTGAAACCTCTGCAAATGTGGTCTCGGTGTCGTTCATGGACCTACCAGTCCACTGCGTCCAGCTAGCGGTAACGCCACCACTTTTCCTCTGCTCTGCTCTCCATGTGTCCCTCCCTTCACCTCAGCAATCTGCACTTCTTCCCTTTCCCAACGCGTTGCTTTGGCGGCTTCACTCGGCTCTCTTTCTCGCATCGGATGCTGCGCTTCCCAAACTCTTTCAGCGGGTCTCGACCAACTGATTTTAAACTCCCAGCTCTCTCTCTTGTCCCAGAGCCACGCATCTCAGTTTTATGATGTTCTCTTGGGGCTTCCGTTGTACCTTGTTGAAGTTTTTCTTTTCTTTTGGACTCATAATCGGTATGTTTCCAATGATCTTCTTCATCCCAGATTTCTTTACCTTTTCTTTCATAAACAGCAATGATGTATTTGGTCGACAGTAACACATTTGCAGGGTAATTCATAGAATTTCGCAGAAAAGTGTCGCAAGCGGCTGGCGCAGAGTGTCCGCGTGCGATTGTCTGCGCCAGGTGCGTGCGCTAAAACCGATTTCCGCGCACAGCGTATTCATGGATTTTAGGCTCCCAAACCAGCCGTGGCGCAGAGTATTGCAGCGACCCTGCAGCAGCGCCAGTAACACCTCCAAGAACGCCCTCGCGCAAGGAAAAGCCATCAAAATCGCTAAATCATCGCAAAAGGCTGCGCTAACCCTGGACCAGTTAACAGGGCTGCCAAACAAGGAACGCAAAGCGGGTAACGTTTATATCAGGGGTACGCGGGAAGTTTTACATGCGATTAGGCAGGGTATGTGTATTACAGGGGTACGCGGGAAGTTTCACATGCGATTAGCCAGGGTACGTGTATTACAGGGGTACGCGTGAAGTTTTACACGTGATTAGCCAGGGTACGTGTATTACAGGGGTACGCGGGAATTATCACATGCGATTTGGCTGGGTACGTGTATTACAGGGGTGCGCGGGAATTATCACACGCGATTTGGCTGGGTACGTGTATTACAGGGGTGCGCGGGAATTATCACACGCAATTTGGCTGGGTACGTGTATTACAGGGGTGCGCGGGAATTATCACACGCGATTAGGCTGGGTGGGTCCTCACAGGTGTTCCCTGTACACCCTCCACGGCCCCTGCAGGCAGCCCACAAAACAGGGGACTACCCTGCACACCTGCTCATGTCCCCCAGCACCCCTACCCCCCAGCACTGTGGGCCACCCTCCACCAGGCCCCCACTCATGTCCCCTTGCACCCCCACCAGGCAAGGGGGACCCTCCACCAGGCCCCCACACATGTCCCCCTGCACCCCCACCCCCCAGCACTGAGGGGCACCCTCCACCAGACCCCCACTCATGTCCCCTTGCACCCCCACCCCCCAGCAGTCATGGGGCACCCTCCACCAGGCCCCCACTCATGTTCCCCTGCACCCCCACCCCCCAGCAGTCAGGGGCACCTGCCAGCAGGCCCCCACACATGTCTCCCTGCACCCCCACCCCCCAGCACTGTGGGGCACCTGCCACCAGGCCCCCACTCATGACCCCCAGCACCCCCACCCCCCAGCACTAAGGGCCACCCTCCACCAGGCCCCCACTCATGTCCCCTTGCACCCCCAGCACTGTGGGCCACCCTCCACCAGGCCCCCACTCATGTCCCCTTGCACCCCTACCCCCCAGCAGTTATGGGGCACCCTCCACCAGGCCCCCACTCATGTCTAAACCCACCCCACCCCCCAGCACTGTGGGGCACCCTCCACCAGGCCCCCACTCATGTCCCCTTGTACCCCCACCCCCCAGCAGTCATGGGGCACCCTCCACCAGGCCCCCACACATGTCCCCCTGCACCCCCACCCCCCAGCACTGAGGGGCACCCTCTACCAGATCCCCACTCATGTCCCCCTGCACCCCCACCCCCCAGCAGTGCAGGGACACTCTCCACCAGGCCCCCACTCATGTCCCCCTGCACCCCCACCCCCCAGCAGTCATGGGGCACCCTCCACCAGGCCCCCACACATGTACCCCTGCACCCCCACCCCCCAGCAGTCATGGGCACCTGCCAGCAGGCCCCCACACATTTCTCCCACCACCCCCACCCCCCAGCACTGTGGGGCACCTGCCACCAGGCCCCCACACATGTCCCCCTGCCCACAGGCCCTGACAATCCTCATGCATGGGCCTCATGGCCAGCCACCACAGCCCAAAGACACAACCAAGTATTACATGCGCCCATGATACTACTCCAATGGAAACAATGTAAATGAACACGTGTCTCACACACACACAATGGTTGCAAGTGAACCTGAAAACCCATATCATGACATGCATGAAAACAATGAGATGAAACCACACATTGAAGAATGAAAAAATCAAAATAATGTATTAAAAACAACAGTAATGGCAATCAAAATTAAACAAAATACACAAGGAAAAAAAATAAAATTAAGCTGGCTGTCCCTTTTCAAATTAAAATCAATAAATGATAATCCAAAAAAATGTCTCCCAAAGTTCCAGTCCATAAAAAGTAAATGAAGGGAAAAAAGAAATAGAAAACCATTGCTCCATGGAAAAAAATATTCATAGTAAAAGAATATCCAAATGCAAAGTCAAACTATGTACAAAGTATTCAGGGTCCATCATCCCAACAGAAGAAATGAAACCTACAAAAAAAACCTATCTAAAATGGAACTATATACAAAAGGTGGAGCAGTGTCCGTCGACTCCAAATCAAAATAAACAATAAAGGAAACCTATCACTAAATAACTATATACAATGGCGGCGGGCCAGTCCAGCGGCTCACTCAGTGGTGTTCCGGGCCAGGGCATCATCGAACTCCTCGTCTATGTCCCGGAGGCGGTCCTGTTCCATGGCCCCGAGGGTCCGCAGGGACGCCGACATGTTCACCTCCAACTCCCTGCGGATTGCCTCGAGGCACTCGGCCCGCCTCAGGGCCCTCCGCATGGAGTTCTCCGCCCTGACCATCGTGAGCCGCGCCTCTTCCGCCCGCCGCCGCTCCGCATCTATGGCGTGGCCCAACCGCTGCCACACGGAAGACACTTCCCGTCCTGGGTCCTCCTGCCCTCCGGCCGATGCCTGCCCCTCCGATGTTGAAGGCCCCGAGCTATCGTGGCTCCCACCTACAGCCTCCTGCTGCTGCAGCTGCTGCTGTCCATGTGCCCTGTCCGATGGTGCCTGCACATCCTCCTCCAGCTGGGGTGCAGTCGTTGATGTGGCCACCCCTGCTGGACGTCCGACTCCCGACTGTGGCAGGGATCTGTTGTTCACCAGCCTGGTCGCACGGTCAGAGGCAGCTCCACAGGGCACCCAGGTGACACATGGGTGGGAAGATGGCATGGAGGACGACTGGGGCATAGGGGGTTCTGTGGAAGAGGGGGTCGGAACAAGGTCCAGGAAACGGAGGAATCCAGCCCTGGTGAGCTGTCCCAGTGGGTCAACGCGGTCAACGAGCCATGCGAGAAGACGTGCAGACTCATCATGAAATGACTGCAGGTCAGCTCGCATGGCCCGTTGACGCAACGCCACCCCATCCTGGACAGGCTCAACCTGGTGCAGGATAGCCACATCCGCAGGGAGAGGAAGGCCAGGTGTTGTAAGCCAATCCCCTCCCTGAGAATGGGTCTGGAGGTAGGCATCCCCGCTGGTGCAAGATGATGCAGTGACAGGAGCAGGGACAGGATTGCACACAGGCACCTCCGCGGCGGCCTGTGCTGCCTCCTGTCCCTGATCCTGCACTGCACCACTAGCACCAGTGGAATCCCCACCTCCAGACCCCGCCTCTGTCGCTTGCACGGCCTCCTCCTCCTCCAAACCCCCCACCAACCTGGATGACTCCGTGCCATCCTCCTCCGTTGGGCCCTGTGGGGTCCCAGCTGCCCCTTCTGCTGTCGAGGAGTCCAACTCCAACCTCCGCCTCTTGGACCTCCCCTCGGCAGCTGCGGCCTGGGACACGGCACCTGACTCCTCACTCCCCGACGAGATCAGAACCTGGGAGGGGAGCCGGGCCTTGTGTCTCCGGCTGGTGGTGCGACCCCTGCCGCTGTGCTCCACAGCACCTTCTCCGCCCTCTTCATCAGTTGACGCTGCAGACAGGGAGAAAGAAAACACAGGCATCAGGGCACTGTACAATGGACTCATACACACATGACAGTTATACATGAGTGGCATTGGTAAACCTCAGACATGGCATCACAATCCCCAAAACACATGTCATTTCAACTTGCACACATGAGCCATAACACAGCCATATTGCAACAGCCAGCACCATCCATTCACATACAACAGCATGAGCAGCCAAAGGTCATCCACACATCACATGCAACATAGGGAGTGCACTACACATGCACACACACCACCAAACTTGCATGCATGTGCACACCTCCGCCAACTATCGCAGTGTTCCGATCGACAACCATGTCACACCTGACAATCATTCCTCCACATCCTGTGCCATGCAAGCCCACACACACAAGCACCATCCATGTGTCACACATGAGACCCCTCGCATGTGTCACCCTCACGGCCCTGTACACCCCCCCTACTTGCCCACATAAAAATACATGTTCAACCTGCACACTCCTGGCACACCACCACACGCACAGCTTACAATCAGTATGCATGTACACTTACCGCTCGACTCCAGACGGGTCTGCATCTCAAGGACCTGGACGTGGAGCGCTGGGGATATGCGTTCCAGGACCCTCATCTGATCTTCCGACAAGTGGCCCTGGCGCCCCTTAGCATCCGCTGCATTCAGGAGGCGCCGGGCCTTGTTGAGGGTCCTGGACCTGAAGTCCTCCCAGTGCTTCCTGACACGTTTGTAGTCGCGGACTGCCACCTCCTCCGTGTTGATGGCAGTCACGATGTCCATCCAGATCCGAGTCCGTCCTTCCTTGTCGGCGCGCAACCTTCCGAAGAGGGCATCATACTGCCCCAGGACATGCTCCACAAGGACACCAACTTTGGTGGCAGTGAAGCTGGTGCCCCTCTGCCTCCTTGGCCGGGGGTTGCCACTGGTGCCAGATGTTGCAGTGCCCGACATGGCAACCCTAGAGGCAGGAGTGGGTGTGCAACTGGGTCCTGGGGCTGGGCTGTGGAGCGATGGAAAAGCAGTCGGGAGTCTTCGGTTCCAGCAGGGGTGGTCACAGCAACAGCACCCCTGGCTGATGTGCAGGCAGCAAATGGCAGGGCACGTGGGCAGCAGGCAGTCAGGCAGCAGCAGATGGCAGGTGGGAGCGTGCTCAGGGCTCTGGGGGGCAGTAATTCGGCCTTCTGGGCAGGAGCGTGGTCTTCCGTGTGTGAACGCGTGGCCAGCTTGATACGGAGTGATTTTGCACGTGAAAATCCAGCACGTCTGCGTGTAATTGGAGGATAGGCCCTTAGCGCGTAAGCACGTCAGCACACGTCTGTACATTCATTGGCCCAAAGGCCACCAGCGTATACGCGTCTATGAAGTCACGTGCACATTGCATATGGCGCACGTTTGAAATGTTGCGTGTTAAAAAAATGAAAGACACGTCCGAGTGTCAAAGCGTGTAATTGGTGGAAATGGCCTTAGCGCGTACACGCGGAAGTGACAAAGCGTGTAATTGGTGGAAATGGCCCTAGCGCGTACACGCGGAAGTGACAAAGCGTGTAATTGGTGGAAATGGCCCTAGCGCGTACACGCGGAAGTGACGCTGGACGTGTGGGCCTGCATAAAAGGTACGTGTAGAACACCATTTCCTTGTACGTGCTTTTCGTGGAGAGCGAGTGGGTGAAATCTGTACTTCTTGTCGTTTCACACGCGATTTACTTCACGGCGTTTCAAGTTCATACTCTCTGTTACCTCTGACAGCTTTTTCTCTTTTTTCTCTTTTTCTGGTTTTCCTGGGCCTGTTCCCTCAAACAGCGTTCCCTTCTACTGTTGTCCTGTCTCCTCAGACAGCGTACAATTCTTCTTTTGGCGGGGGTGTTGCCAACGCGCACACACGCTTCTTTTTCACGCTCTTTTTCCTGGCAGACGGTGAGTCACGCACGTATCTAACATCTGTGCTTGCCCCGTGTGTAGCCTACCCCTTCAGAGGTCATTCTAGGCTGCGTGTGACACGCATACGTTCATTCTTGTGTTACTGGGTGTCACAGCGTAGTGCAGGTTTCTTTTTCCGCACACGTGGTCTAGGAGGGGTTGCGTGCACGTTATCTCCCTTTTTTGGGCTTCCTGTGCGTTGCGTGACCCGTCATCTTTCCCCAGGGGTCACATTCAGCCTTGCTAGAGCACTAGGGTACGATTACCATCTGGTACCCAACCCCTTTGACCCCCAATTGCCCAGGACAATAGTTTACAGCCACTCCCATACGCACATTAACATCAGTGCCATGGTTGGGAGGCGAGGAATCCGTAAGGGTGGCAAAGGTGGACGAACCACAAGTTGTGGCCGTGGTGGATCCGGTAGGGGACGTGGTCGTTACTTGCAGGGTGACCCTGTCCCCCCATGTGTGGAGGACCAGTCAAGGGCACCCATAATCCCCCCCCTGCGCCCCCTGGTTGAGGGTGATGTGGCTGACACCATCCATGCTCAGCCCTTGTTGGACAAGCCCATTGTGGCACCAGACCTGGCTGACTCCATGGCTGACTTCCAGGTCAGCAGGCCTATGACACGTGCGCTGGTGCACGTTGATGTCATCAGGCCACGTTGATCAGGGGCAGCAAGGTCATCTGCTGTCCCAAGTAGGCAGGGTGGAGAGGCTGCAGGGGCAGCTGCGGCTCCATCCACCCCAGCTCTCACACACCCAGCCAGGACAGTGTCGGTCCTAGTCCATCCTGCTGACATTCCCCCTGACACCATTACACTTGAGCCAATGCCTGCACCAACTCCCATGCTGAGTGTGCAATCCCACACTCCTGATACAGAGTCCACCAGGGCTCCTGCCCCTAGTGTCCAGAGCGGCGTAGGACATTCAGGATCCCCACCACCTTCCAAGCGGAAGAGGAAGAGTGCTCGTCCGGCACAGGCTGATGCCCCAGACACGGCTACACAGTCCGGCCCGTCGAGGAAGCCGAGCTTCACGGATGCCGAACTGAATGCACTTGTCAAGTATGTGTCCGCACATGATAACGAAATGGTCATTGTTGCAGGATCCAAGACCACACCTGCACAATGCCAGGCACACTGGCAGACCGTTGCGGACATCGTAAGTGCCCTTGGAATCGTGAGGCGCACAGCCAATGATTGCTATAAGCGCTGGAATGACCTAAAGCACAGGGCAAAGAATAAGCTGGCCTCAAGTCATGCTGCAACTCTAGTGACTGGAGGTGGGTCTCCAGTAGAAGACATGGAACTCACTCCACATGAGTCAGTCGCTGGGACCTACGTCACGGAGGAACAGATCCAAGGCGTGGGAGATCTGCCAGATTATGAGGCATTGTCCGGTGAGTGCACATGCATGTGTGTGTCATCCATGTGCATGGTGTGTGTGTGAGGGCTTCTGTTTGTGTGCCAGGTGAGGGTGTGTGTGCCTGAGTTGTTTGGGTCACCCATGTGCTTCATCCAATACATTCTGCGCAGCAGCATTTGGCCATAGCAGTATCCCTTCTGCCAACAGTAGACATCTAGCCCAACACCACGCCAGTTGCCCTTGAAGTGTCACCTTGCCACAACATTGTTGCTTATTTTTCTCTGTTCATTCAGGCAGATTGTTTGCATTCCACCACTTTTACTAGGCATTTCTTAGTCCTCTAGTCACATGTCTGACATGGCTATGGTAAAGTGGAGTGACTTTGTTACCTGGATATCATTTGTTTAGACATGTCCCTGTGCAATAGGACCATTTTGGACTGGCAGCTCCAGGTGAGAAATCAGACCTGTTTGAATTAGAAAAGCTATTACATGAGGGAACTGGACTGAATGAATAAGTGCTGCCCTCCTCTCCATCTTCACTCAATAGCAATGGTACATGCCATCTGTGTGATGGCATGTGTATTTCACCTGGCAATCACAGGCCTATGTGTGATGCCACTGCTAGGCAGCATGCAGCAAATGTGTTGATCTTCCATCTTGGTGTCATCAATGTGTGCCATTTGCCTCCCCTTCATACGCAGTGAGGGTGCATGCATGGGAGGGTTTTAGTCATGTGGGACATGTGTCAATCAAGAACTGGTTCTGTTGCTTCTCAGCCCTAATTGTGTGCCATAGTGCTAATGCCTGTTTCCATTTCTTTTCTTTCATGTCTTTGCAGGGGATGACACACTTGATACAGCTGGGGTTGTGGAGATGGTGCAGACCCAGGAGGGGTCTCAGGCCCGACCAACCACCAGTGAGGGACGTGGTGTGGTGGTGGGTGAAAACCCACAACTGCTGCAGGTCGTGCTCTCAAGGGGTGTCTCTGGGTGCACCTCCCCCGAGCTGTATTCAGGTGTCGATTCGGATGATGAGACCTATGTGGCATCGCAGGTGAGTGTTCCTGGGAGGGATTCTCTTCTGTCCGACCCACCTGTACCAGGGGTAGTACCCTCAATGGGGATGTCAGTGTTGGCAGGTCCGCCTTTGGTGGTTACGGATGCAGGGTCACACTCCGCAACATCTGACCCTGTTCCTGGGCCAGCAGATCAGAGGGGGAATGCAGTCCTGCAGCCTCAGGCAGTGCCGGCACAGCAAGGCGCAGTTCGCCTTGCCCCAGACAGGTGTGGTGCCCGCCGACGTGGTGGCCGTACGCCACCTGGCAATACCACATGGGAGCAATCCATATACGGTATGGCTAGCCAACAGGCAGCATCATCAGAGATGATGGCTCAGGCTATGGATAGGGTGGCCACTTCCATTGTCCCCCCAGAAAGGCTGATGGAGCGACTGCAGCAGGCAACAGACTCCATCTGCCAGTCACACAGGGAGGACATGTTGGCGTCCAACAGGGACAGGCGGGCGGCACTGGCGACTCTGCAGGATGCCCTTTCCATAGAGTCCCAGGGCCACAGAGAAGCCCTGAGGGTGGAACTCAGTCAGATCAGGACGACCCTTGTTGACCTTGAGGCTTCAACACACAGAAGGACAGAAGAGCAGCTGGAGCGTCTCACACGTACGCTCTCAGCTGAGATGCAGGCAACTCGGGCGGAGGTCCGGTCATCCCGTGAGTTGTTGCATGGGGACCTCCGCACGATTATCCTCCAGAACCAGACCTTCCACACTCGCATGCTTGCTGCCATGGAGGAGCAGACTAGGGCTTTGCGTGGGCTGCCTCCCATAGTGCCACCACCTCCTGATGCAGCTGCAGAGTCTGAGGAGAGCGACCACAGTGATTCTCTCACAATAGGGTAGCCGTGTCGGCCACGAGCCCATGGAGGTGTTTTTTTCCCAGAATCCACACAGGTGGGTTCTGGTGGGCATCCTGACCTCGGACCTCCTGGGTGGCCTCCCCCACCCCCCCTGGCCCATTCATGGCCATTTTTGATTTTTTTTTTGTTAAATGCTTTTCATATTTTATTTTACAGTGTGTTGCCTTGTGTGGCTCCCGTGGGCATCCGCTGTATTGTGGCTGGGCACGTGCAGGCTTGTCCTGATTTTGGGTTAGATGCTTGGGTTTGTGAGACACACACCCCTCCTGCTTCCTGTTTCCATGGGCTTACAAAGGGTGTCCCCAAGTGACATTGACTTACACAGTGATGTTGGACTCCCACTACATGTGTGGGTAGTCTAGTCAATACTGTGTATACATTCCTAGTGCATATTGCTGTTGTGTTGTACACTGCATGTTGCATAGATGTGTAACTCATCATCCATGTCTACCTCCTAATTTGCAGGTCCTTTCCTCATGTCTACACAAGGCCCTCTACTTTGGAGATGGAGTCCATGTTGGCAGCAGTGCACCTACAACTCTACATGGCGGCAACACTGTACAGTTGGAAGTGGTGGGAGTGCAGGCATTTCCAGGTGGTGAGACTACTAATTTCTTACATTCGTAATGTCATGTTAATGGTAGTTTTGAGGGTCAGTAGCTGATAAGTGTTATTGCTAAATACCTGCTCAAGTGTGTTGTTGGTCCTGCATTACTGTGAGCATTTCAGGTGTCACGAGTTTCAATTAGGGACACTGTACTTTGTGACACTTGTGTCATGTTGTGGGGATTACTTTGTTTGCCCTCACATAGCATGACATGGCATGGTGTGTCGTGTGGCGGTGCTGGGGATGGGTTGGGTGACATGGCACTGTCCTCATGTTGCATTTTGCAAGTGGGTATTCATTTTAGCTGCATGAATGTGTCTTTTCACGAAACTGCATTGTTGGTGTCTGTGTAGGTAAGGATGCACACATTGTAACACTTCCAGGTGAACAATCTCAGGCTGATATGGTTTTGACGGTTGATTCTCCAGACATTCAGGATCATTGTCAGGTTGAGTCATCATTGATTGTCAGATGGTATGTGCCAGGGCAGTGTGCACTCCACAGGGGTGTGATTTCTATGTGAAGTAATTAGCCACTAGCTGTGTATGGGCTGCCTCCCCCCGTGCCCTTTCCCCTCCCATGCGCAGCGGGCGTGCATGTGGTTGGGGATGTGGGGGCACCACCATGTCCACGGCCAGGCCCCGGCGTGTTGCAACGTTGTGCAGGACACATGCTGCCACTATGATCCTGCACACTACTGGGGGAGCGTATAACAGCTGCCCGCCAGAACGGTCAAGGGAGCGAAAGCGTGACTTAAGCACTCCGAATGTGCGCTCCACTATGCCCCGGGATGCAATGTGGGCTGTGTTATATCTTACCTCGGGTGGCGTGGTGGGGTTCCGAATTGGCGTCATCATGTGGGGGCTGAGAGGGTAGGCACTGTCCCCTGTGGAGGTGGTGATGGGTATCATTGGTGGGGTTGTGACCTTGCTCAGTATCTGACATGCATGCATGTGCAGTGGCATTCATACTCACCAAGCAGCCATGTATCGCCATGCAGCCCAGCTTCTAGTTCCCGGCTTAGGGTGGACATTCGGTAAATGACGCTGTCGTGGGTGGACCCGGGATAGTTGGCATATACTGAGGTGATGATTCCCTTGGCATTACATACTACCTGCACGTTGATGGAATGCCAGTGCTTGCGGTTCCTATAGATGTGCTCAGATGCCCTGGGGGGACATAGAGCCACATGGGTGCAGTTGATGGCACCTAGCACTTTGGGGAATCGTGCCACACGGTAAAAATCCAGGGCGGCAGCATGCCTTTCTGCAGGTGTTCTGGGCAGGTATATGCGCCTGCGGACTGATGGGCGTGCAGTGATGATGTTCAAGACCTGGTGTAGGCAGCGTGACTGCGTGGCCTGTGACACCCCACCCACTATGGCACTTGTCCGCTGAAATGATCCAGTGGCTAAGAAGTGCAGTACATTGAGGCCCTTCTCCAGGGGGCTGAGTGCTTGGGAGCACAGGGTGGGTGATGTGAGGTCATCCTCCCACTCACTCACCAGGTCCAGTATTATGTGTGGTGGAAACCTGTACCTCCCATACACCTGGTCATCAGGCATCCCAAAAAGGCTGGTTCTGGGTGTGAAAATTCTGGCCCTGACTATCCTCCTCCTCCTCCTTTGGTAGCCCACGGCCACTGCTGCTAGGAACGGTATATTCATCCTGGCGTCTGAGCTTGTTAGTTTTTTGCGTGCAATTTTATGCCTCGCGGGTCGACGTATGCCTGCTTCCTGCTGGCGTACGTGTTTCCGGATTAGGACGTCATTTTTGCGTGTGTTGTAGGCGAGCGTGTGAAACTTCCCGCGCACCCCTGAAATCCACGTACCCAGGCCAATAGCATGTGGAAATTCCCGCGCACCCCGGAATACACGTGCGCTGATGTACTCGCGTGTGTAAGTGCCCGCGCACCCCTGAAATACACGTACATAGGCCAATCGCGTGTACGCGCACTTTTGTCCAATTACACGCGATGACACTCTGACGTGCAGTCTTTCCACGTGTGCTCCGTCATCACGTGCTATGATGGAAACACCCGTGCGGGTCACGTCACAGAGGCACTTACGCGCTGAGGGCCTTTGGTCCAATGGAATCGCGTATGCGTGCTGACGCGCTTACGCGCTAAGGGCCTTTCCTCGAATTTCACGCTGACGTGCAGGATTTTCACGAGCCAAATCACTCCGTATCAACCTGGCCACGCGAAAACACACGGAAGGCCACGCTCCTGCCCACAAGGCCGAATTACTGCCCCCCAGTGCCCCGAGCAGCCTCCCACGTGCCATCTGCTGCTGCCTGCCTGCCTGCCTGTCTGCTGCCACCGTGCCCTGCCATTTGGTGCCTGTACATCAGCCATCTGCAGGGGTCCAGTTGCTGTGTCCACCCCTGCTGGAACAGAAGACTCCCGACTGGGATAACATCGCTCCACAGCCCAGCCCCAGGACCCAGTTGCCTACCCACTCCTGCCTCTGGGGTTGCCATGTCGGGCACTTCGACATCTGGCACCAGTGGCAACCCCAGGCCAGAGGGGCAGAGGGGCACCAGCTTCACTGCCACCGAAGTTGGGGTCCTGGTGGAGCATGTCCTGGGGCAGTATGATGCCCTCTTCGGATCGTCCCGCACCAGCAAGGAAGGACGGGAGAGGATCTGGGCCGACTGTGTGGTTGCCATCAACGTGG
This sequence comes from Ambystoma mexicanum, assembly GCF_040938575.1. Classification (NCBI taxonomy): domain Eukaryota; kingdom Metazoa; phylum Chordata; class Amphibia; order Caudata; family Ambystomatidae; genus Ambystoma; species Ambystoma mexicanum. Next base: position 1,221,260,558 of record NC_090931.1, read on the forward strand.
AGGGGGTGGCAACCCGCAACGTCCAGAAGATCAAGAAGCGCTGGGAGGACTTGAGGTCCAGGACCCTCATGAAGGCCCGGCGCCTCATGGAGGGGGGCCGGGGCTGCATGAGTTCCATCCAGATGAGGGTCCTGGAACGCGTACGCCCAGCGCTCCACGCCCAGATCCTTGAGAGGGAGACCCGTCTGGAGTTGAGCGGTAAGTGGCCAAGCATTGCTGTGTGAGACAGGGCATGTTGCGGTGTGCTGGTTGTCTGATACTTGCCTGTATGTGTGACATAGGCCATGTACGCATGTATGTGTGCAGGGACATCATGGTAATGCATGTGCGACCAGTGATGTGTGAACCACATGGTTGTTGCATGTGTTTAAATGCGACATGGGGAGCCCTATGTAGATTTTACACATGAGAGCATGCCAGTCTCTGTTCCTGGACATGGGTGGGGGTGAGGGATGGGTGCTGATGCCAGGTACATATATGGTAGCCATGTCTGTGTGCCTGACCTGCGTGTCTGTGACTTGTGAATGCCATGGATGCATGACACATGTCTGTGACAATGTACAGATTCACTGATGCAGCCTAGTTATCCTTGTATCCGCTGTGTTTGGGGTGTATGAGGCCAGATGGATGTGACTGAGGTGAAGTGTGTGCATGTGATAGGCATGACCCATGATGCATGTGAGTTCCATATCATTGTATGTTTCAAGAGTCCATTGGACATGTATGGAAATGTCCATGGCATGCACCATGCCTGTTACTGTGTGTGTTTTGCCTGGACTGACCCATGTGTTGTGGAGGGACATGATGGAAGTGTACTTTGACAGTGGTACTATTGCTTCCTGTCTAGGGGACCATTGTACAGTACCCTGATGCTTGTGTTCTATGTCTCCCTCTACGCAGCGGCTAGTGAAGAAGAGGGCGGAGACGGCGCTGTGGAGCAAGGCGGCGGGGATGCCCCCACGGCTGCAGCGGAAGGGGTGGGTGAGCCCCCACAGGGGCCTGCTACGGCGGAAGATGGTGAGGAGCCATCCAGGTTGGTGGTTTCCACAGAGGAGGAGGAGGCTGCCACTGGGGCGCACATGGGGCCTGGTGGGGGCATCCCTGCTGATGCAAGTGGTGCAGTCCAGGGGCAGGGGCAGGAGGCAGCACAGGTCACCGTGGAGGGGCCTGTGCATGTCGCTGTCCCTGACCCTGTGAGTGCACTACCATGCACCAGCAGGGATGCCCCGTCCCAGGCCCGTCCGCAGGTAGAGGGGATGTCCATGTCACCTGACTCCCCTCCACCTGCGGACGAGGGGACCCGTGGCCGTATGGAGAAGGTCCTGATTGGGGTCGTCGTGGCCCAATTGGGATCTTCCATGTTCGGGGATTTCCTGCATGTGTCGGCCAATATGGCGGCCCTCTCTGTGGAGGCTATACGCCGGTCGTTCTCCTTGCCGTCTTCCGGCCCAGATGCCACCAGGGTCCCCTGTGGACCTGCCCTGACCAATGCAGCCAGCTCGGTGGGGATCCCATCCCTGCCACAGTCGGGAGTCAGAGGTCCAGCAGGGGTGGACACCACATCAACTGTACCCCAGCAGATGGAGGATGTGCCGGCATCATCAGGCAGGGCACGTGCACGACGGCGTCGGTGGATTCCATCAGCCTGGATGCCGTCGTGCTGGCAGAGGCGGTTGCGTCGGAGGCAGCAGTAGAGTCAACGTGGGAGGCATCATGGCTCGGGGCCATCAACATCGGAGGGGCAGGCATCGGCCGGAGGGCAGGAGTACCCAGGACGGGAAGTGTCTTCCGTGTGCCTGCGGTTGGGCCAGCAGATAGGTGCGGAGCGGCGGCGGGCGGAAGAGACGCGGCTCACGATGGTCAGGGCGGAGAACTCCATGCGGAGGGACCTGAGGCGGGCCGAGTGCCTCGAGGCAATCCGCAGGGGGTTGGAGGAGGAGATGGCGTCGTCCCTGCGGACCCTCGGGGCCATGGAACAGGACCGCCTCTGGGACATCGAAGAGGAGTTTGATGATGCCCTGGCCCGGAACACCACGGAGTGAGCCGCTGGACTTGCCCGCCGCCTTTGTATATAGTTCTTTAGTTTTAGGTTTCCTTTGTTTCTTCTTATGATTTGGAGTCGACGGACACTGCTCCACTTTTTGTATATAGTTGCATTTTAGTTAGGGTTTTTTGTAGGTTTCCTTTGTTCAGTTGGGCTCATGGACCCTTGGATGTTTTGTACATAGTTCTTCATTGGATTGTTTTATTTTTTTAGTTTTTATTTATTCACCATGGAGCAATGGTTTTTGCATTTATTTTTCTCTCTTGGATTGATTTTATTTTTAATGTGACTTTGGACAACATTTTTTTGAATTGGGATTTGTAGTTTTAATTTTTTTTGACGGACATGCAGCTTATCTTTTTTTTATTGCCATTGTAGTTTGTTTCATTTCATTTGCATTCAATTTTTTTTAATACAATTTTGTTTTCATACTTCACTGTGTGGTATCATCTCATTGGTTTCATGCATGTCATGTTGGGTGTTTTCCCATTCAATTGCAACCATTGTGTGTGACGGACATGGGTTCATTTGCTTTATGAACATTGGGGGTGTAACATGTAATTTCCTTTTCCATGTGGGTGAATGGGTTACTTGGTAGGGCCTTTTGGCTGTGGAGGCTGACCATAACGCACATGATTGGGGATTGTGAGGACCTGGGTGCAGGGGGACATGAGTGGGGGCCTGGTGGAGGGTGCCCCTCAGTGCTGGGGGGGTGGGGGGTGGGAGACATGAGTGGGGGCCTGGTGGAGGGTGCCCCTCAGTGCTGGGGCGGGTGGGGGGTGGGAGACATGAGTGGGGGCCTGGTGGAGGGTGCCCCTCAGTGCTGGGGGGGTGGGGGGTGGGAGACATGAGTGGGGGCCTGCTGGCAGGTGCCCCACAGTGCTGGGGGGTGGGGGTGGTGGGAGAAATGTGTGGGGGCCTGCTGGCAGGTGCCCCACAGTGCTGGAGGGTGGGGTGGGTGGGAGACATGAGTGGGGGCCTGGTGGAGGGTGCCCCATGACTGCTGGGGGGTAGGGGTGCAAGGGGACATGAGTGGGGGCCTGGTGGAGGATGGCCCACAGTGCTGGGGGCTAGGGGTGCAAGGGGACATGAGTGGGGGCCTGGTGGAGGGTGGCCCACAGTGCTGGGGGGTGGGGGTGCAGGGAGACATGAGTGGGGGCCTGGTGGAGGGTGGCCCACATTGCTGGGGCTGGGGGTGCAAGGGGACATGAGTGGGGGCCTGGTGGAGGGTGCCCCATGACTGCTGGGGGGTGGGGGTGCAAGGGGACATGAGTGGGGGCCTGGTGGAGGGTGGCCCACAGTGCTGGGGGGTGGGGGTGCAAGGGGACATGAGTGGGGGCCTGGTGGAGGGTGGCCCACAGTGCTGGGGGTGCAGGGAGAAATGAGTGGGGGCCTAGTGGAGGGTGCCCCTCAGTGCTGGGGGTGCTGGGGGACATGAGTGGGGGCCTGGTGGCAGGTGCCCCACAGTGCTGGGGGGTGGGGGTGCAGGGGGACATGAGTGGGGGCCTGCTGGCAGGTGCCCCACAGTGCTGGTGGGTGGGGTGGGTGGGAGACATGAGTGGGGGCCTGGTGGAGGGTGCCCCTCAGTGCTGGGGGGGTGGGGGGGGACATGAGTGGGGGCCTGCTGGCAGGTGCCCCACAGTGCTGGGGGGTGGGGGTGGTGGGAGAAATGTGTGGGGGCCTGCTGGCAGGTGCCCCACAGTGCTGAGGGGGTGGGGGGGTGGGAGACATGAGTGGGGGCCTGGTGGAGGGTGCCCCATGACTGCCGGGGGGTGGGGGTGCAAGGGGACATGAGTGGGGGCCTGGTGGAGGGTGGCCCACAGTGCTGGGGGCTGGGGGTGCAAGGGGACATGAGTGGGGGCCTGATGGAGGGTGGCCCACAGTGCTGGGGGGTGGGGGTGCAGGGAGACATGGTTGGGGGCCTGGTGGAGGGTGCCCCTCAGTGCTGGGGGGTGGGGGTGCTGGGGAACATGAGTGGGGGCCTGGTGGCAGGTGCCCCACAGTGCTGGGGGGTGGGGTGGGTGGGAGACATGAGTGGGGGCCTGGTGGAGGGTGCCCCTCAGTGCTGGGGGTTGGGGGGTGGGAGACATGAGTGGGGGCCTGGTGGAGGGTGCCCCTCAGTGCTGGGGGGTGGGGGTGCAGGGAGACATGAGTGGGGGCCTGGTGGAGGGTGCCCCTCAGTGCTGGGGGGTGGGGGTGCTGGGGGACATGAGCGGGGGCCTGCTGGCAGGTGCCCCACAGTGCTGGGGGTGGGGTGGGTCGGAGACATGAGTGGGCTCCTGGTGGAGGGTGCCCCATGACTGCTGGGGGGTGGGGGCGCAAGGGGACATGAGTGGGGTCCTGATGGAGGGTGGCCCACAGTGCTGGGGGCTGGGGGTGCAAGGGGACATGAGTGGGGGCCTGGTGGAGGGTGGCCCACAGTGCTGGGGGGTGGGGGTGCAGGGAGACATGAGTGGGGGCCTGGTGGAGGGTGCCCCTCAGTGCTGGGGGGTGGGGGTGCTGGGGGACATGAGTGGGGGCCTGGTGGCAGGTGCCCCACAGTGTTGGGGGGTGGGGGTGCAGGGGAACATGAGTGGGGGCCTGGTGGAGGGTGCCCCACAGTCCTGAGGGGTGGGGGTCCTGGGGGACATGAGTGGGGGCCTGGTGGAGGGTGCCCCTCTGTGCTGGGGGGTGGGGGTGCAGGAAGACATGAGTGGGGGCCTGGTGGAGGGTGCCCCTCAGTGCTGGGGGTGCTGGGGGATATGAGTGGGGGCCTGGTGGCAGGTGCCCCACAGTGCTGGGGGGTGGGGGTGCAGGGGGACATGAGTGGGGGCCTGCTGGCAGGTGCCCCACAGTGCTGGGGGGTGGGGTGGGTGGGAGACATGAGTGGGGGCCTGGTGGAGGGTGCCCCTCAGTGCTGCGGGGGGTGGGGGGCTTTAGACATGAGTGGGGGCCTGCTGGCAGGTGCCCCACAGTGCTGGGGGGTGGGGGTGATGGGAGAAATGTGTGGGGGCCTGCTGGCAGGTGCCCCACAGTGCTGGGGGGTGGGGTTGGTGGGAGACATGAGTGGGGGCCTGGTGGAGGGTGCCCCTCAGTGCTGGGGGGTGGGGGTGCTGGGGGACATGAGTGGGGGCCTGGTGGAGGGTGCCCCTCAGTGCTGGGGGGTGGGGGTGCTGGGGGACATGAGTGGGGGCCTGGTGGCAGGTGCCCCACAGTGCTGGGGGGTGGGGGTGCAGGGGGACATGAGCGGGGGCCTGGTGGCAGGTGCCCCACAGTGCTGGGGGGTGGGGGTGCAGGGGGACATGAGCGGGGGCCTGCTGGCAGGTGCCCCACAGTGCTGGGGGTGGGGTGGGTGGGAGACATGAGTGCGGGCCTGGTGGAGGGTGCCCCTCAGTGCTGCGGGGGGTGGGTGGCTTTAGACATGAGTGGGGTCCTGCTGGCAGGTGCCCCACAGTGCTGGGGGGTGGGGGTGATGGGAGAAATGTGTGGGGGCCTGCTGGCAGGTGCCCCACAGTGCTGGGGGGTGGGGTGGGTGGGAGACATGAGTGGGGGCCTGGTGGAGGGTGCCCCTCAGTGCTGGGGGGTGGGGTGGGTGGGAGACATGAGTGGGGGCCTGCTGGCAGATGCCCCACAGTGCTGGGGGGTGGGGTGGGTGGGAGACATGAGTGGGGGCCTGGTGGAGGGTGCCCCTCAGTGCTGCGGGGGGTGGGGGGCTTTAGACATGAGTGGGGGCCTGCTGGCAGGTGCCCCACAGTGCTGGGGGGTGGGGGTGATGGGAGAAATGTGTGGGGGCCTGCTGGCAGGTGCCCCACAGTGCTGGGGGGTGGGGTGGGTGGGAGACATGAGTGGGGGCCTGGTGGAGGGTGCCCCTCAGTGCTGGGGGGTGGGGTGGGTGGGAGACATGAGTGGGGGCCTGGTGGAGGGTGCCCCTCAGTGCTGGGGGGTGGGGGTGCTGGGGGACATGAGTGGGGGCCTGGTGGAGGGTGCCCCTCAGTGCTGGGGGGTGGGGGTGCTGGGGGACATGAGTGGGGGCCTGGTGGCCGGTGCCCCACAGTGCTGGGGGGTGGGGGTGCAGGGGGACATGAGCGGGGGCCTGCTGGCAGGTGCCCCACAGTGCTGGGGGTGGGGTGGGTGGGAGACATGAGTGGGGGCCTGGTGGAGGGTGCCCCATGACTGCTGGGGGGTGTGGGTGCAAGGGGACATGAGTGGGGGCCTGGTGGAGGGTGGCCCACAGTGCTGGGGGCTGGGGGTGCAAGGGGACATGAGTGGGGGCCTGGTGGAGGGTGGGCCACAGTGCTGGGGGTGGGGGTGCTGGGAGACATGAGTGGGGGCCTGGTGGAGGGTGCCCCTCAGTGTTGGGGGGTGGAGGTGCTGGGGGACATGAGTGGGGGCCTGGTGGCAGGTGCCCCACAGTGCTGGGGGGTGGGGGTGCAGGGGGACATGAGTGGGGGCCTGGTGGAGGGTGCCCCTCAGTGCTGGGGGTGGGGGTGCTGGGGGACATGAGTGGGGGCCTGGTGGAGGGTGACCCTCAGTGCTGGGGGGTGGGGGTGCAGGGAGACATGAGTGGGGGCCTGGTGGAGGGTGCCCCTCAGTGCTGGGGGTGCTGGGGGATATGAGTGGGGGCCTGGTGGCAGGTGCCCCACAGTGCTGGGGGGTGGGGGTGCAGGGGGACATGAGTGGGGGCCTGCTGGCAGGTGCCCCACAGTGCTGGGGGATGGGGTGGGTGGGAGACATGAGTGGGGGCCTGGTGGGGGGTGCCCCTCAGTGCTGGGGGGGTGGGGGGTGGGAGACATGAGTGGGGGCCTGCTGGCAGGTGCCCCACAGTGCTGGGGGGTGGGGGTGGTGGGAGAAATGTGTAGGGGCCTGCTGGAAGGTGCCCCACAGTGCTGGGGGGTGGGGTGGGTGGGAGACATGAGTGGGGGCCTGGTGGAGGGTGCCCCTCAGTGCTGGGGGGTGGGGGTGCTGGGGGACATGAGTGGGGGCCTGGTGGAAGGTGCCCCACAGTGCTGGGGGGTGGGGGTGCAGGAGACATGAGTGGGGGCCTGGTGGAGGGTGCCCCTCAGTGCTGGGGGGTGGGGGTGCAGGGGGACATGAGTGGGGGCCTGCTCGCAGGTGCCCCACAGTGCTGGGGGGTGGGGTGGGTGGGAGACATGAGTGGGGGCCCGGTTGAGGGTGCCCCTCAGAGCTGGGGCGCGGCGGTGGGTGGCAGACATGAGTGGGGGCCTGGTGGAGGGTGCCCCTCAGTGCTGTGGGGTGGGGGTACTGGGGGACATGAGTGGGGGCCTGGTGGAGGGTGCCCCACAGTGCTGGGGGGGTGGGGGTGCTGGGTGACATGAGCAGGTGTGCAGGGTAGTCCCCTGTGGTGTCGGCTGCCTGCCGGGGCCGTGGAGGGTGTACAGGGAATACCTGGGAGCACCCAGCCAAATCGCGTGTAGAATTTCCCGCGTACCCCTGAAATCCACGTACCCAGCCAAATCGCGTGTGGAAATTCCTGCGCACGTACCCGGCCAAATCTCGTGTGGAACTACCCGCGCACCCCTGAAATCCATGTACCCTGCCAAATCGCGTGTGAAACTTCCCGCGCACCCCTGGAATCCACGTACCCAGCCAAATCGCGTGTGAAACTTCCCACGCACCCCTGAAATCCACGTACCCGGCCAAATCGCGTGTGGAACTTCCCGCGCACCCCTGAAATCCACGTACCCAGCGAAATCACGTGTGGAACTTCCCGCGCACCCCTGAAATCCACGGACCGTGCCAAATCACGTGTGAAACTTCCCGCGCACCCCTGAAATCCACATACCCAGCCAAATCGCGTGTGGAAATTCCCGCGCACCCCTGAAATCCACGTACCCAGCGAAATCGCGTGTGGAACTTCCCGCGCACCCCTGAAATCCACGTACCCTGCCAAATTGCGTGTGAAACTTCCCGCGCACCCCTGAAATCCACGTACCCAGCCAAATCACGTGTGGGAATTCCCGCGCATGTACCCGGCCAAATCGCGTGTGGAACTTCCCGCGCACCCCTGAAATACACGTACCCTGCCAAATTGCGTGGGAAATTCCCACGCACCCCTGAAATCCACGTACCCAGCGAAATCGCGTGTGGAACTTCCCACGCACCCCTGAAATCCACGTACCCTGCCAAATCGCGTGTGAAACTTCCCGCGCACCCCTGAAATCCACGTACCCAGCCAAATCACGTGTGGAAATTCCCGCGCATGTACCCGGCCAAATCGCGGGTGGAACTTCCCGCGCACCCCTGAAATACACATACCCTGCCAAATTGCGTGGGAAATTTCCCGCGCACCCCTGAAATCCACGTACCCAGCCAAATCGCGTGTTAAACTTCCTGCGCACCCCTGAAATCCACGTACCCGGCCAAATCGCGTGTGGAACTTCCCGCGCACCCCTGAAATCCACATACCCAGCAAAATCGCATGTGAAACTTCCCGCGCACCCCTGGAATCCACGTACCCAGCCAAATCGCGTGTGAAACTTCCTGCGCACCCTGAAATACACGCACATGTTATTTTTTCAGTCAGCGGGTGTCCGTGTTTGTGGGTACCCCTTTGCACGTCATTTGTTCTGGAGGGCCACAGTATAGGACATTCATCATAGCTGTATATAGGTGCTATTTGTTGGCGCACCTTTTGGCGCACATTTATTACAGGCGCAAGGACGCTACCGCCTGCTTTCTTGTGGCGGTCGTGTTTGTGCCTGTGCGCTGGTTTGACCGTGCGCTGTTTTGCCCTATTCGATTCCATGAATACGTGTTGTAGGCGAGCGTGTGGGCGTTCCGCGCACTTGCACCCTGTACTTCCCCCGTGACGCCCACATTTTGGCAAGTTGTTCCCCATTCCGAGTGTTACGCCCCGTGTTCCTCCTACTTTTGTTGTGTGTGCCGCACTATGTGCGATTTTCGCTGCGGCCTGTGCGATTTTCGCTGTGACCTGGCGCACGCCGTTAGATGGCCTGTGCGCCAACGTGTGCCGCGCACTTTTTTAGCGCACATCCGATGGTTTTCTCGCGCATGGCCTTCCATGAATCAATGTGCACTGCTTTTCGTGCGAATTTCGCACTTGCACTGCGGTTTTCGCTATTCCACTGGAAATCGCACGTTTTTGGCCACTTGCGCCGCGCTAATTATTCCATGAATCGGCCAGTTGATTTGTTCTTCGTGTCTTCCTTCATAGGATGTTAATAACGGTGGGGAAGTGATGCTCATTAAGGTGCACAGTTGGTTCAAGCTCAATTGCCTCAAACATTTTCCCATTACAAAATTAACAACGTTCAGGTCTTCAGAAGATTTACTATAGGACATGGCTTCCTCTGCAGGGTGAATGTGTGTGATCTTAACCAATGTTATCAAATATATCGCCCTCAACTCCTTGAAGCCATCACATGATAGCTTAAAAAACATTACAGTCTCATTGTTATTTCTACATACAGGACGTGTAGCAGAGTTTATTTATTTATTTATTCATTAGATATTTGTAAGGCGCCACAAGACACCAAAAGGTGGGAGGGAGAAGATAACAATAATGGTAGGGCGAAGTGTGTGCTAGGGTGGGATGGTAAGTGCAGAGTAAAGAGGAGAGAGTTCAAGTGGTAGGAGTAGTGGAGGAGGGCGGGAAGAGAACCACAGGATCTAGGAGAGTGCTAAGGGGAAGCCAGGAGGGCAAGTGCCAGGGATTCCATGGGGTGCAGGTCCACATGCTAAGTGCGAGGAGGGGGGTGCAATGGGTGGGGGGCTGGTGCCCTGAGGAACTTAGAGGGAACCAGGCAGCCAGTCAGAGTGGCAGATGGGGGTGTTAGCAGGGGAGGGAGAAAGGGAAGGAAGAAGATAAAAAGAGGGTCTTGAGGAGTTTCCGGAACTTAAGGTGATCCGGCTCAAGCCTGAGAGGGGCCGGGAGATAATTTCCCTGGTAGGCTCCTGCGGAGGAGAGAGATCTGCTCCCGACTCACTGCTTAGAGTAGTGTCTGATCTGTAGAGAGTTGGAGCTAGAAGACCGAAGGGCCCTAGCATGGAGGTATTTAGGAACAGAGAGTTGGATGTAGCGGGGTCCCAGGCCACAGAAAGCCTTGTGGATGATGTAGAGGGTCGTGAACTTGATCCTAGCAGCAACCGGGGGCCATTGGAGAGGTTTTAGGGCTTGAGAGATTCGGTCCATGGGCTTGAAGCCAAGGATAAGTACCGAAGACCTATTCTCGATTAGTTGAAGGGGCGAAGGGAGGATGGAGGAAGATTGAGGAAGAGGCTATTGCAGTAGTTCAGCCTAGAGAGGACCAGACTAGGAAGCCATTGAGTTTCTGGGGGAAGGTGAGGAAAGGGAGAATGCTTCTGAGGTGGTGCAGCTCACAGTGGGCCTTCTTGGCAAGGCCCACAATGTGAGTAGAGAAGGAGAGAGAGGAGTCAAAGATGACGCCAAGGTGTTTTGCCTCACAAGAGGGTGCGGGAGGGGACCCATAGAGGGCGGCTAGAGGGTAGGAAGGACGGAGGGAGCTGGGATCCCAATGAGATGGATCTCAGTCTTACTGGCATTAAGGCAAAAATCATTGTCAGTACACCATGCCTGAATCGCAATCAGAAAGTCAGGGATGAGAGAGGAGGAAGAGGCGGCAGTAGAGCGAAGATTGAAGGAGAGCTGCTGGTCATCTGCATAACACTGGAAGTGAGGAGAGAAGGAGGAGATCAGGTGGGCCAGAGTGGCAAGGTAGATTTTGAAGAGCCATAGCGAGAGGATAGATCCTTGAGGGATGTTGCAGGTGCAGAGCATGATATGGGAGAGAAAAGGGCCAGGTTGAACATGGGAAGGACGGTCGGAGAGGAATGAGGTCAACCAGTCCAGTGCCAGGTCTGTGATGCTAAGGGTATCACAGAGCCAATTTGTCAGGATGGCATGACTGACTGTGTCAAAGGCAGAGAAAAGCTCCAGAAGGCTAGGAATGTATGGAGAGTTGGAATCAGGATTTGAGAGCAAGTCTTCACGGGTGTTCAGTAGAACAGTTTCCGTGCCTCTGGCTGCTATGAAGCCAGACTGGTGGTTGTGGAGATGTAAGGAACTCATGGTGACAACAGTAAAGACAGACACAAGTGATAACAGTTCAAGGGTGTTTATTAAACTGTAAATGCAGGGTGAAAAATGCCAAATCTAAAATGGGAGCAAGCCTCGCCCATCAAATGGAAAATAATGCAGTCCTTGTGGCGTCTTGTCCAAGTAAAAAGCCTATACTGAGAAAACCTATTGCCAATTCCTTACAACTAATTACAGAAAGAGTGTGGGATAGGGTATTCAAAATAAAGAAGAAACTGTTCACAAATAATAAGTCAGGATGTGATTGCTTCGAGGTCTCCCTTTCCCAAATTTTTAGCACGGGACAAGATAGGACTTTAGAGCACAGCACACGCTCGAGCCTTCCCAGCACGAGCTAACAGTTCCGTATCAGCTATCAGGTTCTTCAATGAACATTTTGGGTGATGACTTCACCATTGGGTCCCCCTCTTCTGGGCACTGACCCCTCAGATGTATTCAACAAATTAACAAGACAGTTCCTTTCTCAACAAAATTCGGGTGGTAAATTTCCACCCCTGGAACTTCCACAGTCGGACACGAACCCCAGAAGACAAGGGGGAATCTTCCCTTCCCCTTTTCTTGCAATGTTCACACTTTCACAAATCTTAATGTCTTTTTAAACAGGGTTTTCCGCCTTTGCCTATGGTTGTCGGCTTCCCTCTACCGGGTTCACTCTCGCCACCCTCGTAACACACTGTTCATGTACTTATCTTCACCATGTGGGATTCACTTCCCTTAGCTTTCATAATGCTCTGTCGGTCAAAGACTTTCTACGGTACAGAGGATTTTGTAAGACCCCTGTATGACCACTTTGACCGTTCTTCGCCTCTTCCCAAGGCCTTCTGGTTACGGTAATCTTTACCGTTGGTTAATTGGCCAGAGTTTCCTGCGTGAACACCCACGTGGTGTCAGACTCCTCTGTATCTGGTTTTCCCCTTCCTTTTAATAGTACCCTTTTGCTTTTCAAAGTTCAATTTAGCCTTTGGCTACTTTTCATACAACATAGTTTGGCTTCTTATTGACACTCCCCTCGACTCACTGTCAGTAATGAACTGCTTGGCTTTCTTATGTCTTGTAGTCAAGTTTGTACCACAGAGACCAGCGTCTCTCCCGGCTTGGTAATCATTGGAGGAGGGTCTTGTGTACCAGGTACATCTTTTGCAATACACGTTGGTCGCAGACTAATTGTTCCCTCTGCGGAGGTTCCACAGGCATTTGTCGGAAAGGGCATGGTAGACTCTCTCCTTGTCTCCCTGTCGATCTGCGCTGTCTTTCTCATCCTCTTGAACTGCCTTGTTGAGTTAGCTCATACGTCGTGCCATCTGCCCTGCTTGTCCTGTGCTCTTGTGCTCCACCTTTTATCCCTGTGGGTAAGGGAAAGGGCCATCAGGTGTTTGTGATTCTGGTTAATTGCCTGATTTGGCCTGACACTGGTATTGGGACACGTCAGGTAAATGGCTCTGATGTTAGTCCGTTGTTTTTCGTGTTGTGCAAAAGTGTTCTTGTGGAAAAAGGGGGGGCAGTGTTTTGGAATATCCTATGTGGTAGGATGGGGAAAAGGTGTTGAAAGATGGGGGATACTGCGTCTGGCCCCTCAGTGTTCCACTCACCAAGGACCCCCCCCCCAAACAGGTGATCCTCCCTCACTGGTCCACCCCCAGGAAGTGGATCCAATAGCGATGGCCATGTCCTAGCCACCAGGATGGCAGTTCCCCAGGGGTTAGCCTGGGAGCCTCTGTCAGGTTTCTCACAGAGACAACTAACAGATTCAGTGTGTTGGATCAGTTGGGAGATAACCTGTTTCTCCAGGAGTTTGCCTAGGAAGGGGCTAATGGAGATAGGATAGTAGTTAGCCAGGCAGGAGGGGTCAGCAGGGGGCTTTTTGAGGAGAAGATGCACACAGGAGTGCTTGAGGGGTAGCGGGAAGGAGCCAGTGGCAACGGAAATATTACATAAATTGGCCAGGGCAAGGATGTCCAGGGTGTTCGTAATAGAGAGGTGAAGATTAGCAAGAGCAAAGTCAATGTGGGAGCCTGTGGCAGGAGTGGGAGGCAGAATGACAGTGTCGGCAAAAGCAGCAACTGACAATCACTTCATCAGTCGAATAATGGAGAAGGAGACAGGCATTTCAGGCCGATGCTTAGGCAGGGGACCTAAGAGATCCAGGTGAGAGGACAGGAGAGCATGATCAGACCAGGTGAGAGGTGTAGTGAGAGGGTTGGAGATGGAGATGTCTGCTGATATGCGAGCATCCAAGGTATGTCCGGCTGAGTGCGTCAGATGAGAGGGATGAATGGTGAGGGAAAGAAAGTCACAGAGGTTGCGGAAGAGTCCAGTGGCCTAATCAGGATAGTCAAGGTGAATATTGAAGTCTCAGAGGAGGAGAGGCTTGGAGCTAGTGGTAAGAAGAGAAGAGGTGAGGTCAGAACACTTCGAAAGGAAGAGGGAGACCTTGTAGATGGTGCCGAGAGTCAACAAAACGGAAGGAGAGTCACCAAGCATGCAGATCAGGCATTGAAAGGAAGAGTAGGTCTGAGTGGGAATGATAGCAGCATTCAGAGAAGATCAAGGCCACTCTGCCTTCAGACCGGTTAGGCCTGGGCTTAGAGAGGATCTTGTAGCCCTCAGGGAGGAGTGTGTCAAAAGCAGTGACAGAGCTGGCAGTGAACCACATCTCAGTGAGAGCGAGAGCAAGAACATCAATGTCAATGTCTTCAAGAAGGAGACAGAAATCAGAGGAGTGTTTAACAGCAGAGAGAGAGTTGAGGGTAGCTAGGTGAAGGTGGTTGCCACCTTTTGAAGGTCTTCCGAGGAGGGGTACAGGGATGTGGTATGCCCATCAGTGGTAGAGAAGTGGCAAGAGGGGTGGCAGACGGGGGAGTGGCAGGAGAAGGGAGGCAGTGGATGAGAGATGGAAGACTCCTATCAAGAAGGAGGAGGTTGGGCTGAGAGCCCTGGGCCATGCGAGTGCCATTCTGATAGACATTAATGATGTACCTAGAGGATGAGAAGCATGTCAAGAGTACTTCCCATCTGGCACTCAGTCACAATCACAATCACACGCACCTGAAACTCATAGATCGTTTTCCAAACAATAAAAGGTGGAGCACAGAAAGACACAGAGAGCGAGACAGGGGCCAAGAAGGAAGGCAAGGATGAGCGAGAGCTGCTGAGAACCTGGTCAGGGAGAATGGGATGCCGAGACGCTGAACGGCTGCAAGTTGAGGCAGGAGAAAGCACGGCGAGGGAGCTGTGTCTCCAAGAAGTCGGGAGAGTTCAGAGAAGGGAGCTGAGAGGCCAGCTAATTCTTTTCGTCCATGCCCCAGCAAATTGCTAGTTTCCTCCCCGGTGCCGCAAGGCTGCCCGGGTGTGTCTAAGGGGCAGGTGGGCAAGACCCTGACCTTGATGAGCTGAAAATAGAAGGATGCACAAAAGCAATATCAGCCAGTGAGTTCAAAGAAAGGTAGAGCCCGGTTTGTGATATGTGTGATTGCTACAGCTACAAATGTTGCATGTAAGGCTACACGTTGAAGGGTAAAAGACATTGAACTGAAAGTTCGAGTGTATTTAGCTGTCGAGGACGCCGATGAGAAACAAAGTAACAGAGCGGTTCCGTATGAGAAGGCACATTGTTAAACGCTTCTTGAAAGATAACAGAATAGTGAATAATGAAAGTGAAATGTATTGAAATCCAGTGAAGGAAAGGGCACCAGCGAAAGAGAGTGTGCAGAGATCCCAAAAGGCTAATGTGAAAGTGAACTGTTTGTGAAACGAGGAACAAAGTGGCTGTGGGCCCGCCCTAATGAACTATATGCTTTTGTCCAATAAGGAACAGAGTGGCAGAGGGCCCGTTCTGCAAAACCAAGTGCAAGAGGCACAGACATTAAGAAATCAACCCAATTGTCAGAGTGGTCATGCATAGGGGTGTGAATACTGTGCAGTTGCGAAAGTCTCTGGCAAGGCAATAATGATAAGGACCCTGCTGTCGGAGTGGTCACGTATGGGGGTGATAATACTATGTAGTTGCGAAGGTCTCCGACAGGTGAATATTGTGAAAGAGAAGTACAAAGATTGGGGAAATGAGTTCTCCTGAGCTCTGTGAAGCGGAGCTATTTTGCTGGAAAGGGTTTCAGTCATGTTTAAGTGTTTGAATACAGGCAAGGGCAGCCTGTGAAAATAGCACGGAAGAAACTTTGTGAATATCTCTGTTTGTTTGAGAAATGTGAAGCCGGGTGAGGGAAAGCCAAAAAATCCATTGAAGAGAACTGTGATGCATATTGAACTGACATTGAAATAGGCAAGCGAAGCCTAACAGATTTATGGGAAATTGTTTCAACTGTGCATACTAGCCACTTTGAAGGAATTCTGTAAGAACCCCAGTGAACTGAACTTGGGGAAGGGAGTGGTGAGCCCCTTTCATTGCTATTCTGACATTTGTTTAATGCACTCTTTATTTTCATACATTTTCCCACACTTAGTTATTGTGAAACGTGAGGGCAAGTATAGGTTTCTGACACAGACTTTTGTTTGACTGACTTACTTGGACCATTCTATTTTACTTTGATGGTCGAGACTACTCCCATTATAGAATTAGGGCTAGCTAGGAAGTCTCCAACCACAGTCAAACTTTATAAAGGTGTTGAAACTTGTACCTTTGTGTCTGTGTCCTTACTTGTGATACTATGCTTGCCTCACACCATGGAGGGAGAGAGCAGAGGGATGAAAAGGGGGAAAGAGAGAGGCAGTGAAACTGTAATGCACAGAGAAACTGCACAATGCACAACAAACTCACCAGGTGGCCTAGCAGCAAGACAGTTGCAGACAAGTCAACTCTCAGTGTATTCATCCTGAACTCAGCATAAGGTGCACATGCGTATGGTGGTACAACAGTATCAAGATACTCTTCAAACCCAGGGTCATGCTTGTTGTCCAGATACAGCACTCCCAACCTCAATAAGAGGCACATGTCCTCCAACCCAGTGGTCGAAGTGAGCGGGAGCGGTCGGGAGCGGTGCTCCTCTACTTTCTGTAATTACCTTTTACATATCCTATACTTTTATTTAAAAAAAGAAACCGCTCTGGAACGGTTTCGTTTTAAAATAAAAGTGTAGGAAGAAGTTGAAGCTTGCACTTTCAGTGCACTGAACGTTCCGTTAAACAGCAGGTTCAAGTGTTTGGGGGGGATGTATTGTGTGTGGGAGGGGTGTGGTGATGGGGTTTGTGGGGAGTGAGGGCAGGCCAGCAGGGAACATATTTCCACTGCTTCTTTTCATACACTTCGACCACTGCTCCAACCTTTAACTTGATAGCAGTACGCCTGCATTTTTCACTTCACGATTGCTACCACTGCCCATTGCGGCTGGGTTGTGCCATTGATTGCTCAGATTCAAAGCAGTTAACCATTGCTTGACATGCACAAAACAGGGAAGAGATCGACCACCCTCAATAGCCAGGACATGTTTGAGTGCATCTCTGTACTTTACTGATTCCGTTGTTCCCCAAATCCTCACCCAAAATAGAACCGGCTTGAGCGGCTGCAAGCCACATTCCATATGGAGTGGAACATTCGGGGAGCTTGTTGGGAACCTTAGTAGGGATTT